>NW_012099864.1:0-1053 GCF_000951045.1 Mandrillus leucophaeus | reverse complement strand
ATTCTCCTGCCTCAGCCTCCCGAGTAGCTGGGACTACAGGAGCCCGCCACCTCGCCTGGCTAGTTTTTTGTATTTTTTTTAGTAGAGACGGGGTTTCACTGTGTTAGCCAGGATGGTCTCGATCTCCTGACCTTGTGATCTGCCCATCTCGGCCTCCCAAAGTGCTGGGATTACAGGCTTGAGCTACCGCGCCCGGCCTTGGTTCTTAAATTTATATCTCCAGAACTGAGGACCCTCTGTGTTTCAGAATTTTTTTTTCAACTCTCTGCTGAATATGACCATCTTGACATCCTCAGAGTTCAAAGGCACTATAGGAGAACCTAAACTCATCATTTTTCCTCACAGAAACATCTACTTGTTGTTGTTGTTGTTGTTGTTATTTTAGAGATGGGGTCTCACTCTGTCACCCAGGCTGAAATGCAGTGGCATGACCATAGCTCACTACAGCCTCAAACTCCTAGGGTCAAGTGATCCTCCCACCTCAGCCACCTAAGTAGCTGGGACTATAGGCACATGCCACCGCACTCACCTACTTGTTCTCTTTTGGGTTTAACGTTTAGATATCTACGACAATAATTACAAAACAATACGGAACAAAATCGGAGACGACACAAACAAATGGAAAAACATTCCATGCTCATGGATAGGAAGAATCAATATTGTTAAAATGGCCATACAGCCATGCCATTCCTATCAAACTACCAACATCTTCCTCACAGAATTAGAAAAAACTATTACAAAATATATATAGAACTAAAAATAGAGCCCAAGTAGCCAAAGCGATCCTAAGCAAAAAGAACAAAGCCAGAGACATCACACTACCTCATTAAAAAGTGGACAAATGGGCTAGGTGTGGTGGCTCACGGCTGTAATCCCAGCACTTTGGGAAGCCGAGGTGGGAGAATCATGAGGTCAGGAATTTGAGACCAGCCTGACCAACATGGCGAAACCCCATCTCTATGAAAAATAAAAAAATTAGCCAAGTGTGGTGGCAGGTGCCTGTAATCCCAGCTACTCAGGAGGCTGAGGCAGGAGACTTGCTTGAATCTGGGA
>NW_012099863.1:0-1261 GCF_000951045.1 Mandrillus leucophaeus | reverse complement strand
GGAGGCGGAGCTTGCAGTGAGCTGAGATCCGGCCACTGCACTCCAGCCTGGGCGACAGAGCTAGACTCCGTCTCAAAAAAAAAAAAAAAAAAAAAAAATCTAGAAAACCAGCTGTATAAATGTATAAATGTGTAAGTTTAATATAGAATAAATAATTGTAAGGGGTAAAAAATTTGACTTGACAATTTTAAAGACTCTAATTTCAAGATCTATTAATTTTATATAAGAATATTAAGAATATCTCATTATATACATGTAAGGATAATATGGATTATTATGTCTGAAACTGAATGTATTATTGAAAATAGATCCTTTTGAAACTCTAACAGAATTATTCCTAAAAATTACTCTTCATTTTCCAAATATCATGAACTATGACTTTCGTTTGCTAAGACATATAAGCCTATTAAATGTATGTGTGTGTTTGTGTGTGTGTGTGTGTATGTGTGTAATATCCTAGTGATACTCCAGGTAAATTGGCATTAATCAATAAATGGAGATCTTAAATCAATCATAACCTGTGCCAAGTTGCTGCAGAGTAATTTGATCTTCTAATGTTTTAACACAGAGGCCCAAAATCATTATTTTGCACAAATAATTGTCCAAAGGTTAAGCCAGATTATCTACACAGAAACCTGAGCATTAAGTATGTTAGGAAAGAAAGCACAGGCATTTCTTATGCTTTTGTGCTCATCTTCTCAAATTCCCTTTTCCAAGTGATTAAGTATCAAGGAACCAGGTTCCATGGAAATGCTTGGCTCAATGAAGAGAAAGAAACAGAGAAAGAAGGGGGGGGGGGGGAACTGCAACAGAAATCTCTTACATTGAAACACATATCCTAATACAATATTTACAGAAGAGCTTCCAAAGTGTTTCAGAATGCGGCCGGGCGCGGTGGCTCAAGCCTGTAATCCCAGCACTGCGGGAGGCCGAGGCGGGCGGATCACGAAGCCAGGAGATCGAGACCATCCTGGCTAACACGGTGAAACCCCGTCTCTACTGAAAATACAAAACAGTGGCGGGTGCCTGTAGTCCCAGCTACTCGGGAGGCTGAGGCAGGAGAATAGCGTGAACCCAGGAGGCAGAGCTTGCAGTGAGCCGAGATTGCGCCAAAAAAAAAAAAAAAAAAAAAAAAAAAAAAGGGGGTCTCAAAAATTTTAAAAAAGGGAAAAAAAAAAAAAAATGGATGGAATACTTAAAATTTCTCACTTCTATTTCTTCCCATTGTTAAAAGTCTTCCTCTGCTCTCTGCTCCGTTCCA
>NW_012099862.1:0-1523 GCF_000951045.1 Mandrillus leucophaeus | reverse complement strand
GCAATCTCAGCTCACTGCAACCTTCACCTCCCAGGTTCAAGCAATTCTCTGCCTCAGCCTCTTGAGTAGCAGGGATTATAGGCACCCACCATCGCATCCAGCTGATTTTTTGTGTTTTTAGTAGAGATGGGGTTTCACCATGTTAGCCAGGCTGGTCTCTATCTCCTGACCTCGTGATCCGCCCACCTCAGCCTCCCAAAGTGCTGGGATTACAGGCGTGAGTCACCGCGCCCGGCCCTCCAAGCCCATTATTTAAGTTGGAATCCCTTCCTTTTTATATTGCTTTGTATGATGTGATGTATTAATCCATGAGAGACTGCAGGTTTCTTTTTCTAATTTTCTCTCTCACTTAACAGAAGCCTAGAAATGTAGCCACATTTAGGAAGGCTTGTTTTCCTCCCCAGTGTTTTTTAAAAAACAATTTTTCAAATTTTCTCCTAGTATTTTTATGTGTATTTAAATCTTTGTGCTGTGTTTAAATCTTAATTCATCTCCAGTTTATGTTAGTAAAAGAAAGACAAGGCCTTCTTTTTTAAATGATTCACTCATGTATCTCAGTCCCATTTATGGAATAACTGATGTTGGCCGGGTGCTGTGGCTCATGCCTGTAATCCCAGCACTTTGGGAGACTGAGGCAGGTAGATCACCTGAGGTCAGGAGTTAGAGACCAGCCTGGTCAACATGACAAAACCCCGTCTCCACTAAAAATACAAAATTATTAGCCGGGTGTGATGGTGCATGCCTGAAGTCCCGGCTACTTGGGAAGCTAAGGCACGAGAATCATTTGAACCCAGGAGGTGGAGGTTGCAGTGAGCCAATATCACACCACTGCACTCCAGCCTAGGCAACAGAGCAAAACTCCATCTCAAAAATAAATAGCTGATATTTTCCCCACAGTTTGAACTGTCACCAGTATGTTCTTAATTAAACCTATTTCTCTGCTCTTTTTTTTCTATCCCTGCTTCATGACCATACTATTTCCTGTCACTTTCTAATATATTTTATGTAGAGGAGGAACTTCTTTTTACAATGTTAGCTATTGTCATATCCTCACTCTCTAAATTATTTTTTCAGATTTTAACAAAATCTTGTGATTTTGTTATTATTGATGTAACATTGAATTCATGATATATAAGGGGAAATTTCCATCCTGTCAATGTTTAATCTTATTATTTGGGAACGTGTTAAATCTCATTTATTCATCTCTTTTGTTCCTTCAGTAAGATTTTGTTTTTGTTTTTTGTTTTTTCATTTTATGGGGTTTTTTTGTTTGTTTTTTTTTTGTTTGTTTGTTTGTTTTGAGACAGAGTCTTGCTTTGTTGCCCAGGCGGGAATGCAGTGGCGTGATCTCAGCTCACTGCAACCTCCACCTCCCAGGTTCAAGCAATTCTCATGCCTCAGCCTCCCAAGTAGCTAGGATTACAGGTGCCCACCACAACGCCTGGCTAATTTTTGTGTTTTCAGTAGAGACAGGGTGTCACCCTGTTGGCCAGGCTGGTCTTGAACTCCTGACGTAAGGTGAT
>NW_012099861.1:0-2225 GCF_000951045.1 Mandrillus leucophaeus | reverse complement strand
AAATTTTTCTTTTTTTTGAAAAATTGAAAATGAAAATGAAAAGAATGTCATTTGCAGCAACATGGATGGAACTGAAGGTCATTATCTTAAATTAAACAAGCCAGGCACAAAAAGACAAACATTGCATGTTCTCACTTATATGTGGGAATTTAAAAATTTGATCACATGGAGGCAGAGTGAAAAGATAGAGAATCAGAAACTGAGAAGGGTGAGCAGGGCAGAGGGAGCGGGTGGATGAAGAGAAACGGGTTAAAGGATACAAGCATACAGTTAGATAGGAGGCATAAATTCAGAGATTGCAGATTAGAGTTACTATAAAACAAAAATGCATGTGGAATCTGTAAATACCCTAACTTGATCACTATGTATTACATACATGTAACAAAATTTCACATATACCCCATAAAAGTGTATAATCCAAATCTTAAAAAGATCTATTTGTTTGGAGAAATTATTGCAGAGGGAGAGAGGACTGAGAGGTGTTTAGTGGCAAGGCTTTTGTGGTCAACCAAGTGAGATGATGCTGGTTTTGACTACAGTGATAGGAGGAGAGATGGAGAGAGATGAACATATTTGGAATAGGTTTTGAGGGTAGAATCAATAGAGCTTGCTAGTTAGAATGAATAGATTGGAGATGGTCAGAAGAAAAAAAATGGATACCTACTAGATTTGGGGTTTGATCAGGGAGAAAAATATGAAAATTTAGAATGACTGAAGAATAGGTTTGAAAGTAGAGGTGGTAAAAGTAAAGTTCCATTTTGCTCACGTTAAACTTGACATATCTACTGGACATCTAAGTGGAGAAGTTAGGCAGATAATTGGCTGTAAGAGGGTGGAAGTAAAAAATAAGTAGGTGTAACAAAATGTATAGGTACCACTTAGGGCCATGGGGTGAGTGTGAAGATCAGACTGGGGCCCATACTGATCCCTGGACACTCCATCTGCAGGCCAGGCAGAGGAGGAGCCAAAAAAGACAACAAGCAGCAACCAGTTAGATAGAAGAAGCCCAGTAAAGTAGGGGATGATCCCCAGAGGAGATGTTTAAAGGAGGAAGTGGTCGGGTCGACTGTGCCAAATACTGCGGAGAGATCATGGGCATAAGAGCAGAAGTGACTGATGGATCTGGCAATATGGAAAGGATGAAAGGTGAAGTGGAGAGAGAGCACTTACAACTCATTCAAAGAGTTTAGATGAAAAGGAGTGCTAATTAATTGGGATAATAGGTGGCAGGTCATGGGGAGGGCTGTGGGATGTGTTGGATATTGTTTGCCACACAAGATTCTCTCCCCCTCTGTGCCTATAAAGATGAGCTCTACGGAATGTAGAGGCTCTCTTGCCCTCTGGCTTGTGATTCCGTTTAGCCAACAGATGGCATCTGCAGAAGATAATAGGGCTGGAGTAGAGAGAGACTGGTTGTTCCCCTTCCCTCCGGGGCCGTGGGTTGGCTGATGCCACTCTCTCCTGCCTTACACTGCAGCTTCTGTGGAAGCTACAGCTCTCTCTGGGTTCAATATTGCTTCCTCACTTCCCCTTTCAGGGCTGGGGTGGTAGTTGCTCTTGTTAGCCCAAGAATGCTTCACCATTTCTTGTTGGTTTGCCTTCATCCTACACACATCTTTGTAGCCAGTCCGTCCATTAAACTCTCCTTTTGGGCAGTGGCAGTGACAGCAAGCCAACTATTGGTTGTGGGTGATGGGGGAAGCAGGAAGAAAGGAGGAAATGGGATGCTGCTGGGACGAAGCTGTTGGACCTAGGAGACTGAATTGTTATACATACACGTTGGGGAGGGTGGGGAGAAAAGGTCCTTAAAGCCTAACCTTGTTTTAATATACCTCTAATTGTCACTACGTTTTTTACTGTAAAAAAAAAAAAAAGCTTCTTTATTTTTACTCACGCATTTACCAATTTATTTGCTTATTACTGCTTCTTGCATCCCCTCCTGTCCTTCTGGATTTTACTTCTCTCTTCTTGAGTGGTAAATGTTGGCACGTCTCTCAGCAAGTGTTTGTAGTCAGCTACCTTTTTGTCTCTGTAATTTCATTTCATTCCCTTCTGTCTGGAGCTATAGTTTTGCCAAGAACGGATGTTTAGTTAAATGGTTATTATCATTATTGTTTTTTATAAGTTTGAAGAGACTATTTCCTGACCTCTTTTGTTGCTGTCCAAAAGTCTGCCTAAGAAAGTTTAATTGCTCCTTGGGAGTAATCCATTTTCTCCCTCAGACT
>NW_012099860.1:0-893 GCF_000951045.1 Mandrillus leucophaeus | reverse complement strand
AACATTGTTCAAACCATCACTGAAGGTGAAAAGTAAGAGAAGGGGATTTAATTTTGTGCCTATCTTACCACTATAAATGTGGCTACATAACATCTCAGAGATAATTTTGATGAACCATCAAAATCAGCTGAAGATCTTATTACAATGTATATTCCCAGGTCCCTCCTGGGAGAGTCTGATCCTGTTGGTTTAGAGTTTAGCCCAGGTAATCTGTTTTTTGTTGTTGTTGTTGTTGTTTCATTTTGTTTTTTTGTTGTTTTGTTTTGTTTTTGAGATGGAGTTTCCCTCTGTTGCCCAGGCTGGAGTGGGGTGGCACAATCTCTGCTCACTGCAACCTCCACCTCCCAGGTTCAAATGATTCTCCTGCCTCAACCTCCCAAGTAGCTGGGACTACAGGCGGTTGCCACCACACCCGGCTAATTTTTATTTTTAGTAGAGTCGGGGTTTCGCCATGTTGGCCAGGTTGGTCTCTAACTCCTGACCTCAAGTGATCTGCCCACTTTGGCCTCCCAGAGTTCTGGGATTATAGGCGTAAGCCACCGCGCCTGGCTTGTTTTTATGTTTTTGAGACGGAGTATAGTTCTGTCACCCAGGCTGGAGTGCAGTGGCATGATCTCAGATCACTGCAACCTCTGCCTCCCGGGTTCAAGTGATTCTCCTGTCTCAGCCTCCCAAGTAGTTGGGACTACAGGCACTGGCTACCATACCCAGCTAATTTTTTTTTTTTTTGTATTTTTAGTAGAGACGGGGTTTTGTCATGTTAGCCAGGCTGCTCTCAAACTCCTGACCTCAGGTGATCTGCCTGCCTTGGCCTTCCAAAGTGTTGGCATTATAGGCGTGAGCCATTGTGCTGGCTTTTTTTTTTTTTTTTTTTTGACATGGTCTTGTTCTGT
>NW_012099859.1:0-1340 GCF_000951045.1 Mandrillus leucophaeus | reverse complement strand
AGCTCTGTCACCCAGGCTGGAGTGCAGTGATGCGATCTCAGCTCACTGCAACCTCCGCCTCCTGGGTTCAAGTGATTCTCCTGCCTCAGCCTCCAAGTAGCTGGGATTACAGGCGCCCACCAGCACGCACAACTAATTTTTGTATTTTTAGTAGAGACGGTGTTTCACTGTGTTGGCCAGGCTAGTCTTGAATTCCTGACCTCGTGATCTGCCCGCCTTGGACTCCCAAAGTGCTGGGATTACAAGTGTGAGCCACTGCACCCTGCTGATGTAAACATTCTATATCGTGATAGGGGTAGGAGCTACTTGAGTGTATTTTTTTTTCTCTTTTTTTTTTTTATGAGATGGAGTCTCACTCTGTCGCCCAGGCTAGAGTGCAGTGGCGCGATCTTGGCTCACTGCAAGCTCTGCCTCCTGGGTTCATGCCATTCTCCTGCCTCAGCCTCCCGAGTAGCTGGAACTATAGGCAACTGCCACCATGCCCGGTTAATGTTTTGTATTTTTTTAGTAGAGACGGAGTTTCACCATGTTAGCCAGGATGGTCTCGATCTGACCTCGTGATCTGCACGCCTCGGCCTCCCAAAGTGCTGGGATTACAGGCGTGAGCCACCACGCCCTGCTGAGTGTATTCTTTTATCAGGCTGCTGTGAATTTTGATTTGTGAATTTTACTGCATGTAAATTTTACCTCAAAAATGCCTGTAAACAATGGGTTGGGTATGCTGGCTCCCACCTGCAATCTGGACATTTTGGGAGGCTGAGACAGGAAGATTGCTTGAGGCCAGGAGTTGGAGACAACCTTGGGCAACATAGCAAGGTCCCTGTCTCTACTATATATATGTGTGTGTGTGTATATATATGTGTGTGTGTGTGTATATGTATGTATATACATAGTGTGTGTGTGTGTATGTGTGTGTGTGTGTATATATATATATATATATTTTTTTTTTTTGAAGGTCTGACTCTTGTTGCCCAGGCTGAAGTGCAATGGCGCAATCTCGGCTCCCTGCAACCTTTGCCTCCCGGCTTCAAGTGATTCTCCTGCCTCAGCCTCCCAAATAGCTAGGATTACAGGTGCCCGCCACCATGCCCAGCTAATTTTTGTATTTTAAGTAGAGACGGGGTTTCACCATGTTGGCCAGGCTGGTCTCGAACTCTTGACCTCGGGTGATCTGCCCACCTCGGCCTCCCAAAGTGCTGGGATTACAGGCACGAGCCACCGCACCCAGTCTGCAAAAAAAACTTTTTTTTTTTTTTTGAGATGGAGTCTCGCTCTGTCGCCCAGGCTGGAGTGCAGTGGCGTGATCTTGGCTCACTGCAACCTCTGCCTCCTGGGTTCAA
>NW_012099858.1:0-1330 GCF_000951045.1 Mandrillus leucophaeus | reverse complement strand
CTAGGCTGGTGGGCATATTGGCATGAGGAGTGTGGTGCGCCCCAATGCTAAAGGGACAGAGGCAGCCAGGCGCGGTGGCTCACGTCTGTAATCCCAGCACTTTGGGAGGCCAAGGCGGGTGGATCACGAGGTCAGGAGATCGAGACCATCCTGGCTAACACGGTGAAACCCTGTCTCTACTAAAAATACAAAGAGAAATTAACCCAACATGGTGGCGGGCGCCTATAGTCCCAACTACTCGGGAGGCTGAGGCAGGAGAGCCGCGTGAACCCGGGAGGCGGAGCTTGCAGTGAGCCGAGATGGCGCCACTGCACTCCAGACTGGGCGACAGCATGAGACTCCATCTCAAAAAACAAACAAACAAACGAAAAGAGATGGAGGCTCCTGTACTTGGAATCCTCCCAGACCTTGCCCTGTGCACCTCTTCATCTGGCTGTTCGTTCACATGCTTAACAATAAACTGTAATCATAAGAGTACAGCATTTTCCTGAGTTCTAGCAAGTTATTGAACCTAAAAGGGGGGTTGTGGGAATCCCCAATGTTGTAGCCATGTTGGACAGAGTGTAGGTAATCTGAGGACCCAATACTTGCAACCAGCATCTGAAGTGAGGACAGTGTTGGGGACTCAGCCCTTAAACCTGTGCGCAAACTTCAGTCAGTCAGCATCAGAATTGAACTGAACTGTTGGACACCCAGTTGGTATCAGCGTTGAATAACTGGTTGGTACTGGCAAAAACACCACGTATTTGGTGTTGGGAAACACAAATAAAAAATGTTTAAAACCTCTAAATGATGCTCAGCAGTTCACAAAGGTGTCAGTGCAAGAGTTGGCCTGTATCTATTCTAACTGGTTAGTATGCAAGTTAAACCATTGTTTGATTATCTCCTCTGTCTACACCATCAGGTGTAGGATTGAATTGAATCAGGTGAGGATTAAATTGAATTATGCTTAAGAAAGAAAGCTCTCTCAATGCTAGGCACATAATCAACACTAAACAAGTGGTAATCATTATTATTAAGAAAGTAAAGGCCAGGCACGGTGGCTCATGCCTGTAATCTCAGCACTTTGGGAGGCTGAGGCGGGGTGGATCACAAGGTCAGGAGATCAAGACCATCCTGGCTAACATGGTGAAATCCCATCTCTACTGAAAAATACAAAAAATTAGCCAGGCATGGTGTTGGGTGCCTGTAGTCCCAGCTACTCGGGAGGCTGAGGCAGGAGAATGGCGTGAAGCCGGGAGGTAGAGCTTGCAGTGAGCCGAGATTGTGCCACTGCACTCCAGCCTGGGCGACAGAGCGAGACTCCGTCTCAAAAAAAAGAAAGAAAGTG
>NW_012099857.1:0-1252 GCF_000951045.1 Mandrillus leucophaeus | reverse complement strand
GAGTCTCACTCTGTTGCCCAGGCTGGAGTGCAGTGGCACAATCTCGGCTCACTGCAACCTCCGCCCCCCGGGTTTAAGGGATTCTCCTGTCTCAGCCTCCTGAGTAGCTGGGATTACAGGCGCCTGCCACCACACCCAGCTAATTTTTATATTTTTAGTAGAGACAGGGTTTTACCATCTTGGCCAGGCTGGTTTGAACTCCTGACCTCGTGATCCACCCACCTCGGCCTCCCAAAGTGTTGGGATTACAGGCATGAGCCACTGCGCCCGGCCCCAAAGGCTTTTCAAAATAAAAACGCAGGAAAAAAAAAAAAAATAGGATGGCCTTTGACCTCTGACCACTGACACAAGGTAAGGAGATGAATTCAACCAACTGTTCTTAGTAATTTAAACCTAAACACAGAAAAAGAATTTGCTACTTAGCAATAAAATTGGAGGTGACAGAAAAACATGTAGAGTTCAGCTATAGCAAACTAAAATTATGTACACACCAAAATTATGAGATGGAAAAAAAGATACGGCAAGTTGTTTACAAAAATAGCTGCCACAAATGCTTCTCATCTAGTAAGCACTTCTCCCATCATGAGGTGAAATCTATGTCTCCCCGCGTTCTAGACTGGCCTTGTGACTTACTTTGACCAACAGAATGCAGAGGTGACATGGTGCCAGTTCTTGACCACCAAGAGGCTTGACATCTTGCATTCTCCTTCTCTCGGAGGCCTGAGCCACTGTATAAAGAAGACTAACTGCCCAGGAAACAACAGATGCTGGAGAGGATGTGGAGAAATAGGAACACTCTTACACTGTTGGTGGGAGTGTAAATTAGTTCAACTATTGTGGAAGACAGTGTGGTGATTCCTTAAGGATCTAGGACCAGAAATACCATTTGACCCAGCAATTCCTTTACTGGGTATATACCCAAAGGATTATACATCATTCTACTATAAAGACACATGCACACGTATGTTTATTGTGGCACTATTCACAATAGTAATGACTTGGAACCAACCCAAATGTCCATCAGTGATAGACTGGATAAAGAAAATGTGGCACATATACACCACGGAATACTATGCAGCTATAAAAAAGGATGAGTTCATGTCCTTTGCAGAGACACGGATGAGGCTGGAAACCATCATTCTGAGCAAACTAACACAGGAACAGAAAACCAAACACTGCATGTTCTCACTCATAAGTGGGAGCTGAACAATGAGAACACATGGACACAGGGAGGGGAACATCACACACCGGG
>NW_012099856.1:0-1180 GCF_000951045.1 Mandrillus leucophaeus | reverse complement strand
AGGTAGCTTTTTCTCCAAAAGGGGTTCCCCAATCCTCTATGAGAAGAAATTTATAATTCTGTCAGTGGAATGCACACGTCACAAAGCAGCTCCTCAGAGAACTTCTCTCCAGTTTCTATCTGGAGATATTTCCTTTTTCACCATAAGCCTCAAAGTGTTCCCGAATATCCCTCCACATACTAAACAAAAACAGTGTTAGAATACTGCTCAATGAAAAGAGAAGCTTAACTGTGCAAGCGGAATTCACGCAACACAGAGCAGTTTCACAGAAAGCTTCCTTCTGCTTTCTATCTGAGGTTATTTCTTTTTCAGGATATTCTAAAGAGTGTTCCCAAATGTCCTTTCTCAGATTCCACAGAAACAGTGATTTCAAACTGCTGAATCCAAGGATGATTTAACTCTATGAGATGCATACAAACATCACAAAACAGCTTCTCAGAAAGCTTCTCCCCAATTTTCAATGAGAGACATTTCCCTGCTCACCACAGGCCTCCAGTTGCCACTTAATATCCCTTCTCAGTATCCTCAAAGACAGACTTTCCAAACTGAGAAATGTAGAGTAAGCTTTAACTCTCTGAAATGAATGCACATCTCAGAGAGTAGTCTCTTAGAACACTTTTTTCTGGTTTTTATTTCAGGATATATCACTTTTCATCATAGTCGTCTATGCGCTCCGAAATATTACTTTTTTGGTTTTACAGGAATAGTGTTCAAACACAGCCTTATGAGAAAAGAGGTATATTTCCCTGAATGGAATTCACACATCACAAAGCAGTTTCTCAGAAAGCTTCTTTCCAGTTTTTATCTGAAGATATTTCCTATTTCACAGTAGGCCTGAATGTACTCCTGAATGCCCCTTCGTGGATCCGTCCATGACAGAGTTTCAAAACTGCCTAATAGAAACAAAGTTGTATCTATGTGAGATGAATTACCATATCTATCACAAAGCAGTTTCACAGAAAGCTTATTTCCCGTTTTTGTCTGAGGATATTTCCTTTTTCACCATAGCCGTCCATATAGTCCCGAATGTCCCCAGGTAGCTTTTTCTCCAAAAGGGGTTCTCCAATCCTCTATGAGAAGAAATCTATAATTCTGTCAGTGGAATGCACACGTCACAAAGCAGCTCCTCGGAAAGCTTCTCTCCCGTTTCTATCTGAAGATATTTCCTTTTTCACCATAA
>NW_012099855.1:0-1248 GCF_000951045.1 Mandrillus leucophaeus | reverse complement strand
ATTGTACAAGAAGAGTATTTTCCAATCTGCTGAAATAAAAGAAACATTTAACTTTGTGAGATGAATCCAAACATCACAAAGCAGTTCCACACATAGCTTCTTTCCAGTTTTTTTCTAGAGATATTCAGTTTTTCACTAGAGGCCTCAATGGACTTTCAAATGTCCCTTCACAAATTCTACAAGAAGAGGGTTTCGAACTTGCTGAATTGAAGGAAGGTTTATGTTTCAGAGATTAATCCACACATCACAAAAACATTTTCACAGACAGCTTCTTTTTAGTTTTTATCTGGGAATATTTAGTTTTTCATCTTATGCCTTAATGGGTTTCCAAATGTCTTTTTGCTGATTCTATCAGAAGAGTTTTTTCACTTGCTGAACAAAAATAAATGTTTAACTGTGAGATGAATACATACATCACAGAACAGTTTCAGACAAAACTTATTTCTAGTTTTTATCTGTGAATATTTGTTTTTCTGCCATAGGCCTCAATGGGCTCTCAAATCTCAACTCACAGATCCTATAAGAAGAGTATTCCCAACCTCCTGAACCAAAAAAAAGTTTAATACTGTGAGATGAGTTCACACATCACAAAGAAGTTTCACAGAGAGCTTCTATCTAATTTATATCTGGGGATATTTGATTTTCACCATAGACCTTAATGGGCTCCAAAATGTCACTTTGTACTTTCCACAAGACGAGTGTTTTCAACCGGCTGAATCAAAATAAATATTTATCTCTAAGTGATGAATCCACATATCACAAAGCAGCTTCAAAGACAGCTTCTTTTTAGTTTTTATCTGGGGATATTCAGCTTTTCACCATAGGCCTCAAAGGACTCGCAAATATTTCTTCTCAGATTTTACAAGAGTATTTCCAACCTGCTGAATCAAAAGAAAGTTATAACTCCACGAGATGAATTGGCACAGCACAAAGAAGTTTCACAGATAGCTTCTTTCTGGTTTTTATCTGTGAATGTTCAATTTTTCACAATAGGCCTCAAAAAATTTCTCAATGTTTCTTTGCAGATACCACAAGAAGAGAGTTTCCCACCTGTTGCATTAAGAGATAGGTTTAACTCTGTGAGATGAATACACACAGCATAAAACAGTTTCACAGATAGCTTCTCTCTAGTGTTTATCTGGGGATATGTCATTTTCGAGCATAGGCCCCAGTAGGCTTTCAAATGGCCCTTCACAAATTCTACAAAGAGTATTTCAAACCTGCTAATTCTTAAAAAAAGGTTTAACT
>NW_012099854.1:343398-343734 GCF_000951045.1 Mandrillus leucophaeus | reverse complement strand
GTGGGCAGTGGGCCGAGGACACGGCTGAGATGGGGGTCTGCCTTCAGCCTTCCTGGCTTCAGCTGAGCCACTGCTGGTATAGTCAGTCACCCCAAATAGGTACAGTACAGATGCAGAATTTGTCCCCATGTTCCTCGCCTACTCATACCCCCCCCTAGAAACATGGGCTCCTGCCCCATTACTGCTAGGGTAAGCATTCGCTCTTTATGTCTAGTTGGGCTCCCCCTGCTATGTGGTTTTTGTTTGTTTGTTTGTTTGTTTGTTTTCTGGGGACAGCGTCTCGCTCTGTCACCCAGGCTGGAGTACAATGGCGCGATCTCAGCTCACTGCACCCTC
>NW_012099854.1:338445-339853 GCF_000951045.1 Mandrillus leucophaeus | reverse complement strand
AACCGCAGCTTGCTGACGGCCATCTCGGCGCAGCGCGTGCTGCCCTTCGACGACAACATCTGCCTGCGGGAGCCCTGCGAGAACTACATGCGCTGTGTGTCGGTGCTGCGCTTCGACTCCTCAGCGCCCTTTATCGCCTCCTCCTCTGTGCTCTTCCGGCCCATCCACCCCGCAGGGGATCTGAGCTGCCGCTGCCCGCCCGCCTGGCTTCACGGGTGACTACTGTGAGACGGAGGTGGACCTCTGCTACTCGCGACCCTGTGGCCCCCACTGGAAGGGTCCTCTGATAGGCAGGGTACCGTCGCTGGCTCTGCTACTAGTATTAGTCTGGGCCAGTATTTAATCAATGCCAGGCTTTCCTCTGAGAAGGGTATGGGGCGCAGCTAGAATAGTGTAGGTTCCCTCAGCAACGCCTTTGTGCTGTTTACCCATGATCCGACTGTGTAATTTCTGGTGATTCCAGGTTTTAAATAATTTGTAAGTGTTCAGTTTCTACACAACTTCATCATCTGCTAAGAATTTTAAAATCACATCTCTGTTCAGCTGTTAATGCTGGGATCCATATTTAATTTTATAAGTTTTTCCCTGTTTTTAGTTTTGTTTTGGGCTTTTTGGGTCATGAATTTTATTTGTCGATAAAAAAATGTAAGAGTAGAATATTAATAAGTTTCACTTTAGTTTTGTAATATCAAGAATTTAAGAATTGGCTGGGCGCGGTGGCTCATGCCTGTAACCCCAGCACTTTGGGAGGCTGAGATGGGGGGATCAAAAGGTCAGGAGTTTGCGACCAGCTAGTTCCATACCAGCCTGGCCAACATGGTGAAACCTTGTCTCTACTAAAAATACAAAAATTAGCTGGGTGTGGTGGTGCATGCCTGTAATCCCAGCTACTCCGGAGGCTGAGGCAGGAGAATCACTTGAACCCGGGAGGCCGCAGGTTGCAGTGAGCCGAGATGGAGCCACTGCACTCCAGCCTGGGTGACAGAGTGAGACTGCATCTATGAAAAAAAAAAAAAATTAAGAATTAAAACGAGCTGGGCACAGTGGTTCACACCTGCAATCCCAACACTTTGGGAGGCTGAGGGAGGTGGAACTCCTGAGGTCAGGAGTTCGATGCCAGTCCGGACAACATGGTGAAACCCCATCTCTACTAAAAATACAAAAAAATGAGCCAGGTGTGGTGGTGGGCGCCTGTAACTCCAGCTACTTGGAAGGCTGAGGCAGGAGACTCACTTTAACTCCAGAGGGGGAGGTTGCAGTGAGCTGAGATGGGGCCACTGCACTCCAGACTGGGCAACAAGAGCAAAACTCCCTCTAAAAATAATAATAATAATTTTTAAAAAGTAAAATAAAAAAAGAAAGGAAAAATAATGGAATAGAATATCGTGCAATAAATTTTTTTTTTTTT
>NW_012099854.1:332948-338395 GCF_000951045.1 Mandrillus leucophaeus | reverse complement strand
TTTTTGAGACAGAGTCTGGCTGTGTTGCTCAGGCTGGAATGCAGTGGTGAAATCTCGGCTCACTGCACCCTCCGCCTCCCAGGTTCACGCCATTCTCCTGACTCAGCCTCCAGAGTAGCTGGGACTACAGGAGCCAGCCATCAAGCCCGGGTAATTTATTTTTAGTAGAAACCGTGTTAGCCAGGATGAGCTCGATCTACTGACTTTGTGATCTGCCCGCCTTGGCCTACCAAAGTGCTGGGATTACAGGCATGAGCCACCACGCCTGGCCTAAATTCCTATTTCTAATTAAGTTTGACAACATAATTGTTGAGTAATTCAGATATGAAAGGGCTTCTTTCAGGCACTCAGATGAAGGGTCCTTAAGCCAAACTGTTAAGCGTCCCCTTCCGACCGGGTGCGGTGGCTCACACTTGTAACCCCAGCACTTTGGGGTGGATCACCTGAGGTCAGGGGTTCTAGAGCAGCCTGGGCAACACGGTAAAACCCCATTTCTACTAAAAATACAAAATTAGCTGGGCGTGGTGGTGCGTGCCTGTAGTCCCAGCTATTTGGGAGGCTGAGGCAGGAGAATTGCTTGAAACCGGGAGGGCAACAGAGTGAGGCTCCATCTCAAAATAAATACATAAATAAATAATCATATACTGGAGGCTGAGATATTAAACATCAAAAAAAGGCACTTGCTTTTAAAAACATGGACTCCTAGTCCTCCCTGATAATTCTAACTCAGTATATTCCACGAGCGTCCCTGGAACACTTCATGTTCTCTTAATGTACATATGTATGTATACAGACATACTAGACAGTGTGTATATATCCCTTAGCGGCAGGTGCTGCACCATGCCGTTAGCCCTGGGGATACAAGTGTTGGTAGCATATAAAAAATGTCAAGCCTAAAGAAAAACAGGGAGAGGACTGGCGTTGTGGCGTGCACTGATAGTCCCAGCTACTGGGCAGGCTGAGGTGGGAGAATCGCTTGCGCCTGGGAGATCGAGACTGCAGTGAACTATGATTGCGACACTGCACTCCAGCCTAGGAAATAGAGTGAGATTGTTTAAAAAAAAAAAAAGAAAGAAAAACTTAAAAAGGGGCTGGGCGCGGTGGGTCATGCCTGTAATCCCAGCACTTTGGGAGGCCGAGGCAGGCGGATCACTTGAGGTTAGGATTTGGAGACTAGCCTGGCAAAACATGGTGAAACACCCTCTCTACCAAAAAATAAAAAAATTAGCCGAACGTGGTGACGCGCGCCTGTAGTCCCACCTATTCCGGAGACAAGAGAGGGGGGATCGCTTGAGCCAAGGAGGTCGAAGTTGCAGTGAGCCGATATCGCGGTTCTGCACTCCAGTATGGGCGACAGAGCAAGACCCTGTCTCAAAAAAAAAAAAAAAAAAGGAACAAAAGAAAAACAAGGAGAAATGGGAAAGTGGGAGGACAATAAATCAGCGGCGAACAAGGCTTCCGCGACCTTCCAGCTCCGGGGGAGGGGCGACGGCTCATTTACCCTTGGCCACCGCCCTCAGCGTCCCCGCTCGCCACTGGCAGCCCGCAGACCGGTGGCCGTGCCCAGATCAGAATCGCCTCGATAATCAGTGGCCGGGGACAAGCCCGGCCTCGTCTATCTGATCAATTCATCACTTCTGAGCGCCGGGCCCCGCAGGGCCAGCTCCAGGACCTCGGGGACCGCAGCGCTGCGGCCGCCTAAGGGGCCTCTCTGCACAGCGCCTCGAGGAGGGGGCTTCGCAGGAGGAGAGCTTTTCATTTCGGGTCGGACCGGCGGGGCTGGGGTCACGACCCGATCAAATAAGATCAACGTGTAAGCGGGAGGAGGGGCGCAGGGGTGGGCGCACGCACTCGCCTAACACGCTCCAAGCGCGCACACTGACGCGTCCACTCAGCCCGCACGCGACACCACCACTCCGCACACAACACGCAAACCCCACACCACTCTCCCTCCCTAAAACAGCGGAAGCCCGCTCCCCGCGCGGCTTTTAAGCCCTCTGCCCCCTCCTGCGCCTAGGAGGATGCTGGGAGGAACCACAGAGCACAGGCGGACGGATCCTGAAGAAGGGAGTGTTCCTCAGAGTGCGCGCGTTGCTGCCCTCGCGTGGCTCGGAGGGGAACATAGGTCCCAGGAAAAGGCGGTACTAATTTCCACCATACAGAATCGTGGTTCTTTTTTTTTTTGGAGACCGGTTCTCGCCCTGTCACCCAAGCTAGAGTGCAGTGGCGCAACACGGCTCATTGCTCCTAGCTTAAGTGATCCTCCCACCTCAGCCTCCTGAGTAGCTGGCACTACAGGTGAGCGCCACCGCACCTAGCCTTTTGACCTTTGTATAACTACATATTTATATCCATATCTTTAGTTTTTCTGTGATCTTGACTTTGTCTTCAATTTCCTTTCTTTTTTTTTTTTTTGAGATGGAGTCTCTGTCTCTTATACACATCTAGATGTGTATAAGAGACAGGCGCTACCCTTTTTCTCTCATAAGTTTCTGCAGACAATGGCAAAATTCACAAGGAGGTTAAATTCGAGTCTTCAATGCCAGGTCTATGGACAAAGTACTTTTGAGAAATGCTTTCCGGAGTCCCTCAAATCATCGTAATGCCTAAAAGGCTTTCTCTTCTCCTTTCCTCTAAGGTTGACGCTAAAAATCATGAAGGCCCTCCTTCCTGTCCTCCTCTGGAATTCAGAATTCATATCTATAAAGTTTTTGAAGAGGCCTGGAAAATGAGGTCAGATAAACAGGGTGACAACTGCCTCATCATCTAGAAGAGGCAGTGTCTAAATCCACCCCTTTCAACACTAGTCAGGGTCTCCACGTGAGATCGTCCCGCCAGGGCTTTAAAATCAAAAATCTTTCTGGCATTTTTCCATAACAAGAATCTTTTGTGGGGTCTACATTCATCAGCACCCCCAAAACTGTGAGGCTTGATATTCTATGTGATTTATTGGCCCTCTCCACAAAACTACGGTCCGAAAGTATGAGAACGTAGGGGGCTGGGAGGAGGAGCCTCTCTCTTCCCTGGGTCTAAATAGCAGCAGTACCTCTGGGACTGACCTCTCCAAGGGCCAGAAAGAACCAAAAAAAAAGAAAACGGAAAGCAAAGAATAGGCATAATAACTCGACGTATGAGCATAAGAGGCACTGGGGGTCCTAGATGAATATGGGAAGGGGGAACCGGCGGAGGAGGGGTACAGAAGTTAGGGGCGTCGAGAGCCCAAGGGGGGCCGGGCTGGGAGGGGGCGGGGAGAACGACTACGTCAGTCCCGAGCCCGCCCGCCACGTTTTCCCTTCGTCCTTCACTCCCACCCTCCGCTCAGGGCATCGGTTCTCGCCGTTTGTCATGGCGGCTGGCCCTGGACCTGGGTAGGGGGTCCGGGTTCAGTGGTGATAGCCGCGGGGGTGGAGGAACTAGGCAGACGCTTGACACTTCCCGATCCGGGCCCAGGCGACTGGAAGAAGCCGAGTACGCAGGAGCAAGGGCCGAGAGGCGAGCGCCGAACGCTATCAGGAGTGGCTAGCCGATTGTCGAGCTCGGGAAACAGCGTGTTTACGTAGGTTAAGAAGAACGCTATCCCGGAGGCTTCCTACTTGGCCATGATAAGGAAATCTTTTCTGCGTGCCCCTGAGGGCGTAGTGCTGGGGCTGGCCGGCGTCGGTGTGTTTGAAAAGGTAAAGGCTTATAGTTTTGTAGTTTATTTTGCGCCGTGGCGGCTGTTGTGTGTAAGCAGCAGCCCACCTATAAGGTTTTCATCGTCGTGGGCTTCCACTTGAGAGAACTCCAGCACCGCGGGTGAAGAAGCCGCACCTGCAGCCTCGGTGACTGCCCTTGAGCGGCTGTTCCTTACTCCGGATGGAAATGTAGTTAGACTGCGTCTGAACGTTCCAAATGAAATGAGGAACCTTTAACAAAAACAAGTCGTGGCCGGGCGCGGTGGCTCACGTCTGTAATCCCAGCACTTTGGGAGGTCGAGCAGGCGGATCACCTGAAGTCGTAGTTCGAGACCAACCTGACCAACAAGGAGAAAACCCCCGTCTCTACTAAAAATACAAAAGTAGCCGGGCGCGGTGGCGCATGCCTGTAATCCCAGCTGCTCGGGAGGCTGAGGCAGGAGAATCGCTTGAACCTGGGAGACGGAGGTTGCGGTGAGCCGAGATCGCGCCATTGCACTCCAGCCCGGGCAACAAGAGCGGAAATTCCGTCTCAAAAACAAACAAACAAACAAAACAAGTCGCAGCTTTCAGATCCTAAAGCACCACGTCGTCGGAAAACATTCAAATGGTTGTCGGTTTGCTTGTGTGAATTTTTCTTTTCCTTAAACTATCAGGAGAATCTCGATTCTCCTGCATTTAATTAATGCTGGTATCACCTCAGCCACTTTAACCAGAAATCAGCCACCGCTCCTCTGAGAACATTTTGACAACGTGACAAAAGACACTGCCAATCTAATAATGGGGGTGGGGTGGAGGAGACAAAACTACAGATACAGATTTGCATCCTGAAATCCTTAATTGCGCACAACTCGGCCCGCTTTATTAGAGTCCGGGCGGAAGTGCGACACCGAGTCCTCCAAGGCTAACTAGAGGGTTAAATTATAAGGTTACTAACCCGCCCTGCTTATCAAGGGCCTAAAGGGACTCTGCCCCTTTCTGCTGCAGTGCCATCTGCTGGCTGCAGCCCGTTTGGTTACCCAGAGGGAAAACTGTCAAAGCTGGCCTGGAAAGGCAAGCCAAAGTCTAGTGCAGGGCAGACACCTTGAGAAAATATACATACATGCAGAAAGAAAAAGAAAAAAAAAAGGCGGAATATATACGGGACAAAACCTAGGACAAGGCCAGGCAGCCACTCAGATTATATATATGTTTGCACATTCACACACAGACAAATTCCCCTGCCCAAAAGAACTGTTCAGGACCACTCAAAACAGAACAAAAGCTCTATTGTGTAGGCCTTCGAACCCTTCATCAACCGTTGTCTAAAACGGCAGCAGCTAATCCCAACATTTTGGAAGGCCGAGGCAGGCGGATTACTCGAGGTCAGGAGTTCAAGACAACCCTGACCAACATGGTGAAACCCCGTCTCTACTTAAAAAAAAAAAAAATACAGAAATTAGCCTGGCATGGTGGCGTGAGCCTGTAATCCCAGTTACTCAGAAGGCCGAAGCAGGAGAATCTCTTGAACCCGGGAAGCGGAGGTTGCAGTGAGCTGAGATAGCACCAGTGCACTCCAGCCTGGGCAACAGAGCGAGACTCCGTTTAAAAAAATAATAATAATAGTAATAATTGCCCCTCTTTGGCCGGGCGCGGTTGCTCATGCCTGTAATTCCAGCACTTTGGGAGGCCGAAGTTGGCGGATCACCTGAGGTTGGCTGTTCGAGACCTGCCTGACCAACATGGAGAAACCCATCTCTAGTAAAAACACAAAATTAGCCGGGCATGGTGGCA
>NW_012099854.1:330659-332898 GCF_000951045.1 Mandrillus leucophaeus | reverse complement strand
TTGGTTACCCAGAGGGAAAACTGTCAAAGCTGGCCTGGAAAGGCAAGCCAAAGTCTAGTGCAGGGCAGACACCTTGAGAAAATATACATACATGCAGAAAGAAAAAGAAAAAAAAAAGGCGGAATATATACGGGACAAAACCTAGGACAAGGCCAGGCAGCCACTCAGATTATATATATGTTTGCACATTCACACACAGACAAATTCCCCTGCCCAAAAGAACTGTTCAGGACCACTCAAAACAGAACAAAAGCTCTATTGTGTAGGCCTTCGAACCCTTCATCAACCGTTGTCTAAAACGGCAGCAGCTAATCCCAACATTTTGGAAGGCCGAGGCAGGCGGATTACTCGAGGTCAGGAGTTCAAGACAACCCTGACCAACATGGTGAAACCCCGTCTCTACTTAAAAAAAAAAAAAATACAGAAATTAGCCTGGCATGGTGGCGTGAGCCTGTAATCCCAGTTACTCAGAAGGCCGAAGCAGGAGAATCTCTTGAACCCGGGAAGCGGAGGTTGCAGTGAGCTGAGATAGCACCAGTGCACTCCAGCCTGGGCAACAGAGCGAGACTCCGTTTAAAAAAATAATAGTAATAGTAATAATTGCCCCTCTTTGGCCGGGCGCGGTTGCTCATGCCTGTAATTCCAGCACTTTGGGAGGCCGAAGTTGGCGGATCACCTGAGGTTGGCTGTTCGAGACCTGCCTGACCAACATGGAGAAACCCATCTCTAGTAAAAACACAAAATTAGCCGGGCATGGTGGCACATGCCTGTAATCCCAGCTACTTGGGAGGCTGAGGCAGGAAAATCCCTTCAACCGGGGAGGCAGAGGTTGCGGTGAGCCGAGATCCGAAAAGAAAAAAATTGCCCCTCTTTTAATCCTACAGCCATCACCCTAACCCTCACAACTGCCTGATTACTCCTGTTTTAGAAATAAACCGAGGTTTAGGGTAAGAACTGCCAAGTAATACACTGGCACAATAATTCCAGCCTTCTGAAATCAGGACTAGAAAATTTTCCTGCATACCACACTGGTGTTTCCTTTGACAGCAACCACTACCTACTGAATAATGCCTAAGTCCTCAGCTTGCTATTCAAGGCCTTCCAATAGTAGGTTCCACTGTTCCCTATATGGATTTTAAGCTTTGTCTATAAAGACTATGTTCTTCAGCTACAGTCTTTGCTTTCTCATTTTTGCTCATGCCACTCACTTTTTAAATATAATTTTTTCTCCCTCCCTTTTTTTAACTAGGTGAAAACCTCCAATTTTTGTCATGCTCTGAAAGACAAGTCTTTCCTCTTCGGTAACTCTCAGAAGTTAGAATAAAGTTAATCGGCTGGGCGCAGTGGCTCATGCCTGTAATCCCAACACTTTGGGAGGCCGAGGCGGGAGGATCACCTGAGGTCGGGAGTTCGAGACCAGCCTGGCCAGCATGGCGAAACCCCATATCTACTAAAAATTCAAAAAAAATTAGCCGGGAGTGGTGGCAGGTGCCTGTAATCCCAGCTACTTGGGAAGCTGAGGCGAGAGAATTGCTTGAACCCAGGAGTCGAGATTGTGCCATTGCACTCCATCCTGGGCAACAGAGCGAGACTCCACCTCAAAAAAAAAAAAAAAAAAGTTAAGCCTGGGTGCAGTGGCTCACGCCTGTAATGCCAGCACTTTGGGAGGCCAAGGCGGGCAGATCACCTGAAGTCAGGAGTTCAAGACTAGCCTGGCCAACATGGTAAAATCTCGTCTAAAAACACAAAACTAAAAACAAAAATATTAGCCAGGCATGGGGTGTGTGCCTCCAATCCCAGCTACTCAGGGGACTGAGGCAGGAGAATCGCTTCAGACTGGAAGGCGAAGGTTGCAGAGAGCTGAGATTGCACCACTGCACTCCAGCCTGGACAGCAGAGTGAGACTCCCTCTCAAAAAAAAAAAAAAGAATAAAATTTAAAGGCTGGGCGTGGTGGCTCACGCCTGTAATCCCAGCACTTTGGGAGACTGAGGCGAGTGGATCACTTGGGGTCAGGAGTTGGAGACCAACCTGGCAACATGGTGAAACCCTGTCTCTACTGAAAATACAAAAATTAGCTGAGCGTGGTGGTGTGTCTTTAATCCTAGCTACTCGGGATGCTGAGGCAGGAGAATCACTTGAACCGGCGAGACAGAGGTTGCATTAAGCCGAGATCGGGCCACTGGACTCCAGCCTGGGAGACAGAGCAAGACTGTCTCATAAAACAGAAAAAAAAATTT
>NW_012099854.1:327848-330171 GCF_000951045.1 Mandrillus leucophaeus | reverse complement strand
GAGTCTCACTTTGTCGCCCAGGCTGGAGTGCAGTGGTGCCATCTCAGCTCACTGCAAGCTCCGCCTCCCAGGTTCACTCCATTCTCCTGCCTTGGCCTCAGGAGTAGCTGGGACTATGCAGGTGCCCGCCACCACGCCCGGATAATTTTTTATATTTTTAGTAGAGGCGGGGTTTCGCCATGTTAGCCAGGATGGTCTCAATATCCTGACCTCGTGATCCACCCGCCTCGGCCTTCCAAAGTGCTGGGATTACAGGCCTGAGCCACTGCGCCCTGCTCCCTCCACCATATTTTTTCTTTTTCATATTGTATAAGATATTTTACATTTTTTTAATTGAATAGAGTGAGTCTCCCCAGGCTATTTCAAAATTAGTTGTATCAAGACTTTTATATTCTAAAAAAGAAAAAGTTGGCCAGGTGCGGTGGCTCATGCCTGTAATCCTAGCACTTTGGGAGGCTGAGGTGGGCGGATCACAATGTCAAGAGATCGAGATCATCCTTGCCAACATAGTGAAACCCCGTCTCTACTAAAAATACAAAAATTAACTGGGCGTGGTGGCAGGCACCTGTAGTCCCAGCTACTCAGGAGGCTGAGGCAGGAGAATCGCTTGAACCCGGGAGAAGGAGGTTGCAGTGAGCTGAGATCGCGCCACTGCACTCCAGCCTGGTGACAGAGCGAGACCTCATCTCAAAAAAAAAAAGAAAGTTCAGTTTTCTGTGAAATTGAGTTAGCTCCTTTCTAAGGTTGTTGGAGGATTAAGTGAATTACTATTTACAACAATATCTGACATGAATAAGTGTTCCATAAATGATAGCTATTATTGTTGTTGTTCATTTGTTTAAAAAGTATCTGTGGTTGGCCCGGTGGCTCATGCCTGTAGCCCTGGCACTTTGGGCGCTGAGGTGGGCGGATCGCTTAAGCTCAAGAGTTCAAGACTGGCCTGCACAATACAGTGAAAGCCCATCTCTACAAAAAATACAAAAATCAGTCAGGCATGGTGATGCATGCCTGTGGTCCCAGCTACATGGGAGGCTGAGGTGATAGAATCACCTCAGCCCTGGAAGTGGAGGTTGCAGTGAGTCATGATTGCACTACTGCACTCCAGCCTAGATGACAGAGCGAGACCCTGTCTCGAAAAAAAAAAAAAAAGTATTTGCCAGTGTCTACTACTGTGTACTAAGCACTTTGCTAGATTTTGCAGAAATGAGTCCCTGTCCTCAGAGAACAAAATATGTTGAATAAGATAAATGAGCCGGGCGTGGTGGCTCATGCCTGTAATCCCAGCACTTTGGGAGGCCGAGGCGGGCGGATCACGAGGTCTGGAGATCCAGACCATCCTGGCTAACACGGTGAAACCCCGTCTCTACTAAAAATGCAAAAAATTAGCTGGGTGTGGTAGCAGGCACCTGTAGTCCCAGCTACTCGGAGGCTGAGGCAGGAGAATGGCGTGAACCCGGAAGGCGGAGCTTGCAGTGAGCTGAGATCCCACCACCGTACTCCAGCCTGGGCGATAGAGCGAGACTCTGTCTCAAAAAAAAAAAAAAAGATAGATGAATAAACACATTTTAATAAAACATGAACATTGTGTAAAGACAGCATCTTTGATTTGCACAACTGTTCTACAGATTTTTTTTAAAAATGAAATCTTGAGAGTTAAAGAAGGGATGTGGGTGAGATATCCTGTTAGCATCCAAACCCAGGTCTAAGCTCAAAGCTCCCTTTCCCTTGTTATCACACTGCCTCAAATTACAGTGCTTTCCACTAATATTGATCTTTGATTATTTTGTTACAATCATTAATGTTTCTGTCACCCTGGAAAGTCTCATAACCTCACTGCCACGCAGTGCAATCGTGTCTCACATCAGGCCAAAGTCCCCCTGGGTCACCAGCTCTTGCAGTCCAACTGCAAAGAATAAATAGAGCCTACCAGCCTAGGGATTCTCAATTCAGACAGTCCTTCCTCAATTCATTTCAGTGCACTGGAGAACTGGTAGTTGTTGCCAAACGCCTGTCAGTCAAGAACAGTGGCCTGTTTGTTAGGGTTGTTGCAGTTATTGTGGTGAACACTAATCAGTCATGGGGACCATGACTGTGGCATTCTGGTTTAACCAAAGAGTAAGTTCAGCCTCAAAGGCACAGCTTGCAACAATAGCTTCATTTGAATTACAACATATTTGAAAAGGGATGTCAAATAGGCATTAATTCATGCTACAAACATTTGTTCCAGCACTTCTAAATCTAAGGAATGTGCTAGCCTTTGGGAACTCAAAGATGAATGAGAAATAGACTCTCTTCTTAAAAAGTTTAAGATTTAGTAGAAAAA
>NW_012099854.1:314887-316513 GCF_000951045.1 Mandrillus leucophaeus | reverse complement strand
AAAAAAAAAAAGAAAAAAAAAAGAATCTGGCTTAGCTTTCGCCTTTAGGGCAGCTGAGATAGATATATCTAGAGATATCTATAACTAGATATATATGTATCTATGATATGCTGAGATATATATAACTAAATGTATGTAGTAAGGTTTCATAGATATATGAATAAGATATTCATATATATATGAATTAATAAGTTTTGAGGCGTATTAAATAAGGTAGATAGCACCCCCAATACATTTCACCTACTATTGCTATTAAAATACAAGTATCATCTGCCCTAAACAGTCATAAACATCTTCATTCAAATGAAGTTAACAAGTTAGCCAGCCAGGTACCTAGAAAATCCTGGAGCCAGGCTGGGTGCAGTGGTTCAGGTCTTTCATCCCAGCACTTTGGGAGGCCGAAGCGGGTGGATCACTTGAGGTTAGGAGTTCAAGGTCAGTCTGGCCAACATGGTGAAATTTTGTCTCTACTGAAAATACAATAAAAGATTGCACCACTGCACTCCAGCCTAGGTGACAGAGCAAGACTCTGTCTTTAAAAAAAAAAAAAAAAAAAAAAAAATTCCTTGAGCCAGCGGGATTCTGGCACATACAATGGGTACTTTCCCCCTTATTTATTTTAAGTGCCTGGTGAGACTGGCACAAGTACAAATTAGAACTTAAGTCATTTTCTACTAATCTCCAAAATTCTTCTGATTTCTACCCCCCAACACCCATTTCATTGAAAAAGGAAAAAGAAGGAATTGAGCTATTAAAATTATGCTTTCTAATGTGAGAGGAGCTAATTCTGCTTATATAATCACTGCTATTTTACACTCTACTCATTCTGGAACTTGGAAGTCAATGTATATTTTAATAGATATGACCATAAATGAAGGTTCAAAAATTTGGATGTCACAGCATTAAGTTCTGGGCAGCCTTAGGGCTCTCTAAGTGGGGACAGGAATATGCCTTCCTATCTTTACCCATTTCATAGATATCCTGACTTCCTAATACTTAGATTTAAATACAGTATTCTTGGCTGTGTGCAGTGTCTTAAGTCTGTAATCCCAGCACTTTGGGAAGCCAAGGCAGGAGGATCGCTTGAGCCCAGGAGTTCAAGACCAGACTGGGCAACATAGTGAGACCTCTGTCTCCACAAAAAAATTTTTTAAAACAGTAGCCAGGTGTGGGCCTGGTGCGGTGGCTCACGCCTGTAATCCCAGCACTTTGGGAGGCTGAGGCTGATGGATCACGAGATCGACAGGAGATCGACACCATCCTGGCTAACACGGTGAAACCTTGTCTCTACTAAAAATACAAAAAATTAGCTGGGCATGGTGGCACGCACCTGTAATCCCGGCTACTCAGGAGGCTGAGACAGGAGAATGGCTTGAACCTGGGAGGCGGAAATTGCAGTGAGCCCAGATGGCGCCTCTGCACTCCAGCCTGGGCCACAGAGCGAGACTCCGTCACAAAAAAAAAAAGAAAAAAGAAAATAAAGTAGCCAGGTGTTACCTGTGGTCCCAGCAACTGCAACTTGGGAGGCTGAGGTGGGAGGATCAATTGAGCCCAGAAGGTTGAGGCTGCAGTGAGCCGTGATTGTACCACTGCACTCCAGCATGGGCGACAAACAAATAAGTAAGT
>NW_012099854.1:312871-314417 GCF_000951045.1 Mandrillus leucophaeus | reverse complement strand
CCTGGGATGGAGGGGTGAAAGTGGAGGTAGGGGTGGGACTGCAAAGCTTCTGCCTTGATTTGGAGTCTGACTGCTGCTACCTGCCTGCCCATATCCCATCACTAACACCTCTCAAACCGACCATCCAGCTCCTGCTTTCCTCATTTCTGATAATCCCACCCCTGCCATTCCTTCCAAATTACTCTCATACAGCTCCATTTCTTCCTTCTATCAATTACCTCTCTACTGAATCTATTCTTTTGTGAACAAATCTCTTTCGTCATTACCTTTTTCATTAAAAGCTCATTCCATTTTTTTGCTGTAATGAAAGGATTTTCTGAGCAGTTAGCTGAATGACTGGGATAAGTTCACAGCTTCAATTCATTCAGTAATCATTCATTCAAAGTCCACATTCCTTGATCCTACTGCCCTCTTGCCCTCTTTTTTCTTTTTCTTTTTTTTGAGATGGAGTCTCGCTCTTGTCACCAGGCTAGAGTGCAGTGGCGTGATCTGAGCTCACTACAACCTCTGCCTCCCAGGTTCAAGCAATTCTCCTGCCTCAGCCTCCCGAGTAGCTGGGACTACAGGTGCGTGCCACCACGCCCAGCTAATTTTTGCATTTTTAGTAGAGACGGGGTTTCACCATGTTAGCCAGGATGGTCTTGATCTCTTGATCTTGATCTGCCCGCCTTGGACTCCCGAAGTGCTGGGATTACAGGAGTGACCCACCACTCCCAGTCTTTACTGCCCTCTTAAGGCTACTTTCCTCTCTGCTTTTCTACCTTCAGTATCCTAGTATACACTCATTCTTTAAACTTTTATAATCTGGCTTCCCTCTTCACCAACACCCTCAAACTTTGTTCTCCAGATTATTCCCATACCTCCTAGTTATCAAATTCAAGGCCTTTTCTTAAATCTTCAATCTTGTAATCTCTGGCACTGAGCACTCCATACCACCTGCTTTTATTTCTTGGGTTGTTTTGTTTTGTTTGAGACAGAGTCTCACTCTTTACCCAGTCCAGAGTGCAGTGGCACGATCTTGGCTCACTGCAACCTCCGACTCTAGGGATCAAGCAATTCTTCTCCCTCAGCCTCCCAAACCACTGGGACTACAAGCACTCGCCACCACACCCGGCTAATTTTTTTTTTTTTTTTTTTTTTTTTATTTTTAGTAGAGACGTTTTCACCATGTTGGCCAGGCTGGTCTGAAACTCCGGACCTTAGGTGATCAGTCCGCCTCAAACTCCCAACACCTGCTTCTTTTTGAAACTTCTTCTTTTTGGGTTTTCAGTTCTTCTCCTCCCTCTCCTCCTCCCCTTTTCCTACTTTTATCTTTTCCTACCTCTTTGACCATTCCTTCTGTCACTCTGTCTCTTTGATGTACTGTTTCTAAGGCTGTGCCCTTTGCTTCTATTCTCTTAGCCTTTGTTTCTGTGCAATCTCTAGACTATCACTTTGTGATGTCTCCCGTGTCATTTTCTCTAGTACTAATTTTTCTTTCTTTTCTAGACTATCACTTTGTGATGTCTCCCGTGTCATTTTCTCTAGTACTAATTTTTCTTTCTTT
>NW_012099854.1:306722-311361 GCF_000951045.1 Mandrillus leucophaeus | reverse complement strand
CCTCCCAAAGTGCTGGGATTACAGGCGTGAGCCACTGCACCCCACCTTAGCTGCACTTTTAGTGAATAGAATAGGGCAGAAATGATGGGATGTCACTTCCAAAATTAGGTAACAAAAAACCTGTGAGTTCTGTCTTCTGGGTTCTCTCACTTGTGTCCTCTGGAGGAAGGCAACTGGCACACTGTGAGCTGCCCTATGGAGTGGATTACATGGAAGGAACTGAGGGAGGCCTCTGGGCAACATCCGGTGAATAACTGAGGCCCTTATTCCAACAACCTTGAGGAACTGAAACCTCCAGCAACCTGTGAGTGACTCCGGCAAATTCTCCTCCATCAACACTTGAGGTATGACTGTGGCCCCAGGTAACATCCTGACTGCAACAGGAGGGACCTTGAGCAACAGGCACCCAGCTAAATTGCACCCACATTGCTGACCCACAGAAACTGTGTGATAAATATTTGTTGTAAGTCACTAAGTTTTGGGGTGATTTGTTATACAACAATAAATAACTAATATATCTACCTACTCACATAATTTTGAAAATAACATAATACCCTAACAGGATCCAGTGATCCAGTGTCCAGGAGGTCAGGCATAAAGGTAATATAAAGTAAAGTAAAAATAGTAACATATGTTTCTTTTTCTTTTTTTTTTTTTTTTGAGATGGAGTCTCATACTGTTGCCCAGGCTGGAGTGCAGTGGCAGGACCTCTGCTCACTACAAGCTCCGCCTCCTGGGTTCACACCATTCTCCTGCCTCAGCTTCTCCAGTAGCTGGGACTACAGGCGCCCACCACCACGCCCAGCTAATTTTTGTTGTATTTTTTAGTAGAGACAGGGTCTCACTCTGTTGGCCAGGTTGGTCTCAAACTGTATCAGGTGATCCGCCCGCCTCGGCCTCCCAAAGTGCTGGGATTACATGTGTGAGCCAGCCCGCCCAGCCAACATATGTTTCAATATATAAACACTCGAGCACTAGGGGGTATAATGAAGATTTCAGATGCTTGTACCTATATGTAGAATTACTTTGAATGCAGACTGATTTGAGTGAGTATTGTCGACCTAAAAGGAAGAAGCTGAGGCAAAATTAATATAAATAGAGAGTTTATTTGGGCCAGACTTGAGGATTGCAACTCAGCAGCATAAAGTGGCCCGGAATACACTCTAAGATTAGCAGCAGGTACAAGTGGATTTTTAAAGGAAAATAATGAGGACGGGGAGTGGGCTGACACAAAGTTGTCCTTAAGGAATTCTCATTGGTTTACAAAAATAACATTGATTAGTGATTGGCTAAACATTATCAAGCTATAGGGTGTGGGATATAGTGTCTGGTGGGGCATAATTAGGCTAATTTATAACTAATACTTGTGGAATGGCAAGCAGTTTTAAGACATAAATACATAGCTCAAAAGGGGGCAAGTAGGATGTGATTGCCTCTCATTTTAATGCCTCTCAGGGCCTAATAATTTAACTCACATTCCTCAAATCAAAGTTCTTTTTTCAGTATTCACTATTCAAATTATTACAAGTGATGTTGCTTTTGGTGACGTTATTTCTTGAAATGGTACACAACTCTTAATGAATTCCAAACAAAACAAAATTACTATTCAATTTTGGGGCAATAACATTCCTAGAAAATTCAACGTACATTAAAAGTGTGGGAAAATGCTTTGTGTTTATTAACAAAGATAGGTTCAAGTCTTAGATAATTGCTTTTCACTCACCGAATGTTCAGCAGGACATTCAGAAATCGTGTGTATTACGGGATTTTCTTTATGTAGCATCATCTGTTACACTGTAGGACACATATTTTATATCCCTAGCTCTGGCCTTCCAATGCCTGTGGTTTTCCCAACCATTGTTCCGACCAAAAGCCTTCCCCAATGGACACGGTGGCTCACACTTGTAATCCCAGCACTTTGGGAGACCGAGGGGGGGCAGATCGCTTGAGATCAAGAGTTCCAGACCAGCCTGGGTGATGTGGCGAAACCCCATATCTACTAAAAATACAAAAATTAGCCGAGCATTGGTGGTGTGCGCCTGTAATCCCAGCTACTTGGAGGCTGAGGTGGGAGGATGGCTTGAGCCCAGCAGGTCTAAGCTGCAGTGAACCCGGATTGTGCCACTTCACTCCAGCCTGGGGGACAGTGAGGCTGCGTCTCAAAAAAAAAAAACCAAAAATGAGGCCGGGCATGGTGGTGCACGCCTGTAATCCCAGCTACTCGGGAGGCTGAGGCAGAAGAATCGCTTGAACCCGATAGGCGGACGTTGCAGTGGGCCGGGATTTCGCCACCGCACACTCCAGCCTGGGCGACAGAGTGAGACTTGGTCTCAAAAAAAAAAAAAAAACACACACACACACAAAAACAAACCTTCACAAAATTTTAAATGCTTAGTTTTCGGACACCATCTCTTGGAAATTTGTGGTGAAGCACAGTATCCCCAGTAATTAACATAGTGCTTAGAAACAGTGGAACCACAACTCTTTAAAATGATTTAAAAGCATTTATGTCAGATAAAGGACCGCTGGCTAGCCCTCCTACGATCCATAGCTTCGCAGTCCCCAAACAGGAAGCCGTGATTCAATGCGCAGTAGCAAATTTAGGGTGACAACGAGATACATCCCACGTAGCCCGTGATTTCCTTTTCTTTGTTAGTTTTCAATTCCTTCAGTATTACAGGGAGGAGCTCCGGCCTCCTCCGCTACAGACTGTCGCATTTCCGCCGCTAGGCCGGAAAGTACCACCGTCCTTCCGCAGGCCTCAGTCAGCTAGGCCCAGCTCCAGTCCCGCCCGTCACCGGAAGTGAGGCGGCGGAAGTAGCGTAACCCGCTGGGAGCCAGCCGGCGGGGCGCTGTGGGTTGGCGGGCTAGTGGGATGGCAGATGAGGAAGAAGACCCCACAGTGAGTGACCGTCTGTGTCCAAAACCTCACTTTTCTTCACTCCTTCGGGCTCAGTAGCGGAGGCAGAGTTCAGGATCGGATCTGCTTGCCTTAGTCAATTCAGCCGACAGAATTCGGGGACTTCACTCCCTAAGGATTGATCATTTTAGAAAGTGGGGAAGGACATGAAGGAAGAGTAGATTTTGTGACCCCTTTCCCCTTGATTTTGGTCTGTATTTGCCAGACACTGAAACACGTACAGAATCATCAGAGGTCAAAACTAACATCTATTAGCGCTCACTATGAACCAACAGTTCAATTGTTAACAAAACTGTACTTACTGTGAAGTAATGGGAAAAGAATGCATTGAAAGTCAGACAGCCTGGATTTCAAAATCTCCATTCTCTCTAAGCAAGTTATTTAACTTTGACAATCAGTTTTCTTGTTACAAAATAGGGTTACGGGCTTACTTAAGGAACGTTTTTAGCACTGTATAAGCAAATGCTTAGTAAATATTAGTTTTGCTTAATTGAAAGTCTACAAAGGTAGACTTTGATTCAGTATCAACTGTTTAACAGTAGCAATAGGCCACCTTAGTTGTTTAAAAATAAAACCTATGGTCATTGTAACTCTTACACGTAGAAGCAGTAGGATTATTTGTTAGGAACATTGTAGAAGCCATTTTTGGATGAGTTGGAAATTGTACTCGATACCTAGGCTCCTTCCGTGCTAAGGTTTTGTGTGTGTGTTTTTTTTTTGTTGTTTTTTTTTTCTGCTTCCTTTAGGCTTTCTGGCCTATCTGTTGAAAAGGAAAAAACATTGTTATTATTAAAATATCAAATGCAAGGCAATTATTTGACATTTCTATATATACATTTTCTAGTTTGAGGAAGAAAATGAAGAAATTGGAGGAGGTGCAGAAGGTGGACAGGGTAAAAGAAAGAGGCTTTTTTCTAAAGAATGTAAGTAGTATTTGACAATGATTTTGTTATAGATGATGAAAACTTTTGGACATATCCTTTCAAAGTACATTTATTGCTTTGAATGTTTCCCTGTAGTGACAATATTCTCAGACTAGCCTATCAAATTCTGTTTAACTTTTGAATCAGATAGTACCAATCCTAACCCCAATTATATGTGCGTGTATGTGTGTCTGTGTATAAATTGCTTTTTAAGTGAGCAAATGTAGTTCGTGTTTTAATTTAGGGCAGAAGAACATACCTCCATTAGTTTTCCTCTTGCCTTTGCAGCAGTAGAAACAGAGGCTTCTTTGACTGTAAGCCACAGATACTAATGGATCCTGCAACAGGTGTTGAGGGAGAGTAGCAAGTGAGTTAGGGCTTGGGCTTTGGACTAAGGCTATGAACAAAGTAAGAAGATGGTGAACAGCTGGGTGTAGTGGCTCACGCCTGTAATCCGAGCACTTTGGGAGGCTGAGGCAGGTGGATCACTGGAGGTCAGGAGTTTGAGACCAACCTGGCCAATGTGATGAAACCCCGTCTCTACTAAAAATACAAAAATTAGCCAGACGTGCTCGCTTGAACTCAGGAGGGAGAAGTTGCAGTGAGCCAAGATTATGCCACTGCACTCCAGCCTGGGTAACACAGCAAGACTCTGTCTCAAAAAAAAAAGAAGGTGGTGAATAGTGTAAGACATTAGAGTGACATGGAGGCTAGATGCAGTGGCTCACGCCTGTAATCCCAGCACTTTGGGAGGTCAAGGCAAGCAGATCGCTTGAGCCCAGGAGGTCAAGACCAG
>NW_012099854.1:302094-306672 GCF_000951045.1 Mandrillus leucophaeus | reverse complement strand
CTTTTCTTCACTCCTTCGGGCTCAGTAGCGGAGGCAGAGTTCAGGATCGGATCTGCTTGCCTTAGTCAATTCAGCCGACAGAATTCGGGGACTTCACTCCCTAAGGATTGATCATTTTAGAAAGTGGGGAAGGACATGAAGGAAGAGTAGGTTTTGTGACCCCTTTCCCCTTGATTTTGGTCTGTATTTGCCAGACACTGAAACACGTACAGAATCATCAGAGGTCAAAACTAACATCTATTAGCGCTCACTATGAACCAACAGTTCAATTGTTAACAAAACTGTACTTACTGTGAAGTAATGGGAAAAGAATGCATTGAAAGTCAGACAGCCTGGATTTCAAAATCTCCATTCTCTCTAAGCAAGTTATTTAACTTTGACAATCAGTTTTCTTGTTACAAAATAGGGTTACGGGCTTACTTAAGGAACGTTTTTAGCACTGTATAAGCAAATGCTTAGTAAATATTAGTTTTGCTTAATTGAAAGTCTACAAAGGTAGACTTTGATTCAGTATCAACTGTTTAACAGTAGCAATAGGCCACCTTAGTTGTTTAAAAATAAAACCTATGGTCATTGTAACTCTTACACGTAGAAGCAGTAGGATTATTTGTTAGGAACATTGTAGAAGCCATTTTTGGATGAGTTGGAAATTGTACTCGATACCTAGGCTCCTTCCGTGCTAAGGTTTTGTGTGTGTGTTTTTTTTTTGTTGTTTTTTTTTTCTGCTTCCTTTAGGCTTTCTGGCCTATCTGTTGAAAAGGAAAAAACATTGTTATTATTAAAATATCAAATGCAAGGCAATTATTTGACATTTCTATATATACATTTTCTAGTTTGAGGAAGAAAATGAAGAAATTGGAGGAGGTGCAGAAGGTGGACAGGGTAAAAGAAAGAGGCTTTTTTCTAAAGAATGTAAGTAGTATTTGACAATGATTTTGTTATAGATGATGAAAACTTTTGGACATATCCTTTCAAAGTACATTTATTGCTTTGAATGTTTCCCTGTAGTGACAATATTCTCAGACTAGCCTATCAAATTCTGTTTAACTTTTGAATCAGATAGTACCAATCCTAACCCCAATTATATGTGCGTGTATGTGTGTCTGTGTATAAATTGCTTTTTAAGTGAGCAAATGTAGTTCGTGTTTTAATTTAGGGCAGAAGAACATACCTCCATTAGTTTTCCTCTTGCCTTTGCAGCAGTAGAAACAGAGGCTTCTTTGACTGTAAGCCACAGATACTAATGGATCCTGCAACAGGTGTTGAGGGAGAGTAGCAAGTGAGTTAGGGCTTGGGCTTTGGACTAAGGCTATGAACAAAGTAAGAAGATGGTGAACAGCTGGGTGTAGTGGCTCACGCCTGTAATCCGAGCACTTTGGGAGGCTGAGGCAGGTGGATCACTGGAGGTCAGGAGTTTGAGACCAACCTGGCCAATGTGATGAAACCCCGTCTCTACTAAAAATACAAAAATTAGCCAGACGTGCTCGCTTGAACTCAGGAGGGAGAAGTTGCAGTGAGCCAAGATTATGCCACTGCACTCCAGCCTGGGTAACACAGCAAGACTCTGTCTCAAAAAAAAAAGAAGGTGGTGAATAGTGTAAGACATTAGAGTGACATGGAGGCTAGATGCAGTGGCTCACGCCTGTAATCCCAGCACTTTGGGAGGTCAAGGCAAGCAGATCGCTTGAGCCCAGGAGGTCAAGACCAGTCTGGGCGACATAGTGAAACCCTCTCTCTACAAAAAATACAAAAATTAGCAGGGCATGGTGGCACGCCCCTGTAGTTCCAGCTACTCTGGAGGCTGAGGTGAGAGGATGGCTTGAGCCCAGGAGGTGGAGGTTGCAGTGAACCCAGATTGCGCCACTGCACTCCAGCCTTGGTGACGGAACCAGACCCTGTGTCCAAAATAAATAAATAAATAAACAAAATAAATAATGACATGGAGATTATAATGTATTGATTCTGCATCCTACCCCCTCAGTAGATTCTTTTGACCCTTTTTGGCAACAAGAGGAAGGGAGAGCTGCTGCTACTACTGATGGTACAGGCCAAGCCCTGGAACACAGCATGACAATGTGCTCTCCATCTCCCAGTCCTGGGTCCTTTATGTAAAGTTATATCTAAGTATTGAGAGATGAGGCAACACAGATTTATAAATATGGTTTATTTAGGCGGGGTTATATGTGAGCAGTTCCCAAATGCCCTTGAAACTACAGGGTCAGTATATCTTTTTTTTTTTTTGCAATTAACTGGGCATGGTGGCGTGTACCTATAGCCCCAGCTATTCAGGAGGCTGAGGTGGGAGGATCACTTGTGCCCAGGAGTTAAAGGTTGCAGTGAGCTGTGATCGTGCCACTGTACTCTAGCCCCAGTGATAGAAGAGTGAGACCCTGTCTTGCCACCATGCCCCGGCTAATTTTTTGTATTTTTAGTAGAAACGGGTTTCCCCATGTTAGCCAGGGTGGTCTCAAACTCATGACCCAGATGATCTGCCTAACTTGGCCTCCCAAAGTACTGGGATTACAGGCCCGAGCCACCATGACCAGCCATACCCAGCTAATTTTTGTATTTTCAGTAGAGACTAGTTACACCATGTTGGCCAGGCTGGTCTCAAACTCCTACCCTCAAGTGATCCTCCTGCCTCAGCCTCCCAAACTGCTGGGGTTACAGGCATGAGCCACCACACCCAGCCAGACACTCTTATTTTTTAACCATCCAAATCCTTTTCCATATTTCGTTTCCTCACTAAAGCTGACCATTTCTTATTTCATTTCTCTGATGCTCCTTATACCATTATGTGGTTTTACTTATTATATCAGCATAAGAATGGGATCCTTGTACCAGAGCATCCCAGAGTGATGTTCAGTTGGTTGTTAGCAAAGACCTTTTTTCCAGTGAGATTAGTTTGTGATGACAGGAATTTGGAATCTTCAGGCTTCTCCTTATCTTAACTGAATATTCATAGAGGTTACTGACGAAAGATCTGTTTCCTGAACCTTAAAAAAAAAAAATTTGCAGGAGACTAGGTACAGTGGCTCATGCCAGTAATCCCAGCACTTTGGGAGGCCAAGGTGGGAGGATCACTTGAGGTCGGGAGTTCAAGACCAGTCTGGCCAACATGGCAAAACCCCATCTCTAATAAAAATACAAATTTAACTGGGTGTGGTGATGCGTGCCTATAACTCCGCTACTCGAGGGCCGGACACGGTAGCTCATGCCTGTAATCCCAGCACTTTGGGAGGCTGAGGTGGGTGGATCATGAGGTCAGGATATCGAGACCATCCTGGCTAACACAGCGAAACCCCGTCCCTGCTAAAAATACAAAAAATTAGCTGGACATGGTGGCACATGCCTGTAGCTCCACCTACTTGGGAGGCTGAGGCAGGAGAATTGCTTGCATCCAGGAGGCAGAGGTTGCAGTGAGCCAAGATGGCACGCTGTGCTCCAGCCTGGGTGACAGAGCAAGACTGCCTCTCAAAAAAAAAAAAAATTCCAGCTACTTGTGAGGCTGAGGCTGGAGAGTCACTGGAACCTGGGAGGCAGAGGTTGCAATAGGCCTATAGAATTTCAAAGCATTATCTGGCATTTGTTTATGCCTTTATAGACCCTTTAGCCAAATACAGTTTACATACTTCCCATAGAATAAGTTTCCCTTTTCCAGTGAAATATATTTTCTGTCTGGTGAATTCTGCCCATCAAAATGTTAGTGACAAAGTATCTTCCTCGAAATATTTAAACAAAAACAGTAAACTTACAATGGAGAATTCTGGAAGACACCATGTTAACCAAGTGATCAAAACATCACTAATAATATACAGTATATTGACATTATATACCCCTGATATGATGCATTAAGAGGACACATCACCTTGGTGTTCTTCCTGGTAATGTCAAACTTCAATCTAACGAGGAAACATCAAAGAAACCCAAATTGAGGGATAGTCTACAAGATAACTGACCAATATTCTTCAAAAGTGTCAAGGTTTTTTGTAAACAATGGTTTCATTTAAAAAAAAGGTGTCAAGGTTTTGAAAGATGAAAAAGTCGAGGAACTGTCAGAGAATAGAGGGAACTAAGGAGACATGACAACTAAATGGTATGGGAACCTGAAACAAAAAGGACATTGGTGGAAAAACTCGTAAAATCTGAATAAAGTCTGTACTTGTACCGATGTCAATTTCTTAGCTTTGATGACTCCCTATGGTTGTATAACATGTTAACATAAGGGGAAGCTGAATATAGGGCATATGGGAACTGTGTACTATTTTTGCAACTCAGCTGTAAATCTAAAATTATCTTTTTTTAAAAAAAAGGCAAAAAAGTACGGAATCCAAAACAGAAAGATAAGAACTATTGGCTCCTGTGTTTGTTTTTTTCCTCCTGTTTCTGGACCTAAAGTCTCTTGCCATTGTAAACCCTAGGGACATGTCTATCTCAAGCTGGTTTCCAAGTCACCCTTTTCTTCTGTAGGCCTGGCCTACTTTCTTCTCTTTGTACTTCTACTAGTTTTTACTTCTTCTAAATAGAGGAATTATTCTTAATTTACTCATTTCTTCCTTTAGAAGTATTCTACAAGTA
>NW_012099854.1:288845-301969 GCF_000951045.1 Mandrillus leucophaeus | reverse complement strand
GTTAGCCAGGATGGTCTCCATCTCCTGACCTCGTGATCCGCCCGCCTTCGCCTCCCAAAGTGCTGGGATTACAGGCGTGAGCTACTGCGCCTGGCAGTATGTTTTTTAAAAAAATAGAACTTAGATACAATAAGTTGTGCAAGTCTTAAGTGAACAGCTTGCTGAATTTTATGTATACTATACAGTCGGCCCTCTATATCCATGGGTTCTGCATCCATGGATTCAACCAACCTCAGATGGAAAATATTCAGGAAAAAAAAAACTGCGTCTGTATTGAATATGTGCAGACTTTTTTTCCTGGTCATTATTCCCTAAACCATATAGTATAACAACTATATACATAGCATTTGCATTGTATTAGGTATTGTAAGTAACCTGGAGATGATTTAAAATATAGATAGGAGATGATTTAAAATAAAATATAGATGTTTAGGTTGTATGCAAACACTATGCCATTTTATATCTGGGATTTGAGCATCTGAAGATTTTAGTATCCACAGGAGGTCCTGGAACCAAGCTCCCAAGGATACTAAGGGGTAACTGTATATACGTGCACACACACACACACTCACACACTTGTACGCACTACTAAGATCAAGATAATAAAAGACTTGCAGCATTTGACAGAGTTTCTTACCATTTACATATGCCCCTTTGAGAATCTGATGAAAGTTATAATTATTCCCAGAAAAATGCCCATGTACAGGTAATGTTTAACAGGCTGGAGAGGTGTTGCAGTCACAGCTTGCTGCAGTCTCAACCTCCTTGGCTCATGTGAGCAGCTGGGACTACAGGTACATGCTACCATGCCTGGCTAATTTGTGGGGTTTTTTTGAGACAGAAGTCTCACTGTGTCACCCAGGATGGAGTGCACACCTGTTGCTTCCTGTAAGAATGTATTTGGGGTGGGGCGCAGTGGCTCACGCCTGTAATCCCAGTACTTTGGGAGGCCGAGGCAGGTGGATCACCGAGGCAGGTGGATCACGCCATCTCAGCTCACTGCAACCTCTGCCTCCTGGAATCAAGGGATTCTCATGCTTCAGCCTCCCGAGTAGCTGGGATTATAGGCATGTGCCAATACCGCCATCTGACTTTTGTGTTTTTTTTTTTTTTTTTTAGTAGAGATGGGGTTTCCCCTTGTTGGCCAGGCTGATCTCAAACTTCTGGCCTCAAATGATCTGCCTCAGCCTCCCGAAGTGCTGGAATTACAGGCGTGAGCCAACATCCTGGCCTTCGCCCAGCTAATTTTTTTTTTTTTTTTTTGGTAGAAACAGGGTTTTGCCATGTTGCTCAGGCTTGTCTCAAACTCCTGAGCTCAAGCAGTCTACTTGCCTGGGCCTCCCAAAGTGCTGGATTACAGGTGTGGGCCACTGCACCCGACCTAGACTTACCTTTTTCATTTCATATGGTTTCTTCAGATGAAGCCTGAAAGGGCTTTGCCAGCAGTTGTATTGATCTAGGAAATGTCAAAATTCCTTGTAGTAAGCCCTCTGCTTTCTAATTTTGATTACCCTGTTGCTTCCTGTAAGAATGTATTTGGGGCCAGGCGCAGTGGTTCACGCCTGTAATCCCAGCACTTTGGGAGGCTGAGGCGGGCGGATCATGATGTCAGGAGATCAAGACCATCCTGGCTAACATGATGAAACCCCGTCTCTACTAAAAATACAAAAAATTAGCCGGGCGTGGTGGTGGGCGCCTGTAGTTCCAGCTACTCGGGAGGCTGAGGCAGGAGAATGACGTGAACCCAGTAGGTGGAGCTTGCAGTGAGCCGAGATGGTGCCACTGCACTCCAGCCTGGGCGACAGAGGGAGACTCCGTCTCAAAAAAAAAAAAAACAAACCTATTTGGAGAACTTTCTCTCATGTCTTTTCCCCTATGGTAATATCAGTAAAGAATCTGCCTTTTTTCCAATGCCCCTCTGCCATGCCCACACACAAAAACTGCCTCCAAAAAAGGCTAAGCTATTGCTATCTGTCCTGTCCCCTGCCGGAGTTTCCTACTTAAAGGTGTTCTGCTGGGTCAGGGACTGGTAAGTAGATGATAGAGATTAGGAAAACACTGTTTACCTTAGGGTTCAGTAGCTTGGAGGAAGGAAGAGTTTGGTTGGAGGGTACATGGGAACAACTGGTCATCAGACTGTCCTTAAACCTTTTACACCAGAATCCATACTTGGAGATAACAAATACAATGCAAATATGTTTTTATACCAATATTGTCTATAACTTGGTTCACTTCTAGTTTATTTTTTTAAAGCATTAAATTGTTAAATCTGTAAAAGTAAACAAAAGTGATTGTTCTTTTACAGTGCGATGTATGATGTATGGCTTTGGGGATGACCAGAATCCTTATACTGAGTCAGTGGATATTCTTGAAGATCTTGTCATAGAGTTTATCACTGAAATGGTAAGATTCTTTCCTAACTGATCTTACTTAATTGAAGAATAGATTTGAAATATTAAACTTTAGGTAAGACTAGAACTTATGTCATCCCTTTGAAATAAGCTATCCATTTGAGTGCTTGTTTGCAGAAGTTATCGGTTACTGTTTATCATTAAGGATGGAGGTTATACATACATATTCTATCCCCTCTTCTTCCTTTTTTTTTTTTTTTCTGGAGACGGAGTTTTATTCTTGTTGCCCAGGCCGGAGTGCAATGGCGTGATCTCGGCTCACTGCAACCTTTGCCTGCCAGGTTCAAGGGATTCTCCTGCCTCAACCTCTGAGGAGCTGGGATTACAGGCATGTGCCACCACGCCTGGATAGTTTTGTATTTTTAATAGAGACAGGGTTTCTCCGCATTGGTCAGACTGGTCTCGAACTCCCGATCTCATTTGATCCACCAGCCTTGGCCTCCCAAAGTGCTGGGATTATAAGCATGAGCCACCGTACCTAACCTCTTCCATTTTTTATAAGGACATAATTATAAAATCCTTGAATAAAGTAAAAATACTACCCATAATGCCATTATCCAACATAGGTTTATTTTTTTCCCCTCCTTTTCCAGTATTTAAAGATATACAATGTTTTTTTTGTGTGTGTGTGTGTGACAGGATCTCACTCTGTTGCCCCAGCTGGAGTGCAGTGGCATGATCATTGCTCACTGCAGCTGAGACCTTCTGGACTCAAGTGGTCCTCCCACCTCAGCCTCCGAAATACCTGGGACTATAGGCATATGTCACCATGCTCTGCTTTTTTTTTTTTTTCTTTTTAATTTTTCTTTTCTTTTTCTTTTTCTTTTTTTTGAGACAGAGTATTGCTCTGTCACCAGGCTGGAGTGCAGTGGCGTGATCTTGCCTCACTACAAGCCCCGCCTCCTGGGTTCAAGGCGTCTCCTGCCTCAGCCTCCGGAGTAGCTGGGACTACAGGCGCCCAGCACCATGCCCGGCTAATTTTTTGTATTTTTAGTAGAGATGGGGTTTCGCTATGTTAGCCAGGATAGTCTTGATCTCCTGATCTCTTGATCTGCCTGCTTTGGCATCCCAAAGTGCTGGGATTACAGGCGTGAACCACTGCGCCTGGCAAGCTCTGTTAATTTTTAAATTTTTTGTAGAGACGGGGTCTCACTGTGTTGCCCGTTGGTCTGTAACTCCTGGGTTCAAGCGATCTAACCCCTCTGCCTCACAAAGTGGTGGGATTACCGGCATGAGCCACTGTGTCCGGCTCAATGCCATATTATTAAGTATTTAGCTTCTCTTTTTTTGTCGTTAGAAATAATACTATGATAGGTCTTCAGTTTTGCACAAGTGAGTATATAATGACAGGGGATGAGATAGATTTATTTGATTTTTAGAAAACCCACCAATATTTATTGGGTATTAAGATGGAGGAGGACACAAAGCATAAATGAAATGGGTGAGTACACAAAATGATAAAATTATTTTATACAAATGAAGACAAAATCTACATATATCAAAAAAACAGAAAAGGAACAATAGACAGTTTTAATGTCCTTAAGATATTTTTTTGGCTGGGCATGGTGGCTCACACCTGTAATCCCCCAGCACTTTGGGAGGCCGAGGCGGGCAGATCGCCTGAGGTCAGGAGTTCAAGACAAGCGTGGCTAACACAGTGAAACCCCGTATCTACTGAAAATACAAAAAAATTAGGCGGGCGTGGTGACAGGCACCTGTAGTCCCAGCTACTCAGGAGGCTGAGGCAGGAGAATGGCGTGAACCTGGGAGGCGAAGCTTGCAGTGAGCTGAGATCCGGCCACTGCACTCCAGCCTGGGCGACAGAGCGAGACTCCGTCTCACAAAAAAACGATATTTTTTTAAAGTGACTGTGAAGCATAAAGGGAACATTGCTAATAACCTACTAGAAAATGGACAGAGGATATGAGTAGAAAGATAATTCACAAATGAATAGCCATAATATAGCCATAATAATAAGAGAAAATCTTCAAACTCACTTGCAATTAATAAATGCAAATTAAAACAGTAAAATAATAGATTGTAAAAAACTAAATATAATATGTTTCTTTGTAATAGACTCACAAGGCAATGTCGATTGGAAGACAAGGTCGAGTACAAGTTGAAGATATTGTCTTCTTGATTCGAAAGGACCCAAGAAAGTTTGCCAGGGTTAAAGACTTGCTTACTATGAATGAAGAATTGAAACGAGCTAGAAAAGCATTTGATGAAGCAAACTATGGATCTTGACACTTTTTGTAGTTTCTGAAAATTACCATCTGGGGAAATCATATATAATAATTGTATATTTTCTAAATTAAGGTTCTGATATCTAGCCATGTAAATGAAAGATAGAGAAAGTTTTCAGCCTTTATTTTTATGCCTTTGATTTTAGAGTGATATTGGTGTATTTAATTGCCTGCCTTTGTATTACCATACTTGAATTACTTACTGGGGTTTAATGACCACACGTAAGTCAATGTACCTTGCAAGCCATGCCGTTCCTTCTGAGTTTTGACTATCTAAAGGATAAAGTAGTATTTATCTGTTAGGTATGTTTATACCCTTGTAAGCTGTACTGTAGCTTTTTTTTTTTTTTTTTTGAGACAGAGTCTCGGTATGTCGCCAGGCGGGAGTGCAGTGGCACGATCTCGGCTCACTGCAAGCTCCACCTCCCGTGTTCAAGTGATTCTCCTTCTTCAGCTTCCCGAGTAGCTGGAACTACAGGTGCCCGCCACCACGCCTGGCTAATTTTTTGTATTTTTAGTAGAGGCGGGGTTTCACCGTGTTAGCCAGGATGGTTTCAATCTCTTGACCTCGTGATCCACCTGCCTCGGCCTCCCAAAGTGCTGAGATTACAGGTGTGAGCCACCATGCCTGGACTACTGTAGCTATTTAATATGTGAAATCTAAATGGCATTTTTGACTCGACAGCTCAGACTTGTACTTCATGTATTCAGAAGTTTTTAGACAGCAACTAGTTTATTGTCTAGTTCATTATTAAAGATAATTAATATTAAAGATAATGAACTAGGCCAGGTGTGGTGGCTCACACCTTTAATCCCAGCACTTTGGGAGGCTGAGGCCGGCAGATCACTTGAGGCCAGGAGTTCGAGACCAACCTGGCCAACATGGGAAAACCTTGCCTCTACTAAAAATTAAAAAATTAGTCAGGCATGGAGGCATGTGCCTGTAATCCCAGCTACTTGGGAGACTGAGGCAGAAGAACTGCTTTGAACCCAGGAGACAGAGATTGCAGTGAGCTGAGATGGTGCTACTGCACTCCAACCTGAGCAAGAGAGTATGACTCTGTCTCAAAATAACAACTACAGATAATGAACTGGTTTGCATTTCTTTTAAAGAGATGATAGAGGAAAATATAGTTTTTTGAGAGAATGTTTGTATCTCTTAAAAGATAATCTGTTTTAATTTTCTTCAGATAACAAGTTATTATTTTTTAAGAAATCAAGTTTCACATGAATAATGCTGTGTTGGGAGGGTTTTTGATTTAAAATCTTTTCAGATTTATAACATCCTGTTAAGTTTTAGGAGAACCCGTTTTCCCAGATCAGATTCGAGCTTCTAAAAATAAATGCTTTCAGTAGCAGGAATGGCATTGCTTAAAAAGCTCATGGCAGGATAAGCATTTGGGTTAGTGTTTTATTAACATATTTGTAAGTACTTGTTCATTGTGGAAATGTGACTAAAACCATATGTGGCTATGGAAACCATGTTTGTAGTTCTGGATACACGGGTTTGTGTGTATTTAGTCTATTGTATTAAATTATTATTGCCCTCAGCTTAACGTAAGGATTACAATTGAATTTAAGTAGATCACTGATCTACTTATTGTTTATGAAACTTAACTTTTTGTGTGCCGCTTATAAACATGATCTATAAATCAGTGCTTGGGAAAATTTTACTTTCCTAATCTACTGATACAGGAATAAAATATGAACAATTGAACAGGTTGATCCTTGAATCTGACTGATTTATGACTTTTTTTCCTCCCAGAATATTATGCCCATTACTGGTAATATGATAATTCTTGCTGCTTAGTCTAACTGAAAATTTTTTTTATTTCAGTGCATATCAGGGTGAATCATTTCATTTAAAAAAGCAGGGCTGGGCACCGTGGCCCATGCATGTAATCCCAGCACTTTGGGAGGCCTAGGCAGGAAGATCTCTTGAGCCCAGGAGTTGGAGACCAGTCTGGGCAACATAGACCCCATCTCTACTAAAAATCAAGGCCAGGCACAATGCCTCACACCTGTAATCCCAGCCACTTTGGGAGGCCAAGGCGGGTGGATCACTTGAGGTCAGGAGTTCAAGACCAGCCTGGCCAACATGTTGAAACCCTGTCTCTACGAAAAATACAAAAAAATTAGCCAGGCATGGTGGTATGCCTGTAGTCCCAGCTACTTGGGAGGCTGAGGCGGGAGATTGCTTGAGCCCAGGAGTTGGAGACCAGGCTGGGCAAGATGACAAGACCCCATCTCTGTGAAAAATAGAGCCAGGCACAGTGGTGTCTGTTTGTGGTCCCAGCTACTCAGGAGGGTGTGGTGGGAGAATTGTTTGAGCCTAGGCGGTCAAGGGTGCAGTAAACTGCTTACTCTGTCACCCAGGCTGGGGTGCAGTGGCACAATCACGGCTCACTGCCTTGACCTCCTGCGCTCAAATAATCCTCCCACCTCAGCCTCCCGAGTAGCTGGGACTACAGGCATGCCTGGCTAGAGAAGCTATTTCACTGTGTTGCCCAGACTGAGTGGGGCTTTGCATTAAGACTATTTTAGGTTGCAAGTGATACAACTTAACTCAAAACTATTAATAGCATAAACAAGGCAGTTATTGGCTTACCTAGCTGAAACATGGAAAAGAAGGGATGGAGCTGAATTTAGGGTTGACTGGATCTAAGTACTTGAGAAGCAAGACACTGTCTCTCTGTCTTTTATCCTAATTTTGGTTTTATTCTCAGAGTGGCAAAGGAACATGATGGCCAGCAGTTCTAGGGTTCCCTCCTTACAACTCCAAATTGAAGAAGCTGCTTTACTTCGTAATATAGAACATTCCAAGCAAGGATTATGACAATCCGAGCTCTGCTTATTTTCTTCCTGGACCAGTCACTATGGCCAGGAAGAAGTTGTGCAACAGCCCGGATCTCATGCCCCACTTCTGGTAAAAAAGAGCTTGGAGTGGGATTGGGATACTGGATACTGCTATTAACAAAAAGGGAAAAGAGGCTGGGCGGGCTGACTTGATTCATGAGCTTGCTTATTAACTTCAAATTCTGGTAGTAAGGTGGCATGGCTCTCTTCCAGTATCCCCAGCTGCACTGTGTAAATGGTAGCCACTAACCACATGTGGCTATTTACATTTTAAAATGAAAAATTCAGCTGGGTGTGGTGGCTCGCACCTGTAATCCCAGGTTTTTAGGAGGCTGAGGCAGGCAGATCACTTGAGGTCAGAAGTTCAAGACCAGCCTGGCCAACATGGTGAAACACCATCTCTACGAAAAATACAAAAATTTGCCAGGTGTGGTGGCACATGCCTGTAAGCCCAGCTTCTCGGGTAGCTGAGGCAGGAGAATCACTTGAACGCAGGAGGCAGAGGCTGCAGTGATCCGAGATTATACTACACTCCAGACTGGGCAACAGAGTAAGACTGTCTCAAAAAATAAAATATTTAAAAAATGATGATAAAATGAAAAATTCACTTCCTTAGTTGCGTTTGCTATATTTCTTTTTTTTTTTCACCCAGGCTGGAGTGCAGTGGCGTGATCTCGGCTCACTACAAGCTCCGCCTCCCAGGTTCACGCCATTCTCCTGCCTCAGCCTCCCGAGTAGCTGGGACTATAGGCGCCCGCCACCACGCCCGGCTAATTTTTGTATTTTTAGTAGAGACGGGGTTTCACCATGGTCTCGATCTCCTGACCTCGTGATCTGCCCGCCTCAGCCTCCCAAAGTGCTGGGATTACAGGCGTGAGCCACTGCGCCTGGCCATGTTTCCTATATTTCAAGTGCTCAAAAGCCTTATGGTAAGCGGGTATAGCATTGGACAGTGCTGATATGGAACATTGCCATCATCACAGAAAATTCTTTTGGACAGTGCTGATCTGGAATATATAGGTGCTCTCTCCTAAAATAATTCACTTTTTTTTTTTTTTAACTTCCTATGGAAAATCTCAAGTATACACAATAATAGTGTAACTAGTCCCCAGCTTCAACAAGTAACCAACTTTTTGCCAATTTGTCCTATCCCCCTACCTTTAAATAATTTTTTTATTTTTATTTTTGGACCTTGGTTTCAGAACCCTTACCTTTTTTAAGGTAGGAGGACAGTATTATTTTAAAGCAAATCTGGCTGGGTGCAATGGCTCACGCCTATAATCCCAAAACTTTGGGAGGCCGAGGAGAGTGGATCACCTGAGGTCAGGAGTTCGAGACCAGCCTGCCAAGATAGTGAAACCCTGTCTCTACTAAAAATACAAAAATTAGCTGGGCATAGTCACGGGAGCCTGTAATCCCAGCTATTCGAGAGTCAGGAAAAAGAATCCCTTGAACCTGGGTGGTGGAGGTTGCAGTGAGCCAAGATCATGCCATTGCACTCCAGCCTGGCAACAAGGCCAAGACTCCATCTTAAAAAAATAAAAAATAAAGCAAATCCCAGACATCCTTGTATCATTTCATCTATAAATACTTCAGTACATATTTTTTTTTCCTTTTTTCTTTTTTTTTTTTTTGTGTGTGACATAGTCTCACTCTGTCACCCAAGCTAGAGTGCGGTGGTATGATCTTGGCTCACTGCAACTTCCACCTCCTGGCTTTAAGTGATTCTCCTGCCTCGACCTCCCGAGTAGCTGGGATTACAGGCATCTGCCACCATGCCTAGCTAATTTTTGTATTTTTAGTAGAGATGGGGTTTCACCATGTTGGCTAGGCTGGTGTTGAACTCCTGACCTCAAGTGATCCACCTGCCTCGACCTCCCAAAGTGCTGGGATTACAGGTATGAGCCAACGTGCCTGAGCTTCAGTGCATATTTCTAACAAACAAAGTTTAAAAAGCCCCAATAGTATTACCATATTCTATCAAAAATTAACACTATTTCCTCAATATTCCATCTGATACCCAATTCCTGTTAATTTTAAAATTTTTTTGAAATAGGGTCTTGCTCTGTTGCCCAGGCTAGAGTGCAGTGGCATGATCATGGCTTACTATAGTCTTTTCCTCCTGGGTTCAAGCAGTCCTCCAACCTTAACCTCCCAAGTGGCTAGACTACAGGTGTGCAGCACTACTACTGGCTAATTTTTAAAATTTTTTTGTAGAGAGAGGGGTCTCACTATGTTGCCCATGCTGGTCTTGAACTCCTGGGTTCAAGTGATCCTCCTGCCTTAGTCCTGCCAAAGTACCGGGATTGCAGGTGTGAGCCACAGTGCCTGATGCCAAATCCCTGTTTAAATCTTGCTGATTTGTCTCAACATATCTTTTTTGAGTGTGTGTATTATTTCAATTGTTACTGTAACAAATTACAGCTCATTTAGTGACTTACACACATTTATTATTTAACTAATTCTCTAGGTAAGAAGTTTGACCCCAGCCCGAATCACGAATCACGAGGTCAGGAGATCGAGACCATCCTGGCTAACATGGTGAAAACCCATCGCCACTAAAAAACACAAAAAATTGGCTGTGCGTGGTGGTGGGTGCCTGTAGTCCCCGCCACTCAGGAGGCTGAGGCAGGAGAACGGCATGAACCCAGGAGGTGGAGCTTGCAGTGAGCTGAGATCGTGCCACTGTACTCCAACCTGGGTGACAGAGTGAGACTCCATCTCAAAAAAAAAAAAAAAAAGAAGTTTGACCCTAGCCTTACTGTGCTAAAATCAAGGTGCTGACACAGTTGTGTTCCTTTCTGGATGTTCTAGGAGACACCTGTTTGCTTGCCTTTTCCAACTTGTAAAGGCTACATTTCTTGGCTTCTGTTACCCTTCTTCAAAGCTAGCAATGTTGCATCTCCCTGGCCTGTGACTCCAGCTGGTAAAGATTCTCTGATATTGGACCCACCTGGATAACCCAGAATACTCTCCCCATTTCAAGGCTCTTAAGTTAATCATGCAAGCAAAATCTCTTTTTACCATGTCAAGTAACATATTCTCAGGTCCTGGGAATTAGGATGTGGACTTTTTTTTTGAGATGGGGTCTCGCTTTGTGACCCAGGCTGGAGTGATCATAGCTCACTGCAGCCTCCAACTCCTGTCAAGCAATCCTCCTGCCTCAGCCTACTGAATAGCTAGGGCTCCAGGCAATGCACCATCATGCCTGGCTAAAGGAGATAGACATCTGTGAGGGGTTATTATTCTGCTTCCCACAGTTTCTTTGAAATAGGATCTAAACAAGGTGTCACCCATTGCATTTGTTTGGTATGTCTAAATTTCTTTTAATCTATAATAATTCCCTCCAAACTTTGTGACTTTTTGTTGTTGTTGTTGTTGTTAGAGACAGGGTCTTGCTCTGTCACTCAGGCTGGAGTGCAGTGGCAGGATCATAGCTCATGGCACCTTGAACTCGTGGGTTCGTCATCCTCATTCCTCAGCCTCCCAAGTAGCTAAGACTACACTGCACCTGGCTAATTTTTTTCTTAATTTTGTAGGGATGGAATCTCACTATGTTGCCCAGGCTGGCCTTGAACTCCTGTCCTCAAGCCATTCTCCTGCCTCAGATTCCCAAAGTTCTAGGATTATAGGCGTGAGCCACAGTGCACAGTCTCCACTTTAAGTGAAGCACTCTCTCTTTTTTTTTGAGACCAAGTCTCACTCTGTTGCCCAGGCTGGAGTGCAGTGGCATGATCTTGGCTCACCACAACCTCCGCCTCCCAGGTTCAAACAATTCTCCTGCCTCAGCCTCCTGAGTAGCAGGGATCACAGGCGGGTGCCACCATACCCAACTAATTTTTGTACTTTTTTAGTAGAGTAGGGGTTTCGCCATGTTGGCCAGGCTGGTCTCAAATTCCTGACCTCAGGTGATCCGCCCACCTCAGCCTCCCAAAGTGCTGGGATTACAGGCATGAGCCACCACGCCTTGCCGGAATTGGTGTTCTTTAGTAAAAACTGTAATATTGTAAATGTAGAAATTTTAAAATGGAGGAAAGAGCTCACTTGGCCTGTCATCAGTGGAGAAGGGTGCTGCCTGGAGAGTCATTTGGCCATTTCCCAAGAGACTTTGGGAGGTTGCGTTACTTGAGTGAGTATACTATAGTCCAGAGCCAGAGTTTGATTTCCAGCATTGCAGGCTTAGAAACTGATTTCATCAGCAAATAGCACATTCATCTCTCTGGGTACACCCACAGAATCCAAACTTATAAGACCAGTGTATGAAAACGGATACCAGTTTATAGAGGTAAGTAAAACTTGCAACTATATGATCAGCACATTCTTCCTTCTCTAGGCATACACATGTAGGAAATGAAAACAACATTATGAGGGTGAATGACAGTGAGGGGAGTTACATGAATGCATTGTCTAGAGCAGTGGTCCCCAACCATTTTTGTGCCAGGGACCAGTTTTGTGGAAGACAGTTTTTCTATGGACTGGGGTGAGGGTGTTGGGGGATGGTTTTGTGATGATTCAAGTGCATTACATTTATTGTGCACTTTATTTCTATTATTATTATATATTTTTTATACACGCGCCCATCTAATTTACTTCATTTCATTAATTAATTAATTTATTTATTTTGAGACAGAGTCTTGCTCTGTTGCCCAGACTGGAGTGCAGTGGGACGATCTCGGCTCACTGTAACCTCTGCCTCCCAGATTCAAGTGATTCTCCTGCCTCAGCCTCCTGAGTAGCTGGAATTATAGGCACCCGCCACCACGCCCGGCTAATTTTTGTATTTTTAGTAGAGACCGGTTTTCACCATGTTGGTTGGTTAGGCTGGTCTCGAACTCCTGACTTCGTGATCTGCCCACCTTGGCCTCCCAAAGTGCTGGAATTACAGGCGTGAGCCACTGTGCCCTGCCTAATTTTTTTTTTCTTAAAGAGATGCAGTCTTGTCATGTTGCCCAGGCTCATCTTAAACTCTTAGACTCAAGCCATCCATCCGCCTCAGCCTCCCAAAATGCTGGGATTACAAGTTTCAGGCACTGCACCCAGCCTAAAACCAAGAACTTTTAAAAGCTCTGCCCACATCACAGAACATACCCATTTTTCTAGGTCTGATTTTCTTAGAGTCCCCACGTTTTCCTTCTTGCCACAAATAGATACTGAAGTGTGGATGATCAGGGAACAAGGTGTTAAATGTGTTGTTGAAGGCTGCTGCTTTTCCTGGGCCCTTGTAAATGACTATATGAGTATTCACACCATTAAATTATGTAATAGGGCAGTCTGGGCGACATAGCGAGACCCCCATCTCTACAAAAATAAGAAATAAAATTAGTCGGGTGCAGTGGCATGCCCTTGGAGTCCTAGGTACTTGGGAGGAGTGGTCCTAGATGGGAGGACCACTTGAGTCCAGGAGTTCGAGGTTACAGTGAGCTATGATTGCACCACTGCAAACATATGAGACCCTATCTCAAAAAAAAAAAAAAAAAAAGCTGTGCCCAGTCCTGTAAATCTAGCACCTCTGGAAGCCAAGGTGAGAATCGTTTGAAACCAGGAATTCAAGATCAGCCTGGGCAATATACTGAAACCCTGTCTCTTTTTTTTTTTTTTTTTTTGGAGACGG
>NW_012099854.1:283255-288135 GCF_000951045.1 Mandrillus leucophaeus | reverse complement strand
TATTGAGTATTTATTTACTAAACACCTATTGTATCTGAGACAGCACAGGTACCATTTTGCTATATTGTCATTTTACTGATTTGAATTTTTTTTTTTTTTTTTTTTTGAGACAGAGTCTCGCTCTGTCACCCAGGCTGGAGTGCAATGGCATGGTCTTGGCTCCCTGCAAGCTCTGCCTCCTGGGTTCAAGCAATTCTCCTGCCTCAGCCTCCCGAGTAGCTGGGACTACAGGTTTGTGCCACCACACCCAGCTAATTTTTGTATTTTTATTTTTGCATTTTATTTTTATTTTTATTTTTGAGATGGAGTTCCACTCTTGTTGCCCAGGCTGGAGTACAGTGGTGCAATCTTGGCTCACTGCAACCTCCGCCTTCTGGTTTTAAGTGATTCTCCTGCCTCAGCCTCCCAAGTAGCTGGGATTACAGGTGACCACCACCACATGCAGCTACTTTTTAAATTTTTAGTAGAAATGGGGCTTCACCATGTTGGCCAGGCTGGTCTCAAACTCCTGACCTCGTGATCTGCCTGCCTCAGCCTCCCAAAGTACTGGAATTACAGGCATGCGCTACCATGCCTGGCCTAATTTTTGTATTTTTAGTAGAGACAGAATTTCACTGTGTTGGCCAGGCTGGTCTCGAACTCCTGGGCTCAAGTGATCTGCCCGCCTCGGCCTCCCAAAGTGTTGGAATTCCTTTGGGTGTGAATCACCGTGCCTGGCATTTTTTTTTTTTTTTTTCCCCAAGGCAGAGTCTTGCTCTGTCACCCAGGATGGAGTGCAGTGGTGCAACCTTGGCTCACTGCAACCTCCACCTCCCAGGTTCAAATGATCCTCCTGCCTCAGCCTCCTGTAGCTGGGACTACAGGGGCACGACACCATGCCCAGCTAATTTTTGTAGAGACAAGATTTCATGGTGTTGGCCAGGCTGGTCTGGGACTCCTAACCTGAAGTGATTGCCCACCTCAGCCTTTCAAAGTGCTGGGATTACAGGTGTGATTCCGATAAATGGAATTCTAAAGTTAGAAATAGGGCTGGGTAAGGTGGCTCATGCCTATAATCCCAACACTTTGGGAGACCTAGGCAGGCAGATCACTTGAGCCCAGGAGTTTGAGACCAGTCTGGGCAACATGGCAAAACCCTGTCTCTACAAAAATTAGCTGTGTGTGGTGACAGACGCCTGTAGACTCAGCTACTGAGGAGGCTGAGGTGGGGGGATTGCTTGAGCCTGGGAGGCAGAGGTTGCAGTGAGCTGAGATCACGCCACTGCACTCCAGCCTGGGCAACAAAGCAAGGCCCAGACTCAAATAACTAAATACAATGAAATAAAGTAAGGAGCAAATTTTTTTGTGTTTTACCGGTAGGTTGATAGGAGTTCCTATTTGAACTTTTGTACAAAATCTCATGTTATTTGTAGTACTGAGACTTCTATGTATCATACTTTATTATATTTATACATAATATGATGATTATTTGTGCTTACACAGAGAATCTGGTAGACTGCCTTGATATCCTTGGGTATATTCTTTTAGGATCAGAACAATTACTAAAGCAAAAATCATTTTTTCAATTTGTATTTGCATGACCATTTTAGATAAATAACTGAAATTTTATTGGAAAGAGCCTGCATAGTTACTGACCAAACTCTAAAAGAAATGCTAATGCTATACTTATTTTTTCTGAAATAGGGTTTTCGTAAGTATTTTGGAGGCATGTGAACTTATAAGACACCAATCAAGACTTGTTTTGGTGATTATGACATTTCTTCCATCTTTATAGGAAGTTCTACTAAATGGTCACAAGCTTATTACTGGAAACTTTCTAACCTTATCTTAAAACAACTATCTGAAATTATGATGCTTAATGTGCTTTATGTATTACTAATATTTCCTAACATTTAGTTTCCCCTTTTAAAAATTTTGACATATGGCCGGGCATGGTGGCTCACACCTGTAATCCCAGCACTTTGGGAGGCCAGGCAGGCGGATCACGAGGTCAGGAGATGGAGACCATCCTGGCTAATAGGGTGAAACCTCGTCTCTACTAAAAAAAAAAAAAAAAAGGATACAAAAAATTAGCCGGGCGTGGTGGTGGGCGCCTGTAGTCCTAGCTACTCGGGAGGCTGAGACAGGAGAATGGCGTGAACCTGGGAGGCGGAGCTTGCAGTGAGCCAAGACTGTGCCACTGCACTCCAGCCTGGGTGACAGAGTAAGACTCCGTCTCAAAAAAACAAAAAAAAAATTGACATATTTCACTGACTTGATTATAGTGGATGTTTTCCAAAATAATTTATTTTATTTATTTTTATTTTCAAGAATATATCAGATATTTACTTAATATAAATAACAGCATATCTCTTTTATGTATAATTAAGTTTTTGTTTAGAGGTCTAGATAGGAGCCCTGGAAGACTGAGGTAATTCTACCTCTGTTGCCCAGACTGGAGTGCAGTGGCGCGATCTCGGCTCATTCCAACCTTTGCCTCTTGGGTTCAAATGATTCTCCTACCTCAGCCTCCTGAGTAGCTGGGACTACAGGCATGCACCACTAGGCCCTGCTAATTTTTGCATTTTTCAGTAGAGACAGGGTTTCTCCATGTTGGCCAGGCTGGTCTTGTACTCCTGACCTCAGGTGATCTGCCCCTCTCAGCTTCCCAAAGTGTTGGGATTACAGGTGTGAGCCACCATGCCTGGCCCTTGAATCTGTTTAAAGGAGAAGCAGCAGTGGTGGTGCTTTGTTCTCCTAAAGCCTCACTTAGGTTAATTCCATATCTTGGTTAGGTGCTACTGTCTCTGAAGCACAAAGCTCTTTGATGTGTGTATGTATGTGCGTGTTCTAGTAATGGGAGTGGAGCTTCTAAAACACGTTCTCTTAGCTCCACAAACTTCCCCTGAATTCCTTGAGGCAAAGTTTCCTAGCTTGGGCTTGTACTCAGACTCCTGTCTCCTGTTTGGGGAAAACCAAAAACTTCTATTCTCCTTTTTAGAAATAACATTTGAGAATCATATTAAAAGAGGTCCACCTTAGCCTATAGGCATTTAAGTCACAAGGCACAATGAATCATTCTGTCTTGTAAGAACCTGCATTTCCAAATGATGCCTAACCTAGTTCCTGACCCAGAACTGGCATTCAGTTAATATTTGGTGAATGATTGAGGCAGTATCTTGGGATCTGAGGACAGTCCTTCATCTAAGCAAGCCTTGTCCTCTTTGAACAATTGACTGCTATTGCAGCAACTAGAGTGAAAGACAAGAAGATCTAATCTTAACCAGTGGGGCTGAGTATAGAAGCAAAGGTGATACCTTAGGCTACCAGCTATTAAGGTTGTAACGTAAATTTTGATGTTACATTAAGAAACAAATATACAGTCAATGCATTTATAAGTGTGCAAGTGATAAGATGTACCAGATGTCTTGTGTTTCAGTGCCTCTTTCTTTCTCTCCTTCCACCTTCTTTTTTCCAGAAATATAATGGTGATATATTTGCTTCGAACAATGCTGAATTCCTATGCATTGAAAATGAATATGCAAATAGCACTATGCTATAGGTTATGGAGAATATAAACATTAATAAGACTTCTTGTCTTCTCTACCTTGTCAGAATAGGGTCCATTGTATTCAAGCTAAAATTTCTGGCTGAGCATGGTGGCTTAAGCCTATAATCCCAGCACTTTGGGAGGGAGTACAGTGACACAATCATGGGTCACTGCAATCCTCAACCTTCCAGACTCAAGCGATCCTCCTGCCTCAGCCTCTCTAGTAGTTGAGATAACGTGTTACCATGCCCGGCTATTTTTTTTATTTTTATTTTTAGTCAAGATGGGGTCCCACTATGTTGCCCAGTCTGGTCTCAAACTCCTGGGCTCAAGGGATCCTCCCGCCTTGACCTCCCAAAGTACTGGGATTACAGGCATCAGCCACTGTGTCTGCTGCAAAATTTCTTAAAACAATTAGCCAGGCAAGGTGGCTCATACCTGTAGTCCCAGCTACTCAGGAAGCTGAGGCCGGAGGATAGTTTGAGCCCAGGAGTTTGAGACTGCAGTGAGCTATAATCATGCCACTATACTCTAGCCTAGGTGACACTTTAGCCTGGGTGAGAAAGTGAGACTCTGTCTCTTAAATAAATAAATACTAAAATAAAATTTCCAGTTAATATAATGTGGTAGAATGAGGCAGAACATGGTGGCTCATGCCTCTAATCCCAGCACTTTGGAGGCTGAGGCTAGCAGATCACCTGAGGTCAGGAGTTTGAGACCAGCCTGGCCAACATGGTGAGTCCTCGTCTCTACTAAAAATACAAAAATTAGCTGGGTGTGGTGGTGCATGCCTGTAATCCTAGCTACTCAGGAGGCTGAGGCGGGAGAATCGCTTGAACCAGGGAGGCAGATCTTGAAGTGAGCTGAGATTGCACCACTGCACTTCAGCCTAGGTGGCAGAGTGAGACTCCCTCTCAAAGATAAAAAATAATAATAATGTAGTAGAATAGAAAAAGAAAGTTTTATGAGTCAGAATGTCTCTGCTACATACTAGCTGTGTGACCTTGGGCAAGTTATTTAATCACTCAAATGGGAATAATTAATAGGTGTTTTAAGGGAGATTTTGAGGTTTAAATAAGAACATAAGCAAAGCATTTCCTTTTGTGTTCAATGAATGCCAAAGCCAATCTAATACCTCATTGGGATTCTCCTTCCTTCCTTCCTTCCTTCCTTCCTTCCTTCCTTCCTTCCTTCCTTCTTTCCTTCCTTCCTTCCTTCCTTCCTTGTTTCCTTCCTTCCTTCCCTCCCTCCCTCCTTTCTTTCTTTCCCCTTCCTTCCCTTCCCTCCCTTCCTTCCTTCCTTCCTTCCTTCCTTCCTTCCTTCCTTCCTTCCTTCCTTCCTTCCTTCCTTC
>NW_012099854.1:281324-283203 GCF_000951045.1 Mandrillus leucophaeus | reverse complement strand
TTCCTTCCTTCCTTCCGATGTCACTGTAGCAGTCTTATATTTGCAACTCAAGAAGGAATCAAAGCAGCTCAATATGCAGGTCACCCAACCAAGATTTCTTTTTTTTTTTGAGAGAGAGAGTCTCACTCTGTCTCCTAGTCTGGAGTGCAGTGGTATGATCTCAGCTCACCGCAATCTCCGCCTCCCAGGTTCAAGCAATTCTCCTACCTCAGCTTTCTGAGAAGCTGGTATTACAGGCACCCACCACCACTCCCAGATAATTTTTGTATTTTTAGTAGAGGTGGGGTCTCATCATGTTGACCAAGCTGGTCTCGAACTCCTGATCTCAAATGATCCACCCGCCTCAGCCTTCCAAAGTGCTGGGATTACAGGTGTGAGCCATGGTGCCTGGCCACGAAGGTATTATTATTATTATTATTATTATCATTACTATTAGTTTTGGGACAGAGTCTCTCTGTGTTGCCCAAACTGGAGCGCAGTGGTGCAATCTCGGCTCACTGCAACCTCTGTCTCCCGGGTTCAAGCGATGCTCCTGCCTCAGCATCCTGAGTAGCTGGGATTACAGGCACCTAACGCCATGCCTGGATAATGTTTGTATTTTTAGTAGAGATGGGGTTTCACCATGTTGGTCAGGCTGGTCTCAAACTCCTGACCTTGTGATCCACCCACCCTCGGCCTCCCAAAGCACTGGGATTACAGACGTGAGCTGCTGCGCCTGGCAAAGGTTTTTTTTTTTTTCTGAGACGGAATCTTGCTCTGTCACCCAGGTTGGAGCGCAGTGGCACGATCTCGGCTCACTGCAAGCTCCACCTCCTGGGTTCACGCCATTCTCTGGCCTCAGCCTCCCAAGTAGCTGTGACTACAGGCGCCCACCACCATGCCCAGCTAATTTTTGTATTTTTTAGTAGAGACGGGGTTTCACTATGTTGGCCAGGCTGGTCTTGAACTCCTGACCTCGTGATCCAACAGCCTCGGCCTCCCAAAGTGCTGGGATTACAGGTGTGAGCCACCACACCCGGCAAAGGTATTTTTTAAACTACCACATTTACTCCGAAGCCCATTCATCTCCTTCAGCATCCCACCAATGAAACACATGTTCTGCTTAGCTAGATAAAAAGGTGAGGCACACTTTGCACTGCTGACATCACAGGAAAGCTGTCTATAAAACTATACTTCTGATACTGGGCTCCAGCTTTGTTCTCACAGGTCATCATCCTCATCCGGGAGATCAGCTGTCTGAGCAAACTCTAAGTCTTCTTTCCGTGGAAGACAATAGATTTTGCCTTCACTTTGCTGTCCTTAATATCCACTTTGTTGCCGTACAACACGATGGTGATGATTTCACACACTGGCACCAAATCTCTATACCAGTTAGGCACATTCTTGTGTGTAATTCTTGATGTTACATCAAACATTATGATGGCACACTGGGCTATGGCTTGGATATAACAGCCATCTCTGTCCACCACATTTCTCCTGGCCGGCTGTATCCCATTTATTGACTTAATACGTTCTCCGTTGGTGTGGAACACTTGGGTGATGAACCTCAACACCCAAGGTGGCTACATAGCTCTCAAATTCACCAGTCAAATGATGTTTCATGAAAGTAGTTTTTCCAGTACCACCACCACCAACCAGTACAAGTTTGAACTAGACCTGGGGCTCTCCCTGGGCAGCCATCATGGCCTTCCTTCCAGAAGTGTCTCCTGCCCGTCGGACTGAGCCATTCTTCCTTTTTTTCTTTTTTTTTTTTTTTGAGATGGAGTCTCGCTCTGTCACCCAGGCTGGAGTGCAGTGGTGTGATTTCAGCTCACTGCAAGCTCCGCCTCCCGGGTTCACGCCATTCTCCTGCCTCAGCCTCCGGAGTAGCTGGGACTAC
>NW_012099854.1:278513-281009 GCF_000951045.1 Mandrillus leucophaeus | reverse complement strand
TCGCTTGAACCCAGGAGGCAGAGGTTGCAGTGAGCTGAGATTGCACCACTGCACTCCAGCCTGGGTGACAGAGTGAGACTGTCTCAAAGAAAAAAAAAAGAAGGCCAGGCGCAGTGGCTCGTGCCTGTAATCTCAGGACTATGGGAGGCTGAGGCAGGCGGATCACGAGGTCAGGAGTTCGAGACCAGCCTGACCAACATGGTGAAACCCCGTCTCCACTAAAAATACAAAAACTAGCTGGGCGTGGTGGTGCGCTGTAGTCCCAGCTACTCTGGGGGCTGATGCAGGAGAGTCGCTTAAACCCAGGAGGAGGAGGTTCAGTGAGCTGAGATTGCACTACTGCACTCCAGCCTGGGTGACACAGTGAGACCCCATCTCAAAAAAAAAAAAAAAAAAAGAAAGGAAAAAAAATGTGTATCTTCAAGCTCTCACTTCTTTTATCTTGAATTGGACAAAATTTTGTATTCCCAGAAATATGGTTTAAATTTTATTTTTAATTTTTATGATTACATAATAGTTGTACATATTTCTAGAGTAAATACAATGTGTAATGATCAAATCTGGGTAATTGGGATATCCATCACCTTAAACATGCATTATTATTATTAAGAGACAGGGTCTCAATCAGTCACCCCAGTGGGAGTGCAGTAGTGTGATTATAGCGCACGGTAGCCTCGAACTTTGAGCTCAAACTATCATCCTAGTTCAGCTTCTCAAGTAGCTAGGACTGCAGGTGTGTCTCGCCATGTCTAATTTTTTATTCTCGTTTTTGTAGAGAGGGAGTCTCACTATGTTGCCCAGGCAAGTCTCTAACTAGTGGCCTTAAGTGAGCCTAAGCCTCCCAAAGTGCTGGGATTTCAGGCATGAGCCACTGTGTCCAGGCATTTATTATTTCTTTTCTTTTATTTTTTGAGACAGAGTCTTGCTCTGTCACCAGGCTGGAGTGCAGTGGCCCAATCTCAGCTCATTGCAACCTCTGCCTCCCAGGTTCAAGTGATTCTCCTGCCTCAGCCTCCTGAGTAGCTGGGACTACAGGCGCGCACCACCACACCCGGCTAATTTTTGTATTTTTAGTCGAGACAGGGTTTCACCATGTTGGCCAGGATGGTCTTGATCTGCCCACCTCGGCCTCCCAAAGTGCTGGGATTACAGGCGTGAGCCACTGCGCTTGGCCTGCCATTTACTATTTCTTTGTGTTGGGAACATTCTGAATCTTCTCTTCTAGCTATTTGGAAATATAGAATAGATTACTGTTAACTATAGTCACCCAATTATGCTATCGAGCACTAGAATTTATTCCTGCTACGTAACTGTAGTTTTGTACCCATTAACCTCTTTATTCCCCCTTCGCCCTCCACTCACTTTCTAGCCTCTGGTAACCACCATTGTATTCACTACCTCCATGAGATCCAATTCTTTTAGTTCCCACATATATGTGAGAACGTGCAATATTTGTCTTTTTGTGCTTTGCTTGTTTCACTTAACATAATGTCCTCCCGTCCCATCCATGTTGCTGCAAATGACAGGATTTCATTCTTTTTTATGGGTGAATAAGATTGCATTGTGTGGCTGGGCGTGGTGGCTCATGCCTTTAATCCCAGCACTTTGGGAGGCCGAGGCAGACGGATCATGAGGTCAGGAGATCGAGACCATCCTGGCTAACAAGGTGAACCCTCATCTCTACTAAAAATACAAAAAAAAAAAAAAAAAAAAAAAAAAAAAAAAAGAAAGAAAGAAAGAAAATGTAATTAATTCCTAAAGTTTCAGAATATGAGTCCATGGGGAAAAGGTTCTAACTTATAAAACTGTTGCAAATGGGATAAAAAATGAAGTTAAAAAAAAAAAGGATATTGGTTCTCAAAACTTCTTGTTTAGCATAAAGATTTAGAAGTGGTTTCTTAAATGAACTATACTAGCAAAATAATTGAGAGACTACTTCCAGGATATAACGTATCTACCTACTTTTTCAATTTACACACTCTGTAATGCATTGTTTGTTGGCTTGTTTTGTTTTCAATATCAAGATCCTGGGTAACATTCAATTATGTTTATATTTATTTGCCTGTCACTTATCATTAAGAGGGTTCATAATGAAGACTTTCTTCCAGGAGTTATTGACTAGGCAATTGAAATTTTGTAGTTCAGCTTTTGTGTGTTGTTTTTCTGAATGCATACGTATTTTTCTTAGAAATGTTTCCTCGGCTGGGTACAGTAGCATGTGCCTGTAATCCCAGCACTTTGGGAGGCCATGGAGGGAGGATTACTTAAGGTCAGCAGTTTGAGACCAGCCTGGCCAACATGGTGAAACCTCGTCTCTACTAAAAATACAAAAATTAGCTGAGTGTGGTGGCACACAAATTAGCCGAGTGTGGTAGCACGTGCCTGTAATCCCAGGTACTCAGGGCTGAGGCAGGAGAATCGCTTGAACCCAGGAGGCAGAGGTTGCAGTGAGCTGAGATTGCACCACTGCACTCCAGCCTGGGTGACAGAGTGAGA
>NW_012099854.1:267424-277713 GCF_000951045.1 Mandrillus leucophaeus | reverse complement strand
TGGCCGCCGGCCTCCCAGCCGCGTTCTCCTCCGTCGCTCCTCCGGGCTTGCCCTGGAGCCCTCAGGTGAGTGTGTCCGGGAGGCGGAGGCGGGGTCGGACAGCTGCACACCTCGGGTTGCCATGGTCACCCGTCGCCTCCTGTCACCACCTGACACGGCTTCGACTGGGCGGCCCCGAGGGCTGTTTGCGGCCCCAGAGAGGGGTCTTTAGTAGGCTTGGGTGCCGACTGGGAGGGAACTGGGGTCGTGGGTGAGGCCCCAGCATCGCGGGATGAGGACCTGCGAACTGCTGGGCCCCGGTCCGAGGTCACCGCTCCTGGACCACACCTTTCTCACACTACCAGTCGGTTTCTGGGGGCAGAGCGACACCCCTCGCCCTGGCACCGAGCAGCAAGTAAGCTCGAGGTTCGTGCCCATTTCGCCGCTGCGCCGATTCTTCCTTCCTCGCCCTTTGGTCTAGCCGGTGCTAGAACTGAGGGGCGCGCTCGCGTCCCTTTCTAGGCACGCCTTGGCCCGGAGGAGGAGAAGGAGCGGCGGGGCTGGGAGCCCCGCTGGGGCCAGGTTTGGCTTTTCTTACATCAGTGGTCTCTGGGAGCAGGCCTTTGGGGGTCTGGGTGTGGTCGCGGAAAGGGGCAGCGACTCGATTTAGAACTGGGATTGTACTGGAGGGGCGCCTGCGTAGAAGAACGCAAGGTTGTGGAACTCAAAGGGTTAAACCTCTTCCCTTTATTGGGGAGAAAAATATTGGAACTCTAGCTCTGGGGCGAGGCCGTGGGCAAAGGGGGCGGGGGCGGGGGCGAGGGTTGGCCAGGGCGGCATTTGGGCTTTTGACCAGATGATTTTTGCTTCTCTGTACACAGACATGCAGTTAGTAACCGTGCATGGTATCTGAGGGGACCTTTTTTTTTCTTTTTTTTGGCAACTTGGTTTTCTCTGCGTAATGAAAGGAGAAGTCTTTGTTCCACCCAGATTCATAGATTGTGATCCTAATAGTTATTTCTCTCTTTGTTGTAGACTCTGTAGAATGCCTCAAAAAGTTAATGGCACATAAATGAACATGTAGGTTTAAAAAATGCTATAAATCTTTTTTTCACAGTAAATCCAAGTAGAATTTTTTTGTCTCCAGCGTTGGCATATGTTGCATTGACATTTTACTAAGAAGGAGAAACGCCTAAGAGCCCATTTTCCTTTATATGGCATATTTTCGAGGTCTCATTTAGGAAGAAGATGAAATGAGTAATTCTACCTTAGGTTTGGGAGGTTAGGATAGATTTCTTCCAATAGGAAAGAAACATTATTACACGGTAATGGAAAAGTCAAGCCACAACAGTATGTTGTTAGGTAGAAAAGCCAAAACCCAGACACTTGAATTTGGATGCCATTATGAAGACGTAAATTTTTTTTTTTTTTTTTTTTTGACAGGATTTTAACCTATGTTTGTCTCCCACTGGTCCATTTCCTGGTTCTTTTCTCCCTCGTCTTAAAAACCAGTACTGTTAAGAATGTGTCATAAGAGAACAGGGGTACAATCCTATGTTACTACTTACATAATGGTGTTCAACCTCTTTTCCTGTTTGTGAAATAGAGTTTATTAGTTATTTAATGGACAGCATGTGAAATACTTAATGTATGCTGCAGTTTCAGAAACGCTTTAGTTATGAAAAGATTTGAAGTTTTACTTAGTAGATCAGTAAGCTGAAAAATCAGATTACCTGTATTTGAGCTTTCTTTTGCTACGGATTGCATTCTTGTAAGAGCTACTAAGCCTAACATTGACTAATTTCTCATTCCGTAAAATAGTGATAATGCTTGCTATTGTTTTAGTTTGAGAATGGGCTCTGAGTTGAAAGCACTTTGGAAGGCATCTGTTGATTACCTTTTTTTTTTTTTTTTTTTTGAGACGGAGTCTCTCTCTGTCATCCAGGCTGGAGTTCAGTGGCACGATCTCAGCTCACTGCAGCCTCCGCCTCCTGGGTTTAAGTGATTCTCCTGCCTCAGCCTCCTGAGTAGCTGGGATTACAGGTGCCTGCCACCACGCCAGGCTAATTTTTGTATTTTTAATAGAGACGGGGTTTCACCATGTTGGCTAGGCTAGTCTCGAATTCCTAGCCTGAGGTGATCCACCCTCCTTGGCCTCACAAAGTGTTGGGATTACAAGCGAGAGCCACCGTGCCTGACCCTGTGTATTATTTTTGAACAGAAGACTTAAACCCAGGTCTTCAAACTCCAAATTCAATGCTGGCCCACACCTGAGGATACTTCAGTTTTGAGACTATTACACTGAATAGCCAAAGCTTGCATATTTCAACTAATTTTTCTCTATATTGAGTTTGTTTGTGTTGAAATGAAAAGATACCCTTTAAAAAGGATTTATACCGGCCGGGTGTGGTGGCTCATGCCTGTAATCCCAGCACTTTGGGAGGCTGAAGCGGGCGGATCACCTGAGGTCAGGAGTTTGAGACCAGCCTGGACAACATGGTGAAACCCTGTCTTTATCAAAAATACAAAAATTAACTGGGCATGGTGGCATGTGCCTGTAATCCCAGCTACTCTGGAGACTGAGGTAGGAGAATCGCTTGAACACAGGAGGTGGAGGTTGCAGTGAGCCAAGATTGTGCATGCCACTGCACTCCAGCCTGGGCGACAAAGCGAGACTCTGCCTCAAAAAAAAAAAAAAAAGGAATTTATACCACACACTCCCTTAAAACCTTTCTTTTGTGTTCTATAGTCTTGTTCACCATAATAGCTCGATCATTGTATCCCAGTTTGTAGCATGTTGTTAATACATAGTAAATACTCCTCAGTCATTACCTACCTGAACTTCCCCTGTTTAAATGGCTTCAGATGAATATTATCACAAGTAGGAGTTTCTTAATATGGTACGTTTAACATAATTGATCTCAATGAACTTTCCAATATTATTTATTTTATTATTATTATTATTATTATTATTAGAGACAGAGTCTCGCTGTGTTGCCCAGGCTGGAGTGTAGTGGTGTGATCTCGACTCGCTGCAACCTCTGCCTCCCAAGTTCAAGTGATTTTCCTGCCTCAGCCTCCCAAGTAGCTGGGATTGCAGGTGCACACACCTCCACACTTGACTAATTTTTTTATTTTTAGAAGAGACAGGGTTTCACCATGTTGGTGAGGCTGGTCTCGAACGCCTGGTCTCAAGTGATCCACCCACTTCGGCCTCCCAAAGCGTTGGGATTATAGGCGTGAGCCACTGCACCTGGCCTATTTATTTATTTTTTCAAACAGGGTCTCACTTTATCGTTCAGGCTGCAGTACAGTGGCGTGATGATAGCCCACTGCAGCCTCAAATTCCTGGGCTTGAGTGATCCTCCTGCCTCAGCCTCCCGAGTAGCTAGGACTACAGGTGCTTGCTACCACACCCAGCTAATTTTTGTATTTTTTGTAGAGATAGGGTTTTGCCATGTTGCCCAGGCTGGTGTTGAACTCCTGGGCTCAAGTGACTTGCCTGCCTTGGCTTCCCAAAGTGCTGGGATTACAGGCATGAGCCACCGCACCTGACTTGATATTTTTTAAATTACTGAAATATTTTCAAAAATAAGTAAGCTTATTCCAAAGTAAATTTTTATACTGCACAGCGCAGTAGCTCTCCCGCAGCAATTCATTAGCAGTCCTTTTGACACATTGTCCTTACCAAGGCTAGGAGCTCTGAAGGGAAGAAATTTACATTTATTGAGCACCAGTTGCATGCTTTCCACTCTGCTAGGAGCTTGTTCTCGTTTTATAAGTCAACATCCTATTTTACAGAGAAATAGTACTGGGCTGGGCGAGGTGACTCATACCTGTAATCCAAGCATTTTGGGAGGAGGCTGAGGTGAGAGAATCACTTGAGCCTAGGTTGACAAGGCTCTACCAGCCTGGGAGACAGTGAGACCCAGTCTCAAAAAAAAAAAAAAAAAAGAGAGAGAGAAAGAAAGAAAAAACAGTACTACATGCAATGCAAAAAGACATAAAATTTTATACGATTTATAATTACTCGTTATATAGTACGCTTGACGTATGTAACTCAAATAATGTTTTTTTCCTATGGCTAAGTACCATGTTTTGTGACTCTTGTTGATGTGATGAGAAAGAAAAAGAAAGTGGAACCTTTTATAAAATATTTGTTTTTTTCTTTTTTTTTGAGACAGAGTCTCACTCTGTCGCCCAGGCTGGAGTGCAGTGGCGTGATCTCCTGCCCGCTGCAAGCTCCGCCTTCTGGGTTCACACCATTCTCCTGCCTCAGCCTCCTGAGTAGCTGGGACTACAGGCGGCCGCCACCACGCCCGGCTAATTTTTTTATATTTTTAATAGAGACGGGGTTTCATCGTGTTAGCCAGGATGGTCTTGATCTCCTGACCTCGTGAACCACCCACTTCAGCCTCCCAAAGTGCTGGGATTACAGGCGTGAGCCACTGCGCCCAGTGGTTTTCTTTGAAACTTTAAGAAAAGCTTTGGAAATGAAATTGCTGGAAGTGCAAAAATAGCATTTCACAGATAGATGATGATATAAAGAAATTTTAGGTGTATTCATTGTAAAGAGCCTAGATTATGGGATATGTTAGTTTCACTGTGTATAGTTCTTGATCAGACCACACCTGGAGTGTTGTGCTTTATTTTTTATTTATTTGTGTTTTTGAGATGGAGTCTTGCTCTGTCGCTCAGGCTGTAGTACAGTGGTGTGATCTCAGCTCACTGCAAGCTCCGCCTCCCGGGTTCACACCATTCTCCTGCCTCAGACTACCGAGTAGCTGGGACTACAGGCGCCCGCCACCATGTCCGGCTAATTATTTTTGTATTTTTAGTAGAGATGAGGGTTCACCATGTTAGCCAGGATGGTCTCAATCTCCTGACCTCGTGATCCACCCGCCTTGGCTTCCCAAAGTGCTGGGATTACAGGCATGAGCCACCGTGCCTGGCCTATTTATTTATTTATTTATTTTTTGAGATGGAGTCTTGCTCAGTTGCCCTGGCTGGAGTGCAGTGGCGCCATCTCGGTTCCCTGCAACCTTCACCTCGCAGGTTCAAGTGATTCTCCTGCCTCAGCCTCCTGAGTAGATTCTCCTGCCTCTCCTGCAGCCTTCCCCTCCCAGGTTCAAGTGATTCTTCTGCCTCAGCCTCCTGAGTAGCTGGGACTACAGGCGCAGGCCACCACGCCCGGCTAATTTTTGTATTTTTAGTAGAGATGGAGTTTCACCATGTTGGCCAGAATGGTCTGGATCTCCTGACCTCGTGATCCACCTGCCTCAGCCTCTTGTAGTGTTGGGATTACAGGCGTGAGCCACCGCGCCTGGCCTATTTTGGGTTCTTTAAGAGGGAGATTAACAAATATTTAGAGGAGGATGACGGGAGTGGGAGGGGATCTAGAAGCTACCTTCTGGTGAAGAATGGTTTTTGTAAGGATCAATTAAACAATGAATGTAAGATCCTAAAATAGTACCCAGTAGTTTTTGCATTGTAAACAAAGCAGTTAATCCTGTTTTGGGGATTCTACTTTAGTTGGTACCTTAATATAGATTAGAACTTTTGAGATCTAATCCTTTAATATGTATATATTTTTCATTTTCATAGTTCTTTTTTGCTTTAAAATTAAAAATTGAGCCAGGTGAGCTGGCATATGCCTATAGTCTTAGCTACGCAAGAAGTTGAGGCAGAAGAATAGATTGAGCACAGGAGTTTGAGGCAGTAGTGTGCTATGAACAGGCCTGGGAATAGCAACTACACTCTAGTCTGGGCAACATAGTAAGATTCCTTCTCTTAAAAAAGAAGAAGAGGGCCGGGCGCGGTGGCTCAAGCCTGTAATCCCAGCACTTTGGGAGGCCGAGGCGGGCGGATCACGAGGTCAGGAGATCGAGACCATCCTGGCCAACATGGTGAAACCCCGTTTCTACTAAAAATACAAAATAGCTGGGCGTGATGGCGGACGCCTGTAATCCCAGCTACTCGGGAGGCTGAGGCAGGAGAATGGCGTGAACCTGGGAGGCGGGGCTTGCAGTGAGCTGAGATCCGGCCACTGCACTCCAGCCTGGGCAACAGAGCCAGACTCCGTCTCAAAAAAAAAAAAAAAAAAAAAAGAAGAAGAAGATACAAAATTAAAAATTGGCTGGGCACAGAGGCTCATGCCTGTAATCCCAGCATTTTGGGAAGCCAAGGTGGGTGGGTCACATGAGGTCGGGAGTTCGAGACCAGCCTGGCCAACATGGTGAAACCCCGTTTCTACTAAAAATACAAAATAGCTGGGCGTGATGGCGGACGCCTGTAATCCCAGCTACTCGGGAGGCCAAGGCAGGAGAAAAAAATTAAAAAGTCTCCTTCAACCCTTTTCTTCTGCTAAATCCTTGCCCTCCACCCCAATGCCATTCCTCTCTTCAGAGATAATCACACTGAACAGTTTGGCATGCATCATTCCAGACCTTTTTTTGTGTGTGGAGTTGTTTTTTTTGTTGTTGTTTGTTTGTTTTTTGTTTGTTTTTCCTGAGACAGGGTCTTACTCTTTCGCCCAGGCTGGAGTGCAGTGGTGCAATGTTGGCTCACTGCAGCTTCGACCACCCAGACTCAAACAGTTCTCTCACCTCAACCTTCTGAGTAGCTGGGACCTCAGGCGTGCACCACCACACCTGGCTAATTTTTTTTTTTTTTTTTTTTTTAAGAGACAAGGTTTCGTCATGTTGCCTTGAACTCCTGAGCTCAAGCTATCCTCTGATCTCAGCCTCCCAAAGTGCTGGGATTATAGGCATCAGCCACTGTGCCCGGCCTCAGACCTTTCTTTGTATATTTATTTAGACACAGAGATATTATGCCTCCCTCCTTTTAAATAAATGGACCTACTTATATTCATTCATTCAACAAATATTTATTGATAGCTATACTATTCTGTGACGCACTTTTCCTTTTTAGGATGTATAGATATGCATCACTGCATTAGTATTCTATAGCAGCAGTCCTCAGCCTTTTTGGCACCAGAGACTGGTTGGTTTACTGGCTTCCTAGAAGAAAATTTTTCCACGGACAGGGGAAGAGGTGGAAACCGTTCTACCTCAGATCAACAGGCGTTAGATTCACATAAGGAGACTGCAATTTAGATCCCTCGTATGTAGGGTCCGTGCCCTATGAGAATCTAATGCCACTGCTGATCTAACAGGTTGGGGAGCTCAGGCAGTAATGCTTCCTTGTCTGCAGCTCACCTCCTGCTGTGCGGCTCGGTTCCTAACAGGCCATGGATCAGTATTGGTCTGTGGCCTGGGGGTTGGGGACCCCTGTGTTATAGTATGAATTTACCGTAATTTATTTACCGATTCTGCTATTAAGGAGAGTTCCGTTTATTTCTAGTTTTTCTCTATTACAAATAAATTTTCAGGGAACATCTTTTATTTGCAAGTATTTTTGCAGGCTGGGTTTCTATAAGAATTGGAATTGGGTAGTTTACATTTAACTTTATTTATTTATTTATTTGAGATGGAGTTTCACTCTTGTTGCCCAGGCCAGAGGGCAATGGTGTGACCCCAGCTCACTGCAACCTCCGCCTCCTGGGTTCAAGTGATTCTCCTGCCTCAGCCTCCCAAGTAGCTGGGATTCCAGGCATGTGCCATGACGCCCAGCTAATTTTGTATTTTTAGTAGAGATGGGATTTCACCATATTGGTCAGGCTGATCTCAAAGTCCTGACCTCAGGTGATCCACCCACTTCAGCCTTCCAAAATGCTGGGATTACAGGCATGAGCCACCACGCTCTGCCAACATTTTTGTAGGTAAAAATTTCATGCTGTCAAATTCTCTCAAAAAGTCCATCGCAGTTTACATTCTTTTTTTATTTTTATTTTTTTGAGACAGAGTTTCACTCTGTCGCCAGGCTGGAGTGCAGTGGCGCGGATCTTGGCTCACTGTAACCTCTGACTGCCTGGTTCAAGCAATTCTCCTGTCTCAGCCTCCCGAGTAGCTGGGATTACAGGCATGCACCACCATGCCCAGCTGATTTTTGTGTTTTCAGTAGAGACTGGGTTTCACCATGTTGGCCAGAATGCTCTGCATCTCCTGACCTCGTGATCTGCCCGCCTTGTCCTCCCAAAGTGCTGGGATTACAGGTGTGAGCCACCACATCTGGCCCCCAGTTTACATTCTTAACAACAGTATATGAAGGCATTTGCCCACACTATTGCCAAAACTAGATATTATCAGGTCTTCTTTTTTCTTTTTCAAAACTGGTAGGCCATAAATGGGTACCTCGTTTTACTATGTGTGGAAGTGAGCATGTTGGTACCTTGTTATACAACTATTATTGAGGTTGAGCATCTTTTCATAAATTTATTGATGTTCATAGTTCTTTTGTGAATTGTCTATATTTTTGCTCATTTTTCAGCTGGAATTTTGAGGGTATTGATTTTGAAGATGCTATTTATGCTATTTATATGCTCTAGATAATAACCATTTACCTCTTTTTTTTTTTTTTTTTTTTTTTGGAGACAGAATCTCACTCTGTTGCCCAGGCTGGAGTGCAGTGGCATGATCTCCACTCACTGCAACCTCCACCCCCCTGGATTCGAGTGATTCTCCTGCCTCAGCCTCCCAAGTAGCTGGGATTACTGGTGCCTGCCACTGTGCCCAGCTAATTTTTGTATTTTTAGTAGAGACAGGGTTTCACATCTAGGCCAGGCTGGTCTTGAACTCCTGACCTCATGATCCACCTGCCTCAGCCTCCTAAAGTGCTGGGATTACAGGCGTGAGCCACTGTGCCCGGCCCCATTTATATCTTTATGTGTGTTTTACTTAGTCCTACTTTGTGCCTTGTCTTTCAACATAATTGTTTGTGGCAAGTTTCTGTTGAATGGAAGATTTACATTTTACAATTTTTTTTTTTTTTTTGGACAGAGTCTCACTCTGTCACCCAGGCCGGAGTGCAGTGGTGCACTCTCAGTTTACTGCAACCTCCACCTCTTGGGTTCAAGCATATTCCTGCCTCAGCCTCCCGAGTAGCTGGGATTATAGGCACATGCCACCACACCTGGTTAATTTTTGTATTTTTAGTAGAGACAGGGTTTTGCCACGTTGGCCAGGCTGGTCTTGAACTCCTCACGTCAAGTGATCTGCCCACCTGGCCTCCCAAAGTGCTGGGATTATGGGCGTGAGCCACCATGCCCAGTCTACATTTTACATTGTTAGTGTCAAAGTTTACAATTTTTTTCTTTATCTTTTCTGCATTACATGACTTAATTGAGCAGTTTGAGTAACAAAATCATTTTTATATTGTGAATTTTTAGTACTTCAGTAATTTTAAACATACTTGTTAAAAAATATCTGGGTTTGAATATGGAAAGAACACACATACCTTAGTCCTTAATCTCATAAAGAAAGATTGAGGCCAGGTGCAGTTGCTCATGCCTGCAATCTCAGCACTTGGGGAGGCTGAGGCTGGCAGATCTCTTGAGCCCAGGAGTGGGAGACCAGCCTGAGCAACATGGTGAAACCCTGTCTCTACAAAAAACACAAAAATTAGCCAGGTGTGGTGGTGCATGCCTGTAGTCCCAATTACTGGGAAAGCTAAGGCGGGAGGATCTCTTGAACCCAGGAGGTAGAGGCTGCAGTGAGCTAAGATTGTGCCACTGCACTTCAGCCTGGGATAGAGAGCAAGACCCTGTCTTCAAAAAAAAAAAAAAAAAAGAAAGATTGAAATGGTATTTAAATCAGATCAGATCTGAGAAGTCTTGGGTTATGCGGAAAAAATACAAATTCCTTTGAAATGTTATTACTTCATTATATGCATTAGTTTACTAATTCTTTCTGTGTGTGCAAATGTAAATTTGTTATTTATGTTTTATTATTTTTAATTTTTTGAATAGGTAATATTCGTCCATGGTACAAAATTCGAAAAGGGTATATAGTGAAAAGTTATCTTCCCATTCCTCTTCTTTTTTTTTTTTTTAACTTTTATTTTAGGTTCAGGGGTACATGTGCAGGTTTGTTACATAGGTAAACTCATGTTACAGGGCTACTTTGATGTACAGATTCCATTCCTATTCTTTAATTATCTAGTTTTCCTTCTAGGATACAACCAATATAATCAATTTCTTACTTTTTTTTACAGAGATATTTTATGGATATATACAACATACAGTTTATATTAGGTTCTTTTCTTTTTATACTTATATAAAGTTGCACCTGCTTTAAACATAATTTATTTCTTCTGGCCAAAAATCATTCACAGTTCCAGAAGATAAATTAAAATAATTGATAAATTGAGAACAGCTGTCAACAGTAAGAAGGGCCATGTGCTGCACCCATGTT
>NW_012099854.1:263225-264944 GCF_000951045.1 Mandrillus leucophaeus | reverse complement strand
TAAAAATACAAAAAATTAGCTGGCGTGTTGGTGCGTGCCTATAATCCCAGCTACTTGGGAGGCTGAGGCAGGGGAATTGCTTGAACCCAGGAGGTGGAGGTTGTGGTGAGCTGAGATCACGTCACTGCACTCCAGTCTGGCAACCTGGCCACAGAGCAAGACTCCGTCTCAAAAAAAAAAAAAAAAAGTTATTTAATAAGGAAATACTGAGACACTCAGAATCTTTTATGTTTTGTTTTCCGTGGAATACATTCTTACTGTTTACCTACATAAATTCTATCTGGCAAACAATTGTTCGTTCACATGTGCTGTGGACTAGCAGGTCTACCTAAGAAGCTGTCAGAGTTGACTTGGGCTAAATAGTTGGATTGCTTCAGTCACAGCTCCATCCTTTTCAGTGGGTTTTTGAACAATTAAAAACAAAGTCATCTGGGCCAAAGTGATGGCTCATGCCAGCAATCCCAGCGCTTTGGAGGTCGAGATGGGTGGATTGCTTGAGTGCAGGAGTTCAAACAGTCAGACTAAGCCTGGGCAACATGGCGAAACCCAATCTCTACAAACAAAACAAAACAAAACAAAAAAAACAAAAATTAGCTGGACCCAGTGGCACATGTCTGTGGTCCCAGCTACTTGGGAGGCTGAGGTGGGAGGATTGCTTGAGCCCAGAAGGCCGAGGCTGCAGTGAGCCATGATTGACCCACTGCACTCCAGCCTAGGCGACAGAGTAAGACCCTGTCTAAAACCAACAAACAAAAAAAACCATAGTCATCTGTTCTGTACTTTTGTAGAGACATTTCTTTGGTGACTTTTTACCTCTCAAGTTAATTCAGCTAATAGTTATTTGTTGAACACATATTATGTGTGCATCTCATTTTAAAAGATAATTTTAGTAGTTCCTAAACTTGTTAAAATCTTTTACAGATTTATAGCTCCCCCAGAGGAGAGAGGAAGAAGTAATTATTATTGAATTCTATTTCTCTGAATTAGAGAAAAGTTCTAACTTTGTGGTAAATAGTTTGAGGAGATTAGAAAATGTTAATTATATGTTATTTATTTATTTATTTATTTAAGATAAGGTCTCACTATGTTGCCCACTTCAGCCTTCCAAAGTAGCTGGGATTAGAGGAAATGGATGTTTAAAATATGTATATAGCTGGGTGCGGTGGCTCACGCCTATAATCCCAGCATTTTGGGAGGCTAAGGCGGGTGGATCACGAGGTCAGGAGTTCAAGAACAGCCCTGCCAGGATGGTAAAACCCTGTCTCTACTAAAAATAAAAAAATTAGCCAGGTGCGGTGGCGGGCGCCTGTGATCCCAGCTACTTGGGAGGTTGAGGAAGGCGAATCGCTTGAAACTGGGAGGCAGAGGTTGCAGTGAGCCGAGATTGCGCCACTGTACTCTAGCCTACGTGACAGAGCAAGACTCCATCTGGAAAAAAAAAAAAGTATATAGTATATATCACTTATAGAGGTAGGATTTTGGGAGCCTGTATAAATGTTTCAGTAATACAAGGGGGTTAGAAGAGAATAATTCTAACATACAGTCATCAGGCATGTGCCTATGCCTATATTTATACTGTATTCAGCAACAGTGAAGCTTATAAGAATTAAAATTCTGTGCCGGGTGCTGTGGCTCTTGCCTGTAATCCCAGCACTTTGGGAGGCTGAGGTGGGCGGATCACCTGAGGTCAGGAGTTTGAGACCAGCCTGGCCAACATGG
>NW_012099854.1:257988-260240 GCF_000951045.1 Mandrillus leucophaeus | reverse complement strand
CTAGTTTTTTGTATTTTTTGGTAGAGACGGGGTTTCACCATGTTAGCCAGGATGGTCTCGATCTCCTGACCTCATGATCCGCCCGTCTCGGCCTCCCAAAGTGCAGGGATTACAGGCTTGAGCCACCGCGCCGGCCCAGACTTGATATTTTCTATATATTATTGGTATTTCCCAAGAATATGTACTTTCTGATATTGAAATGTGAGTTAAAGCAATTTATAAAACTTGAAGGGAAATCATAGAAATTAGACAAATGAATCCCCTTACTTTATGAATGAAGAAATTGAGGCACATAGAGGTTAAGTGACTTGCAACATCACGTATGTATTCCTGCAGGTCTGGACATTTAAAATTAAGTGACCTGGCAGCAACATAAAGTTTTTTGAATCCCATGTTACTAAAAACAGCTAGCAGTTTTTTTCTTCCTTTTTTTAAAAAAAAAAAAAAAAGGAAAAGATGGAGTAGTCCTGCGTTGCAGTTTGATATTTTATTGAAAAGCTTCATGACACTTCATCTTCTTGTCTGCATTTTTGCTTGTGAACTTCTATTGTAAAGCACTATTATTCTGTGTTAGGCACTCTGTAATACTTGGAAGATTAAAGAGAGCAGTTTTTATTGTGTGAGATGGAATTGCAGATTAATGGAGCCTTTCTTAAGCACTTTTGTCGTGACTATAAGGTTTATGATGACTGTGCCCTAGTTCTTTTATCCTTATATTTATAATAATTCTTAGCCTGTTGTGTTTTTCTTCCTTCATACTGTGTGTTTAACCGCATTGCAAATGAACATTTAATTAAATCATATTTACTTATATTTGATTAGAAAGCTACCAGTGATATTTTTTTCATGAAGTTTTTCCATATCTTTGTATGGAAATACACAGAGTCAATATATTATTATTACTAGTATATTTTCTTTCTTTTTTTTTTTTTTGAGACGGAGTCTTGCTCTGTTGCCCAGGCTGGAGTGCAGTGGTGCAATCTTGGCTCACTGCAACCTCCGCCTCCCAGGTTCAAGCAATTCTCTGCCTCAGCCTCTCGAGTAGCTGGGATTACAGGCGCCCCCACCATGCCTGGGTAATTTTTTTGAAATTTTATTTATTTATTTATTTTGAGACGGAGTCTCGCTCTGTCACCCAGGCTGGAGTACAGTGGCGCAACCTTGGCTCACTGGAACCCCTGCCTCCCAGGTTCAAGTGATTCTCCTGCCTTAGCTTTCTGAGTAGCTGGAACCACAGGTATGCACCACCACGCCCAGCTAGTTTTTGTATTTTCAGTAGAGACAGGGTTTTACCATGTTGGCCAGGCTGGTTTCGAACTCCTGACCTCAGGTTATCCACCAGCCTCAGCCTCCCATGGATTATAAGCGTGAGCCACCACACCTGGTCAGTTTGTTTGTATTTTTAGTAGAGACGGGGTTTCACCATCTTGGCCAGGCTGGTCTTGAACTCCTGACCTCGTGACCCACCTGCCTCGGCCTCCCAAAGTGCTGGGATTACAGGCATGAGCCACCGCGCCCGACGGTTTCATATGTATTATTAGCATTTTACCTTTAATCTTAGATTTCTAAAAATAATTTTATTTTTAACCCTTTAATACATCCTTCTAATCTTGTTTTACTAAGATAGTAATCAATAGGAGTCCATATAGAGACCCCATCTGGAATTAATTTCAGTACATGTTAATTGTATCTAAGGACTAGAATACTAAATACCTTGTAGCTGGTTTCCAGTCATATTTATTTTTAAAGAACACTCATTTCTTTACCTAGTCTGGATATTGGATATAAGTAAAATTTACTTTTTAAAGGAAAATTCACAATTACGTTTTTGTGATTTTAACCAGAGGCCGGAAGGGAGAGAGGGAAGGCAAGGATGAAAGGGAAAAAAGATATAGATTTATTTATTACCACTGAACTGTACACATAAAAATGGTGAAGATGGTAAATTATATATGTAGTATTAAATACATATTAAATTAATTAAAATGTTAATTATTAACCTCAAAAATGTTTTTTTAAAAAAGTTATTTAAGGCCAGGCCCGGTGGCTCATGCCTGTAATCCCAGCATTTTGGGAGGCCAAGGTGGGCAGATCACGAGGTCAGGAGATCGAGACCATCTTGGCCAACATGGTGAAACCCCGTCTCTACTAAAAATACAAAAAATTAGCTGGCGTGTTGGTGCGTGCCTATAATCCCAGCTACTTGGGAGGCTGAGGCAGGGGAATTGCTTGAACCCAGGAGGTGGAGGTTG
>NW_012099854.1:251130-255033 GCF_000951045.1 Mandrillus leucophaeus | reverse complement strand
CGCCTCCTGAGTTCAAGCAGTTCTGCCTCAGCCTCCCAAGTAGCTGGGATTACAGGCACGCACCACCATGCTCAGCTAATTTTTGTATTTTTAGTTGAGGCAGAGTTTCACCATGTTGGCCAGGCTGGCTTCAAACTCCTGATCATCTACCTCAGCCTCCCAAAGTGCTGGGATTACAGGTGTGAGCCACTGTGCCCAGCCTTCTTCTTCTTCTTTTTTTTTTTTTTTTTTTTTTGAGGCAGGGTCTCACACTACCACCCAGGCTGGAGTGCAGTGGTATGATCACTGCTCCCTGTAGCCTCAACCTCTGGGGCTCCGGTGACCTTTCCACCTCAGCCTCCTGAGTAACTGGAACTACAGGCACACATGTTGGCTAATTTTTATATTTTTTTGTAGAGACCATGCTTCACCATGTTGCCCAGGCTGGTCTCGTGCTGCTGGGCTCAAGTGATCCTCCCACCTCGACCTCTGAAAGTGCTGGAACTACAGGTGTGAGCCACCGTGCCCAGGCCTCTAGCTGAGGGAGAAAATGTACTCATCTGCTGATGAGAGCATTGTAGTCTGGTAGACATCTGCATTTCTTGTTATGAACAAATAAGTTGACCCAAAATTAAATAAATGGAAACAACACCTGTGGGCCTACATATATTTTTTTGTTTTGTTTTGTTTAGAGACATGGTCTTCCTCTGTTGTTCAGGCTGGAGTGCAGTGATGTGATCATAGCTCACTGTATGTAACTTCTAACTTCTGGGCTCAAGTGATCCTCCTGCTTCAGCCCCACAAAGTGCTGGGACTACTGGCGTGAGTCTCTACACCCAGTCCACATGTGTATGTTTATGTTTCTGCAAGCTTCGTTAGAGTAAGTTGGTCCTGTGAGAAAGATCTGCTTATAGTCTGTTTCATCTGATGAAGTTTCTTTGTGGCTACTCCACTAGTGTGGTGGTATTTTGCATTGCTCTGAGCCTTAACATTTGAAAACTGCAACAGTTTAGGCCATTTAACTTGTGTGACCTCACTGGTAAAATTAGAATGTTGAACAAATGATCTTATAGTCCTCCCAGGTCTAAATCTTTATGGATTCATAACCTGAGCATTACGTGCTCAGTTGTAGCAGACCTACAGGTAAGAGAAGGAAGCTTGGAGGGTATGGAAATATCACTGATATTACCCATATGACTAAAGTTGCACTTTTTTCTTTCTTTCTTTTTTTTTTTTTTGAGACGGAGTCTCATTCTGTTGCTCAGGCTGTAGTGCACTGGCATGATCTTTGCTCACTGCAGCCTTGATCTCCTGGGCTCAAGCGATCCTCCCGCCTCAGCCTCCAGAGTGCTAGGAATATAGATGCACACCATCATGGCCTGCTAATTTTTTTATTTTTTGTAGCGACATGGTTTTGCCATGTTTCCCAGGCTGGTCTCGAGCTCCTGAGCTCAGGCAGTCCTCCCACTTTGGCCTCCCAAAGTACTGGGATTACAGGCGTATGCCACTGCACCTGACCTAAAGTTGCACATCTTAACTAACCTTGTTTTGTTTGGCTCCACTGTACTGACCAGGTATCATTTAGGTATTGCTGCTAGGCTAAAGCTTCTTAAGGCAAGGCCAATGTCTGCTGAGTACAGAATGGTGTCTGTCACAGAGAAAAGGCATTAAGTACTTATTGAGTGAAGTATTAGAGCATACCTGGGACAATGTATTTGGGACATAGCTAAACATGGTTTGATTATTAATGACTTTTTAAAATATTCTTTATTATGGAAAATTTTAAACATGTAGGAGTAGACAGGATTATATAATAAACCCTCATTTACCTATCACCCTGATTCAGTAACCATGATCATTCTTGTTTCATCTTTATCTCTTTCCACTCTTCTCTTCTATTATTTTCATGTAAATCACAAACTTTATATCATTTAATCTGTAATTATTCCAATATGTATCTCAAAAATAAGGACTTTAAAAAATCATGGCCATACCATTGTCACACATTAAAGAATGACTTGGTTTTGATAAATACTAAGTTAACTTCACTTCAGAATATGTGTACTAAAGATTCCCAGTAAACCTGTTATGTGTAGTTTCCAGGCAGTTAAACTTAGAAATAAATCAATAGGACTAGCTTTATTGTTTTTCTGTTTCATATTTAGGCTATCAATATGACGGCTGAGGAAACAGTGAATGTAAAAGAGGTTGAAATCATTAAGCTAATTTTGGACTTCCTGAATTCAAAGAAGCTTCACATTAGTATGCTGGCCCTGGAGAAGGAAAGTGGAGTCATAAATGGCCTGTTTTCAGATGATATGCTTTTCCTGAGGTATGATTTCATTATACTGTGAAGTTTGTAGCTCCTTCAAAGAGATGTTAAGTATTAATAAGGTAATATATTTGATACAGACAGAACTTTATAATCATGAAAAGGCTATGTAAGTGTAATTTAAAAAAATATTTAAAAAATAGAACATTTACAAAATAGGCTGGGCATGGTGTCTCACGCCTGTAATCCCAGCACTTTGGGAGGCTGAGGCAGGCGGATCATTTGAGGTCAGGAGTTTGAGACCAGCCTGGCCAACATGGTGAAATCCCACCTGTACTACAAATGTAAAAATTAACTGGGCGTGGTGGCGCATGCCTGTAATCCCAGCTACTCAGGAGGCTGTAGTCCCATCTACTTGGGAGGCTGAAGCAGGAGAATCGCTTGAACCGGGGAGGTGGAGGTTGCAGTGACCTGAGGTGGCACTGCTGCACTCCAGCCTGGGCAGCAGAGTGAGACTCCAGCTCAAAAATACAAAAATATAAAAAAGAACATTTACAAAATAATGCTTTCTGTAGAATGTTTTCAGTAGTAAGACCCAGAGGTCTGTTAAAAAGAACAAGAGTCACAACTCCATTGTGGTTGTGGTATCATAATAAAAGATATTTGACTGAGAAAATCAGAGACTTTGAAAAGGTAAGAAAATGTTTCTGAAATACCATTTTTTGGCCATAGAAATAAAATGTGTTCATTGTAGAAAATATAGAAAGATAAATGAAAGAAAAATTACCTCACCACACAGACATAATATTGTTCTTATTCCTTGCTGTTTTCATTCTTAGAGTGTAATTACTGTGCATCTTTTTTTTGCATCTATTAAAAATTACAATTCTGTTGTGTTTGTAATTTAGAATCGTGCCTTATCTATTAACATCACAAGGTTTCTCTGTGTGATTACAAATTCATATTTTAAAAATCTTCAGGACGGACATGGTGACTCATGCCTGTAATCCTAGCCATTTGGGAGTCTGCAGATCACCCGAGGTCAGGAGTTTGAGACCAGACTGGCCAACGTAGTGAAACCCTGTCTCTACTAAAAATACAAAAATTAGCCACATGTGGTGGTGCATGCCTCTAGTCCCAGCTACTCGGGAGGCTGAGGCAGGAAAATCACTTGAGCCCGAGAGGTGGCGGTTTCAGTGAGCCATGATGGTGCCACTGTACTCTAGCATGGGTGACAGAGTGAGAGTAAATAAATAAATAAATTATAAATAAATAATAAATTAAAAAAGTCCAGGCGTGGTGGCTCATGCCTGTAATCCCAACACTTCGGGAGGCCGAGGTGGGTATTTTACCTAAGTAAGGTCAGGAGTTCGAGACCATCCTGGCTAACACAGTGAAACCCCGTGTCTACTAAAAATACAAAAAATTAGCTGGGCGTGGTGGCAGGCACCTGTAGTCCCAGCTACTCTGGAGGCCGAGGCAGGAGAATGGCGTGAACCTGGGAGGCAGAGCTTGCAGTGGACTGAGATCACACCACTGCACTCCAGCCTGGGCAGAAGAGCAAGACTCCCTCTCAACAACAACAACAACAAGAATTAGCTTTAAGGCTGGGCTTAATGGCTCATGCCTGTAATCCCAGCATTTTGGGAGGC
>NW_012099854.1:237402-251075 GCF_000951045.1 Mandrillus leucophaeus | reverse complement strand
AACTAAAATTAGCTGGGCATGGTGGTGCATGCCTGTAATTCCAGCTGCAAATAAAAATTTCCAGTTTACTTAATTTCCTAAATGGTTCCCCTAATTTTACACAATTGTTCCCAATTTATCTTAAATAATTGCTCTACAGAACATCTTTTATATATGAGTTTTTTTTTTTTTTTTTTTTGAGATAGAGTCTTGCTTTGTCGCCCAGGCTGGGGTGCTGTGGTGTGATCTCAGCTCACTGCAACCTCCACCTCCTGGGTTCAAGTGATTCTCTTGCCTTAGCCTCCCAAGTAGCTGGGACAACAGGTGCACACCACCACGTCTGGCTAATTTTTGTATTTTCAGTAGAGGCAAGATTTCACCATGTTGGCAAGGCTGGTCTTGAACTCCTGACCTCAAATGATCTGCCTGTCTTGGTCTCCCAAAGTGCTGGGATTACAGACGTGAGCCAATGCATCTGGCCGAGACTTTTTCTATATATTGGATTATTTCCTTAGGACAAGATTCTTAGAGGTGGAATTGCAAGGCAAAGTGAAGTAACATGTTTGCCAAAATGGAAAGCTAAATATATTCTAGTTTGAATTGGATAGAAACAGAAAATCCCAAATTTGCAGGCAGAAATGTATTCTATTTTTATGAGATACCAAATATCCTTGACAAGAAGTACAGATTTTTGGACATGTGGCATTTTGTGATTTGGAAAGCCTTAAGAAATGAAGTGTTCCTCCCAGGAGGCGGAGGTTTCAGTGAGCTGAGATCGTACCATTGCACTCCAGCCTGGGCGACAAGAAGGAAACTCCATCTCAAAAAAAAAAAAAAATGAAGTATTCCTAACTTAAGGAACCATTCAACAACAGCAACAACAACAACAAAGCTTTATTATATTAGGGGAGTCTATTTAAACTTGTTGCACTTCCCTATATTTTGTGTTATGAGTATCATCCAGCCCCAGAGAGCTTAGTTTTTAGTGTAGTATTTTCTTACGCACTGTCTTTCAAGCATTAATACTCCTAGAATTTAACAGTGGCTGCTCTCAAGTACCCTTCTGCTTGATTTATGATGAAATTTTACTGGTCTTAGGTCAAATGCAAATAATAATAAAATAGTAGGTTTTTCATTAAACTAAATATGTTTGGTTGGGCGTGGTGGCTCACACCTGTAATCCCAGCACTTTGGGAGGCTGAGGTGGGCAGATCACGAGGTCAGGAGATTGAGACCATCCTGGCTAAAAAGGTGAAACTCCGTCTCTACTAAAAATACAAGAAATTAGCTGGGCGTGGTGGCAGGTGCCTGTAGTCCCAGCTACTCGGGAGGCTGAGGCAGGAGAATGGCATGAACCTGGGAGGTGGAGCTTGCAGTGAGCCAAGATCGTGCCACTGCACTCCAGCCTGGGCAACAGAGCAAGACTCTGTCTCAAAAAAAACCAAAAAAAACAAAAAAAACTAAATATGTTCATCTTAAAGGGCTGGCCTTTGAAATTACATCCTTTCTTTTTGAATATTGAAATTCACCTTTTTAAAATGATTATGAGATGCTGTGATTGCTTTATTTTTATTTTTAAAATTTCCTTTTTTTTTTTTTTTTGAGATGGAGTCTCACTCTGTCGCCTAGGTTGGAGTACAGTGGTGAGATCTTGGCTCACTGCAAGCTCCGCCTCCCGGGCTCACGCCATTCTCCTACCTCAGCCTTCCGAGTAGCTGGGACTATAGGCGCCTGCTATCATGCCTGGCTAATTTTTTGTATTTTTAGTAGAGACGGAGTTTCACCATGTTAGCCAGGATGGTCTCAATCTCCTGACCTCACGATCCGCCCACCTCAGCCTCCCAAAGTGCTGGGATTACAGGCGTGAGCCACCACGCCCGGCCTAAAAAATTATTTTAAACTTTTTTTATAGAGATGGGCTATTACTGTATTGCTGCCTTGGCTGGTCTTGAACTCCTGACCTCAAGTGATCCTCCCATCTTAACCTCCCAAAGTGCTGGGATTTACAAACGTGAGCCACTGTGCCCATCCTGCTTTTATTAATATTTCTTCTTTGCAGAATATTGTTAATCCTGTGTAGGTCTTCCTGCCCATCCTTCCCATTTAAAATTTCTCTGTTCTAAAACGTTCAAAAATAGGGAAATTGGCCATTGTAAAAGAAAAGAAATAAGAATGCCTTGTAACTTTTGGATATTCCCATAGACCATTTAAAGTAGGATGAAACTTGTTCTTATTCCTTGCTGTTTTCATTCTCAGTGTAAACGTTATTGTTAGATTTCTCAAAGCTGTAGATTTCACATAGAATTCACAATGTAGAGCAGAGTTTCTCAGCCTTGGCACTGCTAGCATCTGGGCCAGATAATTCTTTGTTGTGGAGGGTTGTCCTTTGTCGTAGGATATTTAACAGCATCCCCAACTAGATCCCAGTAGCTCCACCCACTAGATCCCAGTAGTATCCCCAGTTGTGACTACCAAAAATGTCTTTAGATGTTGCCAAATGTCCTGACGGTGTGCAAAATCACCCCCAGTTTAGATGGGTTTTCACCATGTTGCCTCAGCCTCCTAATATGTTGGGATTACAGGTGTGAGCCATCACGCCCGCCTTTTTTTTTTTTTTTGGAGATGGAGTCTCACTCTGTCACCCAGGCTGGACTGCAGTGGTGCTACTTTGGCTGTCTGCAACTTCTGCCTCCTGGGTTCCATCGATTCTCTCTGCCTGAGCTTCCCAAGTAAGCTGGGATTACAGGCACCTGTAGTTTTTGTATTTTTAGTGGAGATGGGGTTTCGCCATGTTGGCCAGTCTGGTCTTGGACTCCTGACCTCAGGTGACCCGCCCACCTTGGCCTCCCAAAGTGATGGGATTACAGATATGAGCCACCATGCCTGGCCCACTCCCAGCTTTTAAAATTCTTTTTCCTTTTTTTTTTGAAACAGGGTCTTGCTATGTCACCTAGGCTGCCAGGCTGGAGTGGAGTGGCATGACCGTGGTCGCTGCAGCCGTGACCTTCTTGACTCAAGTGATCATCCCACCTCAGCCTTCTGAATAGCTGGGGCTACAGGCATGTACCACCATGCCCAGCTAATTTTTAAATTTTTTGTAGAGATGGGGTTTTGCATATTGCCCAGGCTAGTCTTGAACTGCTGGGCTCAAGTGATCACCTGTTCTTTCTTTTTTTGTGTGTTTTTTTGAGACAGTGTCTCACTCTGTTGCCCAGGCTGGAGTGTAGTGGCACAATCTCAGCTCACTGTAGCCTTGACAATGTGGGCTTAAGTGATCCTCCCACCTCAGCCTCCTGAGTCGCTGGGACCACAGGCATGCACCACTATGCCTGGCTAATTTTTGTATTTTTTGTAGAGGCAGGGTTTCACCATGTTTTCCAGGCTGGTTTCGAACTCCTTAGCTCAAGTGAATTGCTTACCTTAGCTTCCTCAAGTGCTGGGACCACAGACATGAGCTACTGCGCCCAGCCACTTGTTCTTAAAATAATGTATAATAGCTTTAAAACTGTAAGATGAATATGGAAATATAGGAACTTTTAGACTTAGTCCAGTTTTTTGTTTTTTTTTTTTTGGAGACAAGAGTCTTGCTTTTGTTGCCCAGGCTGGAGTGAAGTGGTGCGATCTTGGCTCACTGCAACCTCTGCCGCCCAGGTTCAAGCTTTTCCTGCCTCAGCCTCCTGAGTAGCTGGGATTACAGGTGCCTGCCACCATGGCCAGCTAATTTTTGTACTTTTAGTAGAGGACAGGGTTTTGCCATGTTGTCCAGGGTGGTCTCAAACTCCTGACCTCAGGTGATCTGCCCGCCTTGGCCTCCCAAAGTGCTGGGATTACAGGCGTGAGCCACCACGCCCAGCGTGTCCAGTGTTTTTACGTAGGTCAAAAACCACATATACGTTAGTATGAGTGGTTGTAGATTCACACATTCTTCTCATATAGTATGTGTCGTTACAAGTTAAGTTATGAAAAATTTAGGCCAGGCGAGGTGACTCATGCCTGTAATCCCAGCACTTTGAGAGGCAGAAGTGGGTGGATCACCTGAGGTCAGGAGCTTGAGACCAGCCTGGCCAACATGGTGAAACCCTGTGTCTACTAAAAACACAAAAAAATTAGTGGGGCATAGTGGTGTGAGCCCATAGTCCCAGCTCCTCGGGTGGCTGAGGCAGGAGAATTGCTTGAACACAGGAGACAGAGGTTGTAGTGAGCTGAGATCGTGCCATTGCACTCCAGCCTGGGCAACAGAGCGACACTCTGTCTCAAAAAAAAAAAAAGTTATGAAACATTTGTTTGAGGAATCAAATAAAATGTTAATCTCATTATGTGCTTTATGAAGTTTGAATGCTGTTTTGTCACCTGCTCTGCTTTTAATTAGTATAACCTGAATTTGGTGACATACTGGTTTTTGTTTTTTTGTTGTTTTTTTTTTTAAATTCAGGCAGCTAATTCTTGATGGTCAATGGGACGAAGTTCTTCAGTTCATTCAGCCTCTAGAATGTATGGAAAAATTTGACAAAAAAAGGTAAGATTTTATCTAAAGTTTTTATTGTCTCATCATTGGTAGAAGCTTAGCAAAACAATGAACAAAAATTTTTATTTTTATTTTTATTTCTGCACTGGCTTTGAGCAGAGAGTAAACAAACTGATCTCTCTCTGTCATCCAGGCTGGAGTGTGGTGGCATGATCACAGCTCACTGCAGCCTTGGTCTCCTGGGCTCAAGCAATCCTCCCACCTCAGCCTCTCAAGTAGCTGGGACTACAGGCATGTGCCATCAGCCTAGCTAATTTTTGTAGTTTTTCAGAGTTGGGGTTTCACCATGTTGCCCCAGCTTCCCCTGTGTTCTTTTGGATTATTTTAAGTTGATTTAATGTTCACTGACCTTTTCTTCTGCTATTAGCAATCTGATGATAAATTGTGAATTTTTAAAGACAGGTTCTTGTTCTACCACCAGGCTGATGTGCAGTGGCATGTGTGTGGCACTGCAGTTTCAAATTCCACAGTGAATTTTTCACTTAGAATATTATGCTTTTCATTTTCAAATTTGTATAATTTTTTTGTAAGATTTTTCCATCTGTTCGTTCATTATGATTATATTTTTCTTTAGGTCCTTCAACATACTGAGAGTAGCTGCTTGTTTGCTTGTTTGGTAATTTGGACTTGTGCTTATATCAGGCTCAGTCTCTAATGATTGCCTTTTCTGTTAACTGGGAGTCACTTTTTGGTTTTTTTTTAACTATATATAATTATTTTGTAAATGTAATCTGCACATTGTAGCTTCACTCTTGAGACTCTGAATTCTGTTCTCTTCCTACATAAAAAGTTTGATTTTTATACAGGCAATTATTTAACTTAGGTAGCTTCAAAATGCAAACTCTTTCTCCCCTCTTACGGATACCAGCCAAAATCTCTGCTCAGTTCTTTGGCCTTTCATCTGTTTTCTCCAGACTCCTTGGAGTCTCCCTTGCATCTTTACAGTTTAGGGGATAGCCAGGGATTTGGGTACCTAAGTTTATACAGTAGATTTTGGTATGTTTCCTACTGTGACTCCCTCCTTTTTTTGGATCTTCCACTCATTTTTCAGCTGCTCTGGCAGTACCAAACTTTTTTTTTGAGACAAGGTCTCATTCTGTTGCCCAGACTGGAGTGCAGTGGTATGAACACAACTCACTCTAGCCTTGACTTCCTGGGCTCAAGTGATTTGCCTGCTTCAGACTCCTGTGTGGCTGGGACCACAGGCATGTGTCACCCCGCTAGGCTAATTTTTAGATTTTTTATAGAGACCAGGTCTCACTTTGTTGCCCAGGCTGGTCTTGAACTTCTGGGCTGAAACAATCCTCCTGCCTTGGCCTCTCAAAGCACTAAGATTACAAGTATGAGCCATTTTGCTCAGTCAGTACCAGACTCTTCAAGCCACAGCATTCTGTTTGAGTTCTAGCTCACACTGTGTGAACTGGGGAGTGCCCTCAACTGGAAAGCCTTATGCCCTTGAATCTGACCTCTGAAATTTCGGTGTTTTTATTTTTATTTTTTTCTTTGAGACGGAGTCTCACTCTGTTGCCCAGACTGGAATGCAGTGGCACGATCTTGGCTCACTGCAACCTTCGCTTCCCAGGTTCAAGCGATTCTCCTGCCTCAGCCTCCCGAGTAGCTGGGACCACAGGTGTGCACCACTATACCCAGCTAATTTTTGTATTTTTAGAGATGGGGTTTCACTGTGTTGGCCAGGCTGGTCTCGAACTCCTGACCTCGTGATCCACTCACCTTGGCCTCCCAAAGTGCTGGGATTACAGGCTTGAGCCAACGCACCTGGCAAATTTCTCTTTTTTTAAGGGTTGACTTCCCTCTAATTGTGCCAGCTTCTCAAATGCATTCAAAATAGTCATTTTTTGAGGCCAGGCATGGTGACTCACGCCTGTAATCCCAGCACTTTGGAAGGCCAAGGCAGGCATATCACCTGAGGTCAGGAGTTGGAGACCAGCCTGGCCAAGATGGCAAAATCCTGTCTCTACTAAAAATACGAAAAAAAATTGGCTGGGTGTGGTGGCACATGGTTGTAATCCTGGCTACTTGGGAGGCTGAGGCAGGAGAATTGCTTGAACCTGGGAGGCGGAGATTGCAGTGAGCCGAGACTGTGCCACTGCACTCCAACCTGGGTGACAGAGCAGGACTGTGTCTCAATCAGTCAATCCATAAACAAATAAAATAGTCATTTTTTGTATTTTATGTAGGATTTATTGTTGTTATATGCAGAAAGTTAGCCAGATACAAGTTACTCCATCATTATCAGAAGTTGAACCTCTTGTTATTTTTTGATTTGCTGTTCAGACCATGCTGCTTGATATTTCTTTGCATTTGTACATTCTTCACTTATCTGGAATATTAATCCCTTCCCCATCTCCTGCCTTTACCTGGTACAATTCTGATTGTCTTCTGAGAGTCAGTTATTATGTCTTTTTTTTTTTTTTTTTAACTTTCCACCCCTTTTGTACAATTGGTTTCATACTTCTTTGAGACCTTGCTGAATTCTGTGAATATTTCATATAATTTATTAGGTGACCCTCTTTTTTAAGGCAGGGGTTTTGTTTTATTAGACACAATTTGCTACTACAATAGTGGCTGAAAGAATGACTGAAGGTTCATTATTTTTTTCTTTCCAGACTTAGAAATACTTTTTCTATAAATTGCTTTGGGCAATAAAGCTTTTGATTCTTGGACAACTTAGGTAGACTCTTTGCTATCCCTTCCCTCACTGAAAAATTCTTGTTAAAAAGCTTTAAGTTGGAACCAGGTACAGTGGCTGATACTTGTAATCCGAGCACTTTGGGAGGCTGAGGCAGGAGAATTGCTTGAAGCCAGGAATTTGAGATCAATCTGAGCAACAAAGTGAGACCCAGTCTCTATAAAACAATGTTAAAAATTGGCTGGGTGCTGTGATACACAGTTGTAGTCCTAGCTGCTTGGGAGGCTGAGGCAGGAGGATTGCTTGGGCCAAAGTTTGAGGCTGTAGTGAGCTGTGATCATGCCACTGTACTCCAGTCTGGGTGACAGAGCAGAAGACTCTGTCTCTATTTAAAAAAAAAAAAAAAAAGCTCTAAGTCTCTATTTCGTAACGTTTTAGAAATGTTAATTTTCTCCTACCCTTTCAGTCCCATTTTTTATTAGACTTTTCTCATATTTAAAAAGAAAATATTTGATTTAATCTTTCTACAATGTATATGTATATAAAAATGTAACATACCCCATAAATATATACTACTATTTGTCAATGAAAATTTTTTTAATAAAGAAAAAACAGAATGTAAGGTAAACAAAACATTTTGGATATAAGACTTTTGATTTAATATTAGGTAACATTTGATATCTTCTATAAAAATTGGATTTTTGTTTACAACTAATATTGGAAATAGAAGTTCATTCTCTGAGTGTTAAATTGTGATTACTTGTGACTGAACTTTCTTCAGTTATGGCTTCAATATGATAAGAAGCCTTGTAAATTATTTGATTATTTGAATAATTTTCTTAAAGCAAAAGTACTTATATAGTAACTTCTAAGTATATTTGACATCAGACATTGGAAAAATTAATGTTTCATTTTTTTCCACAGGTTTCGTTATATTATCCTGAAGCAGAAGTTTTTAGAAGCTTTATGTGTTAACAATGCAATGTCAGCAGAAGATGAGCCCCAGCATGTAAGATTTTTATTCCTGAAGGTTTGCGCCCTAGTCTTGTTTTCAGTCATAAGTATTTTAGTCACTGAAACGAAGGATTAGCATCACAAGTTTTCAAAGTTTTTATGAGCTGGGATGGGGCAAGATCTGGTGTTTTCCAGGTGTAGTATTTTCAATCTGTAGCGCTTCTCAACTTGTTCCATGGTTTAAACCAAGATATATAAATAGCTGGCTAGTTGAAGCGTGTGTGCATCTCTCTTGTTTAAGGTAAGTCAGCAATAGCCAAAGTTTGACTTGATGACTCTTCCTCATTTCTTCTTTTGTTAATCCCAGAAGTGGGTTGATTATGTTTATTTCCTTTTTCTCTTGTCTTTTCCGTATTTTCTTTGATCCAGAGATAGTTTTTTGCTGAAATGTTTATCTTCATGATTATTTAAATTTAATGAAATTAAATTCATTTTGATTAGGAAAGTGACTTTTAAAGATTCAGTGTTAATACTAAAACCGAGAAAACTTTTATTAAGTTCTAGTAACTGTTAACTGAAGTAAAGTGTCTTAGTCCATTTGAGCTTCTATAACAAAATATCATAAACTAGGGGGCTGGTAAACAATAGAAGTTTATTTCTCACAGTTCTGGTAGCTGTAAAGTCCAAGATCAAGGTACCAGCAGATTCGTTGTCTGGTGAGGGCTTGTGCTCTGGTTCATGGATGGTGCCTTCTAGCTGTGTTTTTCACCTGGTTAAAGAGGCTAGCTAGCTCTCTGGGGTCTCTCATATGGGCACTAATCTAATTCATGAGGGCTGAGCATTTATAACCCAGTCACCTCCCAAAGGCCCGGCTTTTCTAATACCATTACCTTGTGGGGTTAGGATTTCAACATAGGAATTTTAGGGAGGCACAAACATTCAGACTGTGGCAAAAACCAAAGGATTTTACAGTGGAGACTTTCAGATAGAGAAATATTTGCCAGACAATGATGTTCAAAAGTGAAAAGAACACTGGAACATGAGTTAGGAGACCTATTTTTTATTCTGTCTTCGCCACTAATCAACTGAATTACCTTGGTAAATGTGTACCCTGACTTTTCCCATATGTAAGATATGGAGGCTGGACCAGGTGAGCGCTGAGGTTCCTTACATCATTAAAAGCTTGTGATTCAAAGACAGTATTCACTATACAAATTATTGTAATTTGTCTCTCAGCTAAGCTTCCTTTTTGGTCTGTCTGGATTGTTTTGTAGTAAGTCAACTGTAGGCTTTCCCTTTCCTTTTTTTTTTGAGGCAGAGTCTCGTACTGTCGCCCAGGCTGGAGTGCAATGGCGTGATCTTGGCTCTCTGCAACCTCAACCTCCTGGGTTCAAGTAATTCTCCTGCCTCAGCCTGCGGAGTAGCTGGGATTACAGGCACCTGCTACCACGCCCAGCTAATATTTTGTATTTTTATTGGAGACAGAGTTTCACTATGTTGGCCAGGCTGGTCTCGAACTCCTGACCTCGTGACCTGCCCGCCTTGGCCTCCCAGATTGTTGAGATTACAGGTGCGAGCCACCACGCTCGGCTCCCTTTTCTTGACTCTCTATCCCCACACAATTTTGCTCTAAGGTAAGTTAGGACTAACAGAATGGCTCTTTTGCCTTTTGGGTAAGCTGGAATAATAGCAGGGTTTATAAACAGTTGAATATTGGCATGCTTCAATTTTTATTTCTAGAAAAATTATTCTTACCCTTAAAAAATTGTATATTTGAGAGCTGTGGCACACCTGTGGTCCCAGCTACTTTAGAGGCTAATGATCACTTGAGCCCAGGAGTTCAAGGCTGTAGTGCACTATATTTGTGTGTATGAATAACCCCTGCACTCCAGCATGGGCAGAAGAGTGAGATCCCGTCTTAAGCCTGAATTATAATAGAACAATGTTTTTATAGATAAAAGTTTAATGTGCTAATTAACCAAATTTTTTATTATTTTTATTTTAGTTGTGAAAACATTTTGGTTCCTGTCTTGAAAGCTGTTGCATATGCGACAGATTATATGAGTATTCTGTGGCAATATAATTTATTCTTTGTACTCTTGTTGTTTTCATATTTCACAGCATGTTTTTTATAGTGATTATTTGATCATTTGTATTTTTCTTACAGCTGGAATTTACCATGCAAGAAGCTGTGCAATGTTTACATGCTCTAGAAGAATACTGTCCTTCTAAAGATGACTATAGTAAGCTCTGTTTGCTTTTGACTTTGCCTCGTCTGACCAATCATGCCGAGTTTAAGGACTGGAATCCCAGTACCGCACGAGTTCACTGTTTTGAAGAGGCTTGTGTCATGGTTGCAGAATTCATCCCTGCTGATAGGAAGCTAAGTGAAGCTGGTTTTAAAGCTAGTAACAATCGTTTATTTCAGCTTGTAATGAAAGGCCTACTTTATGAATGCTGTGTAGAATTTTGTCAGAGTAAAGCAACCGGAGAAGAAATTACAGAAAGCGAAGTGCTTCTTGGCATCGACCTCTTATGTGGTAATGGTTGTGATGACTTGGATCTGAGTTTACTGTCATGGCTTCAGAATCTTCCATCTTCTGTCTTCTCTTGTGCTTTTGAACAGAAAATGCTTAATATTCATGTTGACAAACTTCTGAAACCTACAAAAGCTGCATATGCTGATCTTTTGACTCCTCTTATCAGCAAACTCTCTCCCTATCCATCATCCCCAATGAGAAGACCTCAATCAGCTGATGCCTATATGACCCGCTCTCTGAATCCTGCTTTAGATGGCCTCACCTGTGGACTAACCAGTCATGATAAGAGAATTTCAGACCTTGGAAACAAAACTTCTCCAATGTCACACTCCTTTGCTAACTTCCATTATCCAGGGGTACAAAACCTCAGTAGAAGTCTCATGCTTGAGAATACAGAATGTCACAGTATTTATGAAGAATCCCCTGAGCGGTAAGCATTTGCTTATAAAAATTAGGAAATCTTAGGCCGGGTGAGGTGGCTCATGCCTGTAATCCCAGCACTGTGGGAGGCCAAGGCAGGCAGATCACGCGGTCAGGAGATCAAGACCATCCTGGCTTACATGGTGAAACCCCATCTCTACTAAACATACAAAAAATGAGCCAGGCGTGGTGGTGGGCGCCTGTAGTCCTAGCTACTTGGGAGGCTGAGGCAGGAGAATGGCGTGAATCCAGGAGGCGGAGCTTGCGGTGAGCTGAGCTCGTGCCACTGTACTCCAGCCTGGGTGACAGAGCGAGACTGTCTCAAAAAAAAAAAAAAATTAGGAAATCTTCAGAAGTTCGAGATAATCTAATTATAGTGTGTATATGTTTTATTTTCTTTGAGACAGGGTCTGGCTCTGTCACCCAAGCTGGAGTGCAGTGGAACAATCTCCCAGGTTAAAATCAGCCTCCTTAGTAGCTGGGACTACCAGCACACGCCACCATACTTGGCTAATTTTTGTATATTTGATAGAGACGGGGTTTTGCAGTGTTGCCCAGGCTGGTCTCAAACTCCTGGACTCAAGCGAAGCAATCATCCCGCCTCGGCCTCCTAAAGTTCTGGGATTACAGGTGTGAACCACCACGCCCAGGAGTGTGTATGTTTTCTTAATGTTCAGGTCATTTTAGTTGAAAGTTAGTCCTTAATACTTTAGTAAGCGTTTAAAATTTTTGATAATTAAAATTATATGAGAAAAATCTTCATTTTTGTATCTTATTCTTTTGCTGGTTATAAATGTAATATATGTGCTGTGAAGAAAATTTGGAAAATATAGAAGAGTAATAGTATGAGAATTAAAATCCCACACAATCTCATACTTAGACCAGTCTTTTTTTCTCTGAGTACTTTTTTTTTTTTTTGAGATAGAGTTTTGCTCTTGTCACTCAGGCTGAGTGCAGTGGCACCCTCCGTCTCCCAGGTTCAAGTAATTCTCCTGCCTCAGCCTCCCAAGTAGCTGGGATTACAGGCACCTGCCACCATGCCCAACTAATTTTTGTATTTTTAGTAGAGACGGGGCTTTACCATGTTGGCCAGGCTGGTCATGAACTCCTGATCTCAGCTGATCCACCTGCCTCGGTCTCCCAAAGTGCTAGGATTACAGGTGTGAGCCGTTGCGCCTGGCTATCTGAATACGTTTAAAAAAATTGGGAATGTATTATATAGATTTTCACGTAATCTGCTTTTTCCACTTGAAAGATCATGACTGTTTTCCATATTCTTGAAAATTTCTTGATATCAACGATTAATCATAAGTATGCAGTATTTCATTGTATGACTATGTCACAAATTTAACTCCTTATTGTATAAATTTAACTCCTTATCCTTAAGGATGCCAGATTGTTTCTCCTTTTTTTCTCCTGTACATAGTAGTGTGGAGAACAACCAGAACTTAAAACTCCATAATTATTTCCACTTACTTTATTTAGTAATTTTTATACATATGAAGGAAATAAGTGTTAAAGCCACCATTCAGTTTTTCCTTCAAACCTGGCAAGAAATAGTAAACTCCTGATCAACAGTTATTTATTTCAGGGTTAGGAAACTTTCTGCCTCATTTTTCCAGGAAACCCATGAGTATGTATGGATGGTTTTCTGTAACTTAGAGTTGGCACAATGAAGTATTAGTGTTGACTTCAATGAATTTATTTCATGAAAGAGATAAAAATGAAACCTTTTCACATTACATAGGATAGTTGGAGCCATTCTTTGCAGAGGAAGGAGCAGTGGACTCAGAATTTCTGTTTCTAATTACAGCAAGTGAGCTGGGTATGGTGACTCAGGCCTGTAATGCCAGCACTTTGGGAGGCCGAGGCGGTGGATCACTTGAGGTCAGGAGTTCAAGACTAGCTTGTCCAACATGGTACAACCCTGTCTCTACTAAAAATGCAAAAATTAGCTGGGCGTGGTGGCACATGGCTGCAGTCCCAGCTACTTAGGAGGCTGACGCAGGAGAATCGCTTGAACCTGGGAAGTGGAGGTTGCGGTGAGCCTAGATTGTACCACTGCACTCCAGCCTGGGCGACAAAGTGAGATTCTGTCTCAAGAAATAATAATAATTAGAGCAAGTGGAGATCCTTAGTTAAAGCTTAAGAAATACAGGGTAAGGCTGGGCACGGTGGCTCAAGCCTGTAACCCCAGCACTTTGGGAGGCTGAGGTGGCTGGATCACCTGAGGTCAGAAGTTTGAGACCAGCCTGGCCAACATGGTGAAACCCTGCCTCTACTAAAAGTACAAAAAAATTAGCTGGTGCGTGCCTGTAATCCCAGCTACTTGGGAGGCCGAGGCAGGAGAATCGCTTGAACCCGGGAGGCGGAAGTTGCAGTGAGCAGAGATCGCACCATTGCACTCCAGCCTAGGCAACAGAGTGAGACTCTGTCTCAAAAAAAGAAAAAAGAAATATAGGATAAATGTATAGGGAAACCTTTTCTGTTAAGTTGCTCTGAGATTATAGAGGAGAAGGTTGTGATATTTTCTTTCATGTTCTTTTTTTTTGTTTTTTTTTGAGACAGAGTCTAGCTCTGTGGCCCAGGCTGGAGTGCAGTGGCG
>NW_012099854.1:208824-235847 GCF_000951045.1 Mandrillus leucophaeus | reverse complement strand
TTTTTTTTTTTTTTTTTTGGTGATTACTATGTGCTAACACCATGCTACAATGTGATTGGATTACTATGGTGAACAAGAAGATAAAACATGAAAGAAAGGGAGTGTGTAATATTTTATAAGGATATCCTTCCGCTTGAACAGAGACACTTAAAATGGAGGAAAAGTCATTTGAAATATGTAAGCTTGAAATGCATGTATTTTAGGCATGGACCAGCATTGGAATTGGAATCTGATGACCTGAGTTCGAGTTCAAGCTCTATTTTCTAGCTGTGCAATCTTAGGAAAATCACTTGTTTTTTGAGTCTGTTAGCTCTCTGTGAAGTGGGTCTTATAACCTGTTTCACAGGTTATTGTGCAAGTTAAATGAGATAATGCATATGGAAGTTCTGTATATGTTGCAAAATTAAATGAAATGTTACTTTTTGAAGGTTATTTTATTCTTTATACAGTTAATAGCTCTTACAAATTTTTCTTTGTGGACATAAAAGGGGACTTCTTGTGGTCATTAGTAATTTACAGCACAGCCTGGTAGCCAAAAAACTCCTCCTCAGTCTTTTTTTTTTTTTTTTTTTTTGAGACAGAGTCTAGCTCTGTCGCCCAGGCTGGAGTGCAGTGGTACAATCTAGGCTCACCGCAACCTCCACTTCCGAGGTTCAAGCGATTCTCCTGCGTCAGCCTCCTAAGTAGCTGGGACTGCAGCCATGTGCCACCATGCCCAGCTAATTTTTGCATTTTTAGTAGAGACAGGGTTGTACCATGTTGGACAAGCTAGTCTCGATCTCCTGACCTCGTGATCCGCCCACCTCGGCCTCCCAAAGTGCTGGGATTACAGGCATGAGCCACCGCGCCCGGCTCTTTCATGTTCTTTAGAGAGGATAATCTAACTTGAGTCAGTTAAGTGAGGGACTTCCTAAAGGGTAGGTTAACTTTTTTTTTTTTCTTTTTTTTTTGAGACGGAGTCTCGCTCTGTTGCCCAGGCTAGAGTGCAGTGGCGCAATCTCGGCTCACTGCAACCTCTGCTCCTGGGTTCAAGCGATTCTCCTGCCTCAGCCTCTCAAGTAGCTGGGATTATAGGCGCCTGCCACTGTGCCTGACTAATTTTTGTATTTTTAGTAGAGACGAGGTTTCACCATCTTGGCTAGGCTGATCTCAAACTCCTGACCTCATGATCTGCCCACCTCCGCCTCCCAAAGTGTTGGGATTACAGGCATGAGCCACCGCGCCCGGCCTGAACACAGTCTTTAAAGTCAGATATAGGTCTGAACAATAGCTTTGCCATTTACTGGCTGTGTGACCTTGGGAAAGTTACTTAATCTCTCTGAGCCTCAGTTATCTTCTCTATATAATAAAGCATTGGCTTGCAAAATGAGATAAAGCTTCTAGTAGAGTGGCAAGCATGTGATTGGTACTCAGGGAATATAAATTTCTTCCCTTCAGAGCTCATAGCTTTGGTAAGGACAGTGTGTCAAAAAGGACTACTAATGAAATGCTGTGAGAGTTACTGTCCTATGGATAAAGTGTAAAAATTTACTTTGGAACAAATGTACTTATTTTTAAATATATTTTAGATGTAATTTAAAAAATATTAGGACAGGTACGGTGACTCACACCTGTAATCCCAGCACTTTGGGAGGCTGAGGTGAGAGGATTGCTTGAGGCTAGGAGTTTGAGACCAGCTTGGGCAATATAGTGAGACCCCATCTCTATTTATTGTTTTTTTAAATATATATATAAACTCAATTAGACCAATTATGCTAAGTATGCAACATGAGGAGTACTACTTGAAATACTTGAAGTCAGTATCTTTTTTTTTTTTCTTTATGTGGGTATGCATTTAAAATATATTTCAGACTAGGCACGGTGGATCACTGGAACCCAGGAGTTCAGGACCATCCTGGACAACATGGTGAAAACTTGTCTCTACAGAAAAATACAAACATATTAGCCAAGCATGGTGGTGTGTGCCTGTAGTCACAGCTACTTGGGAGGCTGAGGTGGGAGGATCAGTTGAGCCCAGAAGGTTGAGGCTGCAGTGAGCCTTGATTGCACCACTGTACTCTAGCCTGGGTTACAGCAAGATATCCTATCTCAAAAAAAAAAAGTTTTTTTTTTTTTTTTTGGTGATTACTATGTGCTAACACCATGCTACAATGTGATTGGATTACTATGGTGAACAAGAAGATAAAACATGAAAGAAAGGGAGTGTGTAATATTTTATAAGGATATCCTTCCGCTTGAACAGAGACACTTAAAATGGAGGAAAAGTCATTTGAAATATGTAAGCTTGAAATGCATGTATTTTAGGCATGGACCAGCATTGGAATTGGAATCTGATGACCTGAGTTCGAGTTCAAGCTCTATTTTCTAGCTGTGCAATCTTAGGAAAATCACTTGTTTTTTGAGTCTGTTAGCTCTCTGTGAAGTGGGTCTTATAACCTGTTTCACAGGTTATTGTGCAAGTTAAATGAGATAATGCATATGGAAGTTCTGTATATGTTGCAAAATTAAATGAAATGTTACTTTTTGAAGGTTATTTTATTCTTTATACAGTTAATAGCTCTTACAAATTTTTCTTTGTGGACATAAAAGGGGACTTCTTGTGGTCATTAGTAATTTACAGCACAGCCTGGTAGCCAAAAAACTCCTCCTCAGTTTTTTTTTTTTTTTTTTTTTTTGGAGAGGGAGTCTAGCTCTTATTGCCCAGGCTGGACTGCAATGGCGCTATCTCAGTTCACTGCAACCTCTGCCTCCCAGGTTCAAGTGATTCTCCTGCCTCAGCCTCCCAAGTAGCTGGGATTACAGGCATGCGCCACCATGCCCGGCTAATTTTGTATTTTTAGTAGAGACACGGTTTCTCTATGTTGGTCAGGCTGGTCTCATACTCCCGACCTCAGGTGATCCGCCACCCTCAGCCTCCCAAAGTGTTGGGATTACAGGTGTGAGCCACTGTGCCTGGCCCAAAGAAAGTCTTCTAATAAAATCTCAAAAATTCTTAAAATTGTATAGGAACATATTGGAGGAAAAAATCTTTAGATAACAAAACTGTAAGTTTATATTTTATAAAGATAATTTAGGCATTATGTTATCCAACCTATTATTTGTATTCATCAGCCTATTTTAAGCTGAGCTACAGAGAATATAAGTGACTGTCCCAAGGCCACACAACTGATTTTATTTTTTATTTATTTTTAGTTTTATTTTTTTGAGGTAGAGTCTTACTCTGTCACCAGGCTGGAGTGCAGTGGCCTGATCTCGGCTCACTGCAACCTCTGTCTCCCTGGTTCAAGCGATTATCTCGTCTCAGCCTCCCAAGTAGCTGGGACTACAGGCGCATACCACGCCCAGCTAATTTTTGTATTTTTAGTAGAAACGGGGTTTCACCATGTTGGCCAGGATGGTCTCGATCTCCTGACCTCGTGATCTGCCCACCTCAGCCTCCTAAAGTGCTGGGATTACAGGCATAAGCTGCTGCGCCTGGCCCATACAACTGATTTTAAACTGGAGACCTACTCTCACTCTCCCTACCTAATAACCCATTACTCCTCCATTAAGACCTTCCTATTTTTAAAAACTCTTTTTGTAGTATTTTTAAGAGAAGAAAGGAAAATAAAAAATCTATTTGTGTATAGTTTATACACAGGCTAAATATTCTTTTTTTATTTTTTGAGACAAGGTCTCACTCTGTCACCCAGGCTGGAGTGCAGTGGCGTGATCTTGACTCACTGTAACCTCTACCTCCCGGGATCAGGTGATCCTCCCACTTCAGCCTCCCGAGTAGCTGGGACCACAGGTGCCCCACCACACCCAACTAATTTTTTTTTTTTTTTTTAAAAGAGACTGTGCTTCGCCATGTTGCCCAGGTTGGTCTCAAACTTCTGAGCTCAAGCAAGTTGCCTGCCTTGGCCTCCCAAAGTGCTGGGATTATAGGCGTGAGCCACTGTGCCTGGCCTATTCATTTTTTAAAATTAAAATTTCTTGGCTGGGCTTGGTGACTCATGCTTGTAATCTCAGCACTTTGGGAGTCTGGGGAGGGTGGATCGCTTGAGATCAGGAGTTTGAGACCAGCCTGGCTAACATGGTGAAACTCCATCTCTACTAAAAATACAAAAAATTAGGCAGGTGTGGTGGCAGGCACTTGTGTTCCCAACTACTCTGGAGGTTGAGGCAGGAGAATTGCTTGAACCTGAGAGGTGGAAGTTACAGTGAGTGGAAATTACATCACTGCACTCCAGTCGGGGCTACAGAGAGAGACTCTGTCTCAAAAATAATAATAATAAAATAAAATTTCTCTAACTAAAATATATTTTCCTTTACTCCCCCCTCTGCCTTTTTGTTTTTTTTGCATGTTTCTTCAAGTGATACACCTGTTGATGCACAGAGGCCTATAGGCAGTGAAATCTTGGGCCAGAGTGCAGTTTCAGAAAAAGAGCCTGCAAATGGAGCACAGAATCCAGGACCAGCTAAACAAGAAAAAAATGAGGTAATATTTACTATACCTAGTGTTTTTTAGAGTTATTCTCTTTGTAAGAAGTAATAGAATTTACTTAGAATATAAAAAGAATTTTCTGATATTTGGGAGTAGGAAAGAATATACATAGATTTTCTTATTATTAGCTTACTTTCTCCTCTCTTCAACGAATATGTGATGTATTTAGTTGCCTTTATGTATTCTGGAGCAATTTTAACAGGTCAATTTATTAACAATATAAAATATTACAGGTGACATTGCATGGTTTGCATGCTTTGTGACTCAAGTAATTGAGCTTACATTAAACATGGCTAGTTTACATTTTTAAGATATATGGCCTATATTTTACTAATTAGATTTAAGAATAAGAAATTAAACATTTTAAATACAGAATAAACTTTTATCCAAGTCCAGGGTTCTAGTGTTTTTCTGAGGAAATTTTATTGTGAAATAGGATATAAGTTTTGTATAGGCTGGGTGTGGCAGCTCCTGCCTGTAGTCCTAGCACTTTGTGAGGCCAAGACAGGTGGATCACCTGAGCTCAGGAGTTCAAGACCGGCCTAAGCAACATGGTGAAACCCCATCTCTACTAAAAATACAAAAAATTTGCAGGGCGTGGTGGCACAACTACCTGTAGTCCCAGCTGCTCGGGAGGCTGAGGCAGGAGAATCGCTTGAACCTGGGAGGCAGAGGTTGCAGTGAGCCAACATTGCACCACTGCACCCCATCCTGGGCGACAAAGTGAGACTCTGTCTCAAACAAACAGGTTTATATAGCGTGGCATTTCTAAGGGGTTAAGTGGTTTTAATAAGTTAAATATGTTTTTTGTTTTCAACTATTAAGAATGTATTTATAGCAATGCAGGAAAAAAATTAAAATTAAAAAAAGAATGAAGTAAAAAAATTACTGTTAAAAGTACATTGATATGCACCAAACAACAGAGCTTTAAAATATGATGCAAATATTGAGAGAGCTGAAGGAAGAAATAGTTTTGCAATAATAGTTGGAGACTTCAATACCCTACTCACAATAATGGATGAAACATCTAAGTAGAAGTTCAATAAGGATATAGAGGACTTGAACAATATTGTAAACCAACTAGACCTGACAGACATATATAAAACACTCCACTCAATAACAGCAGAATACATACCCTTCTCAAGTGTACATGGAACATTTTTTAGTACTAATTTAGGGCTATTGGTAATTGTGCTGCGATAAACATACACTTACAGGTGTCTGTTTGATATGATGACTTATTTTCCTTTGAGTGGATACTCAGTGGGATTGCTGGATTGAATGGTAGATCTAGTTCTTTGAGAAATCACCATACTGTTTTTTTCCATAGAGACTGTACTAATTTATATTCCCTCCAGCAATGTGTAAACATTCCCTTTTACCCCATCCATTCCAACATCTATTGTTTTTTAATGATGGCCATTCTGGCTGGGGTAAGTTGGTATCTCGTTATGCTTATTAAATATTAATGCCATCCCGCAGTATGGATATTTTTAAAGAAATGCCAGATTTGTATTAGTCTTTATCTACATTCATATTCTCTGATCATGGCCCCCTTGTAAGCATTATAATTTGTATTTTTATTTTGGGTTAGTCAGGGAACCAAGGCAACCATTCATTTCGGTCAGTCTGTTTCTGTGGAATAAAGCAAATTAACTGATCCACTTGAGTATTAAGACTCATACTGTTTTTCAAAGAGCAATAGATTAAGTATTTTTGATTGTTAAATATAGCTAATTGTATATTTTATTCAGCATTTATAAAAAGTACTGTTGAGTGAAGACATATTCTGTCATAATTTGCTCAAATATGTATATTTTTTCTAATGTTTTTAAGCTTCGAGATTCAACAGAACAATTTCAAGAATATTATAGGCAAAGATTACGCTATCAACAGCATTTAGAACAGAAGGAGCAACAGCGGCAGATATACCAACAGATGTTGCTTGAAGGAGGCGTGAATCAGGAGGATGGTCCTGATCAGCAGCAGAATCTTACTGAACAGTTCCTTAATAGGTTGGTCTTCTAGTCACTTTTTAAAATACGGAGTTATTTGAAAGCTATTTAAAACATGCAATAACTGCTACTTTCTATGTATAGTTGGACATTTTAAGGCTTTTTAAGCATTTCAAGTAATGTGGAGTTACATATTGCTTTCTAGTCACAGCATTCTGAGGGCTCATCTAGTTTCGTCCTTATTCCCTAAGCAACTAGAGCAGAAGAGTGCAGAGGTTCAGTGCACAGGCTGAACCTGTGCATAGCCGACAGCCAGGTGGATTCAGCTGTCCCAGGGTAACTGAGAATCTAGGGGAAGTTACTCTAGTTCTTTTTATCTCTTTATCTGCTGCCTTTTTTTTTTTTTTGGAAACAAGGCTCTCACTGTCTCCCAGACTGGAGTGCAGAGGCGCGATCTTGGCTCACTGCAGCCTCAACTTCCTGGGCTCAAGTGATCCTCCTGCTTCAGCCTCCTGAGTAGCTGGCATTACAGCACACACCACCACACCCACCTAATTTTTTTATTTTTTTGTAGAGATGGGGTTTTGCTCTGTTGCCCAGGCTGGTCTCAAACTCCTGGCCTCAAGCAGTCCGTTCACCTTGGCCTCCCAAAGTGCAGGGATTACAGTCCCTGTGCTGGCCCTTATCTACTTATTTCCTCTAACCTTCTTACAAGGTTACCATGAGGATAAATAGAGTTAATCTGTGTGAAGTGCTTAGAACAGTATCTGGCACACTGTAAACACCGTGTTGTTAGCTGCTATTTTTATTGTTACTAAAGTGCTTAAACCTATACATTTTTTTGATTTGATATATTAAAATGATTGTTATAATTTCTGCCAAAACAATATGAACTACATTTATTGTTTGCAATTATAGGAGAAATATATACACATGTGTTTTTATTTTATATTATTTTATTTAATTAATTTATTGATTTATTTATTCTTGAGATGGAGTTTTACTCTGTCGCCCAGGCTGGAGTGCAGTGGCGCGATCTTGACTCACTGCAACCTCTGCCTCCTGGGTTCAAGCAATTCTCCTGCCTCAGCCTCCCGAGTAGCTGGGATTACAGGCACACGCCACCACACCTGGCTAATTTTGTATTTTTTTAGTAGAAATGGGGTTTCATTGTGTTGGGCAGGCTGGTATTGAACTCCTGGGCTCAAGTGATCCACCTATTCCCAAAGTGCTGGGATTACAGGCATGAGCCACTGCACTCCTGGTCTTATGTGTGTGTTTTTAGAATTCAATAAAATAGTAAATATTTAAATAAGCAATGATTGTTGGAAGATTAAGTCAATTAATATATACAAATGTGCTTACAACAGTTCTGGCACATAGGAAGTGTCCTATAAATGTTGGCTATCATCATGGTTACAATTAGGTAACTGTAATGGTGACTGTTAGCTCTTCACTTGATTCAACAATATTGGAAGTAATCTGCTTGACAACTCTGAGTGTTATGTAAGTCAATGAGCCTGAAATTGATCCTGTCTTCAAACCTTCACAAAGGGAGTGGGTTTTTTTTTGTTTTTTTTGTTCTTTTTTGAGATGGAGTCTCACTCTGTCACTCAGGCTGGAGTGCAGTAGCACGATCTAATCACAGCTTGCTGCACCCTCTACTACCCTAGTTGAAGGGATTCTCCCATCTCAGCCTCCCAAAGTGCTGGGATTACAGGTGTGAGCCACCACACCTGGCCTTTTTTAATTTTGAGACGGAGTCTCACTCTGTCGCTCAGACTGATGGTGGTGCAATCTGGGTTCAGTGGAACCTCCACCTCCCAGGTTCAAGCGTTTCTCCTGCCTCAGCCCCCTGAGTAGCTGGGATTACAGGTACACACCACCACACCTGGCTAATTTTTGTATTTTTAGTAGAGGCATGATTTCACCATGTTGGTCAGGCTGGTCTCAATCTCCTGACCTGGTGATCTGCCCGCCTCAGCCTCCCAAAGTGCTGGGATTACAGGTGTAAGCCACTGCGCCCACCCTTTTTGGTTTTTAAATAGAGATAGAGTCTTGCTATGTCATCCTAGGCTGGAGTGCAGTGGTGTGATCATAGCTCACTATAACCGTGAACTCCTGGGCTCAAGCGCTCCTCCTGCCTTGGCCTCCCAAAGCTCTGAGATTACAGGCATGAGTCATCGTAGCCGGCTCACACAAGGATTGTTTAAACTGGTGGTCTCAAGAGTCTAAATAGGCCTCTGTTTGGGTATCATTTTCTTATCACCTCTGATGAAGTCAGTGGCTTGTCAGAATTATTCTTATTTGATGAATTGCCATTTCTGATTTTTGGATGTTTTCTTCATAGCCATAAAAGTCATGGATGTAATTTTAATTTCTGACCAACTTATTTTGCAGTAAGAGCAGATATCTAGCAGTGAGAAGATGAAATGGCAAAGTTCTGTGACCCTCCTCCCCAGTAGTGATTAGTGATATATGTCCTCAGAAAAAAAGTGAAATTATTCAGGAAGGTTCATCTTTCCTTTAAAGACAATCATAAATAGAATTTAAATTCTTCTTTTTTTTAAAATTTGAGACAGGGTCTCGCTCTGTTGCCCAGTCTGGAGTGCAGCAGTGTGGTCATGGCTCACTGCAGCCTCCACCTTCCACCTCTGGGGCTAAAGTGATCCTCCAGCCACCACAAACAGCTAATTTTTGTATTTTTTGTAGAGATGAAGTTTCTTCACCATGTTGCCCAGACTGATCTTGAACTCCTGAGCTCAGGCAATCCTCCTGCCTCAGCCTCCTGAAGTGCTGGGATTACAGGCGAGAACCACCATGTCTGGCCTAGAATTTAAATAATTTAAATTCTGTCTTATAATTTAGGTTTATTTATAGTATATTTATTATTTTGTTTTTGTTTTTGATACGGAGCCACTGTGCCCGGTCCATCCTAAATTTTTATATATTAGTTTCCCATAAATTTTCTGCATTCTCTTTTTTTTTTTTTTTTTTCTGTCGCCCAGGCTGGAGTGCAGTAGCGCGATCTTGGCTCACCGCAAGCTCTGCTTCCTGGGTTCACGCCATTCTCCCGCCTCAGCCTCCGGAGTAGCTGGGACTACAGGCGCCCGCCACCACGCCTGGCTAATTTCTTTTTTTTGTATTTTTAGTGGAGACGGGGTTTCACCGTGTTAGCCAGGATGGTCTCGATCTCCTGACCTTGTGATCCATCTGCCTCGGCCTTCCAAAGTGCTGGGAGTACAGGCTCATTCCTGGCCCGATATTTTTGTTTCATTATTTTTTCTAGACTCTTTAGTTTTATATACTTGAGCCTGTACTAGGGCTTTAAGATACCTAATATCAAGGACAAATTGAATGGAGATAGGATCTGTAAATTAAAATGTGCTTTTTCCTCTTAATGTTTTATTCTTCCAAATCACTCTTGCTGCAGGTCATTATTTCCAGATTTAAGTTTTACTTCTTCCTTCTGAGGGGCATAGAAAGAAGAGAAATAAGTTGTGTTATACAATTAGATCTTACTGAAAAAATTATAGCATGATATGAATTTTATTAATAATGCTATATCATTACTTTATACCTCTTGATCTTTTGTTTTTATTAATACTAATAATTGGCACCATTGATTTGACAGTTAATAGGCATATTCAGCCTCTTCCCCATCCCACCCCATTTTAAGAGAGTTCAAATGCTATATTAACATTTTTTTTTTTTTTTTGAGGTGGAGTCTTGCTGTTTCCTAGGCTGGAGGGCAGTGGCGTGACCTTGGCTCACTGCAACTTCTGCCTCTCAGGTTCTAGCGATTCACCACCTCAGCCTCCCAGGTAGCCGGGGACTACAGGCATCCACCACCATGCCTGGCTAATTTTTGTATTTTTAGTAAAGATGAGGTTTCACCATGCTGGCCAGGCTGGTCTCAAACTCCCTACCTCAGGTGATCTGCACGCCTCGGCCTCCCAAAGTGCTGGGATTACAGACATGAGCCACTGTGCCTGGCCTGTATTAGCATTTTAAATGCTTTTTATACTTAGTGTTTTTCTGAAGTGTATTTGACCTCATATCCTTTTTTATGGAGAGTATAAAAAAGATATATGTACATTTCACAAGAAATGTGTTTCACAGAACACAATTTGAGAAATGCTATTTAATTACAATTTTTAACTGATACATATTTAGTAAAGGCTAACAGTTCCTCTAATAATATTGAGCTGCTTTTTGGTAAGTATTTTTTAAGCCTTAAAAATATACACACACAATGTTTAATATAGGACAATTAAAAAATACCATGAGCCACAATACCTTTCAATAATTGTACTCCCTGTGTTAGTCCTTTCTTATATTGAATCTCAGCCGGAGAAAGTGATGCTGGGCTAGTTTTGGGTCTAAATCTTTCTTCCTCTCTCCCTCTCCTTTCTCCTCTCTTCTCTTCCTTCCCCTCCTCTCCCCTCCCCTCCCCTCCTCTCCCCTCCTTTCCCCTCTTCCGCCCTCTCCTATCCTCTCCTTCCTTTCCTTCCTTTTCCTTTGCTTTCCTTTCCTTTTTCCTTTCCTTTCCTTTTTTTTTGTTTTCTCTTTTCTTTTCTTTTCCCTTCCCTCCCTCCCTTCCTTCCTTCCTTCCTTCCTTCTTTCCTTTTTTTTTTTTTTTCTTTCTTTTTTTTTCTGAGACGGGATCTTACTTTGTTGCCCAGGCAGGATCACGGCCCATTGCAGTCTTGACCTCCTGGGCCCAGGCAATCCTTCCACCTCAGCTTTCCAAGTAGCTAGGACCATAGGCATGCACCACCATGTCTGGCTACGTTTTTCTTTTTCTTTTTCTTTTTCTTTTTTTTTTGGTAGAGACAGGGTCTCCCTCTGTTGCCCAGGCTAGTCTCAAATTCCTGGGCTCAAGCAATCCTTCTGCCTTGGCCTCCCAAAGTGCTGGGATTATAGGCTTGAGCCACTGCTCCTGCCCATGGGTCTAAATCTTTTTTTTTTTTTTGGAGATGGAGTCTCACTGTGTCGCCCAGGCTAGAATGCAGTGGTGTGATCTCAGCTCACTGCAACCTCTGCTTCCTGGGTTCAAGTTATTCTCCTGCTTCAGCCTCCTGAGCAGCTGGGATTACAGGCGTCTGTCACCATGCTTGGCTAATTCTTGTATTTTTAGTAGAGATGGTGTTTCACCATGTTGACCAGGTTGGTCTCAAACTCCTGACTTCAAGTGATCCGCCCACCTCAGCCTCCCAAAGTGCTGGGATTACAGCTGTGAGTCACTGCACCTGGCCCATGAGTTTAAATCTTAAAAGAGTAAAGTAGCGTCCTGTTTGTGCCCTTTGTAGCCCTGATCTCAACGTAAGGAGTCAGGCTACAGTAATGGAAAGACTATTTGTTGAGGGGAAGGCCCTGAGGCTAACTTGTTTTGCTCCCTGTTTTATCTCCCTGTTGTCTAGATCAGAGCCTGGCAAACAGTATTCGTAGAATGAATTAATGAGTGAATGAGTACATGTAGAGTATTAGGGATGCCATTTGACTTTTTACTCATCATGGCCTGCTCAAGTCATCCATTTCCTACTTGATACTACTCAAGACAGATGGAATGAAAATGGCTTGTTTTGTTGATGAGCAATTTTGGTAGTGGTGATACTGTTATTGACTCTTTTTAAAAGTTAAGTTTTAAATGGAAAATTAAACCAAAGTTATATTGGGAAGAAGCAGATTTTTTTTTTCTTTTTTTTTAAATAAAAGCTGCTTTCAAAAAGTCTGTGATATTGGCTGGGCACAGTGGTTCATGCCTATAATTCCAGCACTTTGGGAGGCCAAGGCGGGAGGACAGCTTGAACCCAGGAGCTGAGGACAAGTCTAGGCCGTATAGGGAGACTCTGTCTCCACAAAAAATTTGAATAGTTAACTGGTCATGATAGTGTGCACTTGTTGTCCCAGGTATGTGTGGGAGCTGGAAGGATTGCTTGAGTCCCGCAGGTCAAGGCTGCTGTGAGCCATGATCATGCCACTCTGTACTTCAGCCTGGGCAACAGAACGAGACCCTGACTCAAAAAAAAAAAAAAAAGAAAAGTCTATAATGCCCATTATGCCTATCTTCTTTAGTGTTTTACTATGGGAAAATGTGGATCTTCTTTCAGTATCTTGGTTATGTCTTAAGTTAATGGTGGTAATTTTTAACACTAAATTTGCCGTAGATTATATATGTGCATATATTTACCTTTTCACACTTTTAATCTTGTATATATTAGGAATGCATTTAAGTTTTTATTTTAAAATGATTATATTGTTTAATTTTACAGGTCCATTCAAAAGCTTGGTGAGTTAAATATTGGAATGGATGGCCTTGGTAATGAAGTATCAACACTCAGCCAGCAATGTAATGGGAGCAAAGGCAATGGATCTAATAGTTCTTCTGTGACTAGTTTTACTACGCCACCCCAAGACTCTAGTCAGAGATTAACACATGATGCTTCAAATATTCATACAAGCACTCCTCGTAATCCTGGATCAACAAATCACATACCTTTTCTGGAGGAATCACCTTGTGGAAGCCAAATGTAAGTGCTTTGTAAAACCTGGAAATATTAGCTTACTACTAATGACTAGAAGGTTGAACTTGTCTTTGGAGCCTTAAAATAAAAGTTTTTAGAGCTTACTGCCTACCAATATTTTTTCCCTAATCTGCCTTCATTCGTCTATATTCTGTTCTACCAACGTCTAAGTCTCTTTATAGTTTTCATTTTCCTTCTATTTTTCTTTTTGCTTCCTCACTACCACCAAGGCAATTATATTTTTTATAAGCCATCCTACTCAAAGAACTACAGTTTTAGGATCTCTAAGTCTTCTTGATTTTCTTTTTTCTTCAATTGGCATCTTTGAACAAATAATCTTAAAATTCAGACTTTCAGGGCATAGAAAGATGTTTTACAGTCTGGTGGAATGATTGCAGCTGCAGTGTTGGCCGCTTTGGCAATTACAGCAGTGGAAGACTGCATATTTACATTTTCACTATTCAGGGAAAATTTTTATCTTGCTGTCATTAGTATACAAATGTTAATTTATGCAATGGGAATAGTTAAGGACCGTTTTCTTTATTCTTAGCATAGAACACTTTTCAGGGTGGTTCATTAAAAAATGTATAAGATGAGATTCCCAGCTTTTTGGCTGAGATTAAGTACAAAAATGCATAACTTGCTTTTGGCACTTGGATGCTTATAGGAATTCACTTTATAAATAATTAGTGTCAAAAACCTAGTTTTATTTCAGAGCATACATTCAATTTTTGCTCTTCTAAATTTTTATTTTTTTAATATTTGCTTTTTATTACAGTTTTCATAATAGTTGTTTTGAGTACTTTCGAAACAAGAACTCAAATTTTAAAATTTAATTTTTGTTTTTGTCCATGTAATATACATACGTGATTTCAAAAGACAAATAGTACTTCAAGGCTTAAAATAGAACCCATCTTTGTCCATGGTTTTATTTCTTATTGGCTGCCATTTTCAACCCATTTGGCTATTTTTTCTGATACGTATAATACGGTTTGTTTGTTTTTTTTAAAAGATGGGATCTCACTATGTTGCCTAGGCTGGTCTCGAACTCCTGGGTTTAAGTGATCCTCCTACCTCAGCCTGCCAAAATCCTGGGATTACAGGAGCGAACCACCACACCCAGCCTTTTGCTATATCCGCATTTCTCAGTAATATACTTCTATTACTGTTTTGTTTTTTTGAGATGGAGTTTTGCTCTTATTGCCCAGGCTGGAATGCAGTGGCAATTCTTCAGCCTCAGTCTCCTGAGTAGCTGGGATTACAGGCATGTGCCACCATGCCCAGCTAATGTTTTGTATTTTTGGTGGAGACAGGGTTTCACCATGTTGGCCAGGCTGGTCTCGAACTCCTGACCTCATGATTCGCTCACTTCAGCCTCCCAAAGTGCTGGGATTACTGGCATGAGCCACCACACCCGGCCTCTATTACTGTTTTTGCTATGTGTTGATTCCCTACCATACTCTTCATGCATGGCACCCTCAATTGGTCTATCCCTTATCTTCAGTATATATCAATTTTTGTTTAAATCAGTATCAGTGTTAACATTACTATGACCTTGTAAATGTTATTTACAACTGAGTCATGTAGTGCCATATGATTATATTTCTTTTTCATATAGCTTCTTGTTTTTCCTGGAGACAATAATTGCATCAAGTTGTTGTACATGTGTCTGTACATGATTAGTTTTCTTAATATTTATCACTAAACTATCTGTAAGTGCTTTGACAGAATTATAAGATCATAAAACTTCTCTCATTAATTGTAAAAAGTATCAGAAATTTCTCTATTCCATTTTTTCTCCTTGGGAGATGTCCCTCCAGGATCACTCCTGTTTCACTTTATATTTATTGCTTTTTTGATCACTTAGATAGAATCTTGGGACTTTCCTTACTGTTCTCTTAGGGTTTCCTTTACTTCATCTCTTTATTAAGTTCCCTGTTTTTAACATCTCACAGTTACCTGAAAAGGGATACTTTAGAGGTGAAGTTTCTGAGACTTTGCATGTCTAAAAATGTGTTTGCTTTTTCACCTTTTTTGTTAGTATTGCTGGGTATAGAATTCTAGGATGAAAATCATTCCTCAGTGTTTCAGTGGCATTGCTACATGGTCTTCCAATTTTAGTGTTCTGAGTAAAAAGTCCGATGCTATTTTGATTCCTCATTGTCTTTTTTTCTTTTTTTTTTTTTTTTTGAGACAGGGTCTTGCTCTGGCTCCCAGACTGGAGTGCAGTGGTGCAGTCTTGGCTCACTGCAACCCCCACCTCCTGGGTTCAAGTGATTCTTGTGCCTCTGCTACCCTAGCAGCTGGTACTGCAGGTACACGCCACCACACCCAACTAATTTTTGTATTTTTCGTAGAGATGGGGTTTCACCATGTTCACTGTGTTGGTGAGGCTGGTTGATTCCTCATTCTTTGGGTGAGGCCTATTGCTCCTTCTACTCTGGAATTTTTCAGGTTCTTCGCTTCCCTGATAGTCTGAAACTTCATGATGATATAGAAAATAGACCTCAGAATGATTCTATTTTTCTTCATTCTTCTGGGTATTTCATGGGCCCTTTTAAGTTGGAAACTTAAGTTCTAGGAAATTAAAAAATTATTATTTAGCAATTTCCTCACTTCCGTTTTCTATGGATTTACTTTTTTCTACCATATTTTAATTTTCTAAGAGGTCTTTCTTATTATCTAATTTCTTTTCCTTTTGAAAAAATAGATCTTGCTCTTGTTTCCTTATTAATCCATTATTTCCTCTTCTATCTAAGGATTTAAGTAATATTTTTGTAGCTTTTGTTCCCTAAATTGCTTCTCTTCTCCCAAGTTCATTTTTCTGTTCATTTTAGTCTCTACCTTTTATCTAGGCTTTCTTCAGGTATCTAGAAAGCTTTGGCTGACTGTAAACAGTGAGGCATTAAAACAAAAACTGTCCGGGTATGGTGGCTTACACCTGTAATCCCAGCAATCTGGGAGGTTGAGGTGGAAAGATTGCTTGAGCCCAGGAGTTCGAGACCAGCCTGGGCAACATAGCGAGACCCTGTCTCTGTTATATTTTATAATATTAAATAAAAAATTAAAAAGCTGATTAGAAGGAAGGGCTACATATGTGGGTGGATCTGTCTGCCTGTTGGCCTCATAAAAAGTGATTAAGTGGAAACATAGTTTTACTAAGGGACCCTTAACTGTGAGTTTCTGATATTTTTTCTCTTGGGCCAGATAATTTCCCTGGAGCATTCTCCAGCGTCCTGTCTGGGGTTGGATTTAAGCATGGCAAACAGGATTCTGGAACTAAGCAAGAGAAGGGTACTTGACATCTCACTATAAAATATGTGGACTTTGACTTAATTTTCTTTCCAGAATGGCTTTTCATCTCCTCCTTACAACTCCCATTGGTGCTACTGAATCCAGAGGCTATTTTAATAAACGTCTCCCGAGAGTAACGTTGGAGTCAGCTAGGATTGTTTGCTAAAAAGAAAAATTAGTGTTTGAAAGGATAAATTAATTTAGTTTCTATTTTGATACATGGAGTAAACTTTACTTGAATTTCTACTCCCACAGCTCATCAGAACATTCGGTCATTAAGCCACCTCTTGGAGATTCTTCAGGGAGTCTATCAAGGTCAAAAGGGGAAGAGGTAATACTTTGGGGAAGGAAGTTTTTTTGTTTTCATATGCACTTGTAAATTTTGCTAAGGAATTCTCAATTCAAAGAAAGAACGGTTTTAGTCAGACGTGGTGTACAGTACCTAGGAGGCTGAGGCAGGAGAATGTCTTGAGCCCGGAAGTTTGAGACTGTAGAGTACTAGATCGCACCTGTGGATAGCCGCTGCACCACTCCAACCTGGGCAACAGAGTGAGACCTCGTGTCTTTAAAAAAAAAAAAAAAAAACTTTAAAAAAAATAGTTATTACTGCTAATATTGGTATTTATTTCAAGGCTCAGGGCAGTTGAACTCTCAGTGGTGTAACTGAAGAGGGAGCCTTAGAAAGCACAGTTGGACATGTGGGAGCGTTCATATTAATGGCCCAGTAGTGGCCTTGGGACATGAATTGAGGCTCTGTGTTATTCTCTGAACCCTATGGTTAATTTCATTATTGGTATCTCTTTGGGCTTCTCATCAGTACACCTATTTTTTTTGCTTTGGAACCAAGCATCTTTTCCTAACTAGTATATAGCTTCACTCTATCTTACTTTTCCTAGTTCAGATTTTAACCCCATAAACAAAGGTGTTAATTTGAGATGCTTTTAGGGATGAAATAGGCATAAAGGAACATTTGTCCCTTGCAAAAGAAATACGCAAGTCCAGTGTTTCCAGTTCCTTTGATTTTTTAAAAAAATATTAGGCCAGGCATGGTGGCTCACACCTGTAATCCCAGCACTTTGGGAGGCTGAGGCAGGCAGATCATCTGAGGTCGGGAGCTGGAGACCAATGTGGCCAACACGGCAAAACCCCGTCTCTACTAAAAATACAAAAAATAGCCGGGCATAGTGGCTCACACCTGTAATGCCAGCCACTCGGGAGGCTGAGGCACTAGAATTGCTTTAACCCAAGAGGCAGAGGTTGCAGTGAGCCAAGATCATGCCTTTGCTCTCCAGCCTGGGGGACAGAGCAAGACTCTGTCTCCAAAAAATATATGTATGTGTATCTATTAATAGAGACAGGGTCTGACTACATTGCCCAGGCTGGTCTCGAATTCCTGGGCTCAAGCAATCCTCCCACCTCAGCCTCCCAAAATGCTGGGATTACAGGTGTGAGACACTGCACTTGACCTGATTTTCAAGAAAAGCTAGAAATCTAGATTTTTATGTGAAATATCCTAGTTTTTTAAATGACAACAAATTAAAAAAATTTTAAGGTTGGATGCAGTGACTCACTCCTGTAATCCCAACACTTTGGGAGGTCAAGGCAGGTGGATCACCTGAGGTCAGGAGTTTGAGACCAGCCTGGCCAACATGGCGAAACCTCATCTCTTCTAAAAATACAAAAAATTAACTGAGCGTGATGGGGGGTGCCTGTAATCCCAGCTACTTGGGAGGCTAAGGCAGGAGAATCACTGGAACCCGGAAGGCAGAGGTTGCAGTGAGCCGAGATTGCACCATTTCACTCCCTCCTAGGCAACAAGAGCAAAACTCTGTGTCAGTTTAAAACACTGAAGGACAGCAAATAAAATCAATGTGTGTGGCTTCTGCTATAAAGCAATGTGTAGTAATTATTGATGTGCTATAGGCCATTTAGTTAATTAGTCATCTTTCCTCCCTTTTTCTCTTATCTACCCCATGCTATTATATAATTTTGCAGTCACATTCCCTTTGTATGGATTATTGGAAAATGCAACATTTCTAGCCAAATTCATACGAATAATACCAGAATTCAATTCACTTACATAGGACGTACATAGTATAACACATTAGGTTGTATTGCATGAATAAAGGCTTAGGTAGAGAGAGGCATAGTCTTTTCATTGCTGTAGTCATTATGGGTCCTAGACCTCTCAGAATACATCCAGAGCTGAAGTGATTTTCCTTTGTCTGTGTACTTGACATTCATACTTCTCAAAAGACAGGGTTTGGTTGAGTCTATTGACCACACCTAGTGTAGAGGTTCCTTCACCATGTCCAGTCAGTCCTGGTCGGGGTGACACGGTGGTTTCAAATGACATCAGTAGTAGGAGTCACCAAAGCTTTTATACAGAACTGCTTCAGCTTCTCTCTTCAGAAGATAGATCTGGATGGACGAGTTGACAGTTTAAAGTAAAAACAAGGCTGGGTGCGGTGGCTCACACCTGTAATCCCAGCACTTTGGGTGGCTGAGGTGGGCGGATCACTTGAGTTCAGGGGTTCGAGACCAATCTGGCCAACATGGTGAAACCCCATCACTACTAAGAATACAAAAATTAGCCGAGTGTGGTGGCGCATGCCTGTAACATCAGCTACTTGGGAGGCTGAGGCAGGAGAATCACTTGAACTTGGGAGGTGGAGGTTGCGGTGAACCAAGATCGTGCCACCGCACTCCAGCCTGAACAATAGAGTGAGAATCCATCTCAAAAAAAAACAAAAAGTAGAAATGAAACATTCAAATGTTTCCATTATTTTTCCATTTATTTTATAGGGATGTTTGTTTGTTTATTTATTTAATTTGAGACAGAATCTTGCTCTGTTGCCTAGGCTGGAGTGCAGTGGTGCGATCTCAGCTTACTGCAGCCTTGACCTCCGAGGCTCAAGTGATCCTCCCACTTCAGCGCCCTGAGTAGCTGTGACTACAGGCATGTGCCACCACACCCAGCTAATTTTTGTATTTTTTTTCTTTTTTTTGGGTAGAGATGGGTTTTCATCATGTTGCCCAGGCTGTTAAAGGGACATTTTATAACTTCAGCTTGAAATACTGAAATATTCATTGCTAGAGATAATGGTAAACATTTTTTCTTAAGCAGATTAATAATCCTTTGTACTTCCTTCATTTGGAAACACAAATGATACTCTCTTATTTTTGTTAGAACTTCTAGTGGGCTTTTTTTCTCTTAATAGTTAAAGAGAACTTAATATAGGAATGCATACTTATTCTTTCCTTCCTTCTTCGTGCCCCAGCCCTCCCTACCTTCTACCTCCCCTCTCCCCACTCCCCGCTCCCCTCCCTGACAGGTGTTGCCCAGGCTTACTATAGCCTCAACCTCCCAGACTCAATCGATTCTCCCACTTCAACTTCCCAAGTAGCTGAGACTACAGATGCACACCACCACACCCGGCTAATTTTTTTTTTTTTTTTCATTTTTATAGAGATGGGGTTTCGCCATGTTGCACAGCCTGGTTTCAAACTCCTGGGCTCAAGCGATCTGCCCAACTCGACCTCACAAAGTACTGGGATTATAGACATGAGTCACTGTGCCTGGCCCATATTTATTACTATATTTTGTCTTAGTAATTGAAGAAAAACTTGAGTGTTTATGAACTGAGCTTAGTTTAGCAATGAGTAATGAAAAATAGAAAAATTAGGGAATTTGAATTTGCTACTTAATATATGGAGACTGCTGTCAGAAAAACTTCATGTAATCATATGTATTTAAATACAATTGGCTGGAACCAGGTGCAGTGGCTCATGCCTGTAATCCCAGCACTTTGGGAGACTGAGACAAGCAGATCACTTCAGGTCAGGAGTTCGAGACCAGCCTGGCCAACACAGTGAAACCTTGTCTCTACTAAAAATTCAAAAATTAGTCTAGCGTGGTGGTGGGCACCTGTAATCACAGCTGCTCAGGAGGCTGAGGCAGGAGAATCACTTGAACCTGGGAGGCGGAGGTTGCAATGAGCCAAGATCATGCCACTGCACTCCAGCCTGGGCAACAGAGCAAGACTCCATCTCAAAAAAACCGAAACAAAACAAAACGAACAATTGGCTGGGTGCAGTGGCTCACACCTGTAATCTCAGCACTTTGAGAGGCCATGGTGGGCGAATTGCTTGAGCCCAGAAGTTCAAGACCAGCCTGGGCAACATGGAGAAACTCCATCTGTATTTTTTTTTTAATTAAAAAAAGTAAAACTTTTTAAAAAAGGAAAGCAGTAATACTGCATTTTAAAAGAATCATCTAAAGAATGCAGACATGGCCCATGGACATGGACGTGAACATGAACATAATAAAATGGAATTTCCAGATTATAAACAATGGAAGATAGAAGAAACACCATTAGAAACCATCCAGGAGAAGCTGGCTGCAGGAGGGCTAAGGATCTATGGGGCTGTAATGAAGCTTGGAGAAACACGGGTGACTTTGCAAATAGTGTTTCATCTGATGGTGCATTATTAAAAGGATTCAAAGATTTGCTGCATTTGTGGTAGCTGTAGGTGCTTAATATTACCTGGTGTCCCAGAATAAAGATAAGAAGCATCACTGAAGATAATACCTGGAAGTATCTTAGTGGCTTCTTAAGTCTCCAAAATAAGATTCTTCACTGTAGCCTACTCGTGTGTGTGTTTGCCTCTTAAAGGATGTTACTAAGATTTAATAAAGTAAGAAAAACATAGAGAAAATAATATATGGTTATTGGTAGTAAACCTAACATGATCCAACAAGAATAATACAGTTCAAATGAATTTAAAATGGGAGAAAGATGAATTCTTTCAAATTCATTTTTTAATAGGTGACTTTAATATTCATTCTTTCCATAGGATGACAAATCAAAAAAGCAGTTTGTTTGTATTAATATCCTAGAAGACACACAAGCTGTTAGAGCAGTGGCTTTTCATCCAGCTGGAGGTTTATATGCTGTTGGTTCTAATTCAAAAACTCTGAGAGTATGTGCCTACCCAGACGTAATTGATCCAAGGTAAGGATCAATGACTTGTGCTGCCATTCTTACCTTAGTTTTTAATTTAGCCTTATAGGTTCCTTTTCCAGAATTGCCATTCAGTAGTGTTTCAAATCTTTCTTTCCTTTGATTAAACTTTATTTTCTGTTACAAAATAACTGTTTTTACTTTCAGTGCTTAGGAAATATACTTAAGTCATTGATTAACTTTATAATTTTTTCATAAAATGTTTTTGATTACAACATTGCTCATTTATTGCTTTAGATTTCTTTATTTCCATGGCTTTTGTATTTTGTTTTTTATGTGAAAATTCTTTATATAGTAATCCCCCCTTATTTGCAAGGGATGCATTTTAAGAACCCCAGTGGATTCTTGAAACCTTGGCTGGTACTGAACCCTATATATACTGTGTTTTTTCCTATTCATACACATCTATTTATAAATTATGTATGTAATTTACATACAACTCTTACTGTTTTACACCTCTTAAGACTTTTTAATTATAACCCTAGTTTGAGAAACAGAGGGGTGGGATTTTTCATTTGTTTGTATTTTTTTGCTATCTCTATGTCTGAAACCAATAATTTAGGCTTTTGGACTGTTGGTAGCATTTAATGATTGGGAAAGGGAATATAATAAGGCCCAGGTTAATTGATAGTATTATAATTTACTGGTGCTCACTGCATTATTTAAGTAGAAATATTTAAGAAAGAATGGCAAAATTCTCTATAAGGGAGTGAGAAATAGCAATAATTATGGAGGTAGAACCAAAGACTTGTATGTTTAGGGTTAACTTGAACTTAAGGTAACTGTTTCTCATCTTTTGTATTTCTTACACAAACACAGAGGTGTCATAGGCTGTGAAGAAACTGATTTGAAAATAAGGCCGGGGGCGGTGGCTCAAGCCTGTAATCCCAGCACTTTGGGAGGCCGAGACGGGCGGATCACGAGGTCAGGAGATTGAGACCATCCTGGCTAACATGGTGAAACCCCGTCTCTACTAAAAAATACAAAAAACTAGCCGGGCGAGGTGGCGGGCGCTCCGTCTCAAAAAAAAAAAAAAAGAAAAGAAATACATTTATTTAGCAAATACATATTTTGGGTTCCTGTGTGTTAGGTACTATAGTTGTGTGTAAAGCAAACATGTTTATTGGCTTCATGGAACTTCTGGTTTAGTGGGGAAGATGCATTCATTTGCATTATATCATGCAAATGAACACAAATACACATTTTGGTAGATGTTATGAAGAAGGATTACAAGGTGCTGTGAGAGAATAAAATGGGAATGGGGTAGGGTGCAGACTGGCAAGTCAGAGACAGACTTCTTTGAGGCAGAGGCACTAAAATTGAGATCTAAGGATGAGTAGAACCTAGCTATGTAAAGAGAAGGGAAAAGAGAATAATATAGAGGGAACATGAGGTGAGAAAGAGCTTGGCTTTTTTTAGGAACTGAAATAAATTCAGATTGGTTGGAAAATTTTGAGCTTGAGTTTGATAAGGCCGCAGAGATAGACATGAACTAAATTAAGCAGAGCTTTCTAGCCATTTTAGATTTCATGCTGAGTGCAGTGAAAGTACTTACCACTGAAAGTAGCAGATCAAGTGTAAATGTATTTTGAGATGATCCCTCTGCCTGTGATTGGATGGCAATAAGAGGAGATGCTGGGAGAAAGGGAGGAAGCTGTTTGTATTTGATGGCTAATGTGGTGGCAGTGGCGGTGGGGCAAAGTGGGTGGGTTTGAGAGGTATAATCCATTTAAAGAAGGAATCAGTGGTACTTGGTAATAAATTGGTTGTGCAGCTGAAAAGAAAATCTTTTTATCTCGTCTGTTCTCTAGGTCAGTTTTTTGGTTTTTTGTTTTTGTTTTGAGACAGAGTCTCACTCTGTCTGTCACAGGCTGGAGTGCATTGGCACGATCTCGGCTCACTGTAACCTCCACTTCCCTGGTTCAAGTGATTCTTCTGCCTTAGCCTCCTGAGTAGCTGGGACTACAGGCACGTGCCACCATGCCCAGCTAATTTTTGTATTTTTAGTAGTGACGGGGTCAGGATGGTCTCGATCTCCTGACCTCGTGATCCGCCCTTCTTGGTTTCCCGAAGTGCTGGGATTACAGGCATGAGCCACTGTGCCTTGCCTAGATCAATATTAAATGCTTCTTAGGTATTAGAGATTTGTCGGTCTTCTTGTTTGTTTTTAAAAAATTTCTTAATTATGAACATTTTCAAAGACACAAAAGTAGAGAGACTAGTATGCTGAAATTCAATAGTTGTCAAGATTTTTGTAACATTGCTTCCTTCATCTTTTTTATTTGCTAAAGTATTAAAAATAAATCTTAGATATCATGTCATTTAACCCTTTCATCCTTCAGGATGAATCTCCAGAAACATGTACATTTTCTTACATAGACTTGATTTTATCGTTATACCTGATTTAGAAATCTTTAGTTTCATATTAGTCTGTGTTTCAAAGTGTAGATAAAATGCTGTTACCCCATTAAGCCAATGTTTGACTGTCATTAAAGGACAAACTCTTGAGGAGCGTGGCATTTAGAACCCTCCACAGCTGAGCCTGCAGTGCCTCACCCACCACATCCCTCCTGCTCACTCTACTAAATGCCTCGTGCTTTTCACCACTAGCCGCACAGACTCTTTGCATTGCTGCATACTCAGCCAGTACTTTCCCTGCTATATTTTATTGTCACTAAAGTGGTTCTTCTGCCTTCTTTTTCTGTAAAAATTCACCCTATCCTTTAAGGCCCAGTGCTTTATACTGGACTATATAACAACTTATACTTGCCTTACTGTATATAGGTAGTTATGACAATGTCTGCCTGTACCAGATTTTAAACTCTGGACAGAACTCTTTTGCACATTGCTTATATTATATGTTTATTACATGTTTATTATGTGCTTATTATATGTTTATTACATGCTTATTGCATTTTTAAAAAATTTGGAAGCGTTAGCTTTTTAATTTTTTTTTTGTTTCTGAGTTTAAAATCCATACAGAATATGAGAAATGGAGAGGTTTTTTTTAAAGTCGTATATTCTGTTTCCTTTGTCATCTGAAATGAGAGTTAGTTTAGTATGATTTGGTTTATAATTTTACTTTTTGGGTTTTAAGTATGCTTCTAATTTGTTTCTTCTATGATTTTGAAAATTATTAATAAGCTGTTGTCTGACATGCTTTTTGCTCCTTCAGGAACAACTATAATGTGGAACCTCATAATAATTGATTGTAGCAAGCAAGAAATTGAGATATCTTTCTGTAATTTTTCTTTTCAGTGCACATGAGACTCCTAAGCAGCCAGTGGTACGTTTTAAAAGGAATAAACATCATAAAGGATCCATTTACTGTGTGGCCTGGAGTCCTTGTGGTCAGTTATTAGCAACAGGATCAAATGACAAATACGTCAAAGTGCTGCCCTTCAATGCAGAGACTTGTAACGCAACAGGTAGGGCCCAAGTATGTAAGCAGTAGCTAGCTTACCAGTGTATACGTTATGTTTCCTCCATGTTGTATTTCTGTATTGTCTTTAATGAAATCCAAGAATATAATCTTAAGAATTTTTTAATAATTCTAATTGTTTAGTTACATTCATGAGGTATTACTCTTTCTTAGTAAATTCTTACAGGTGTCTAGGTGGTGTTTGAGTTTTATAAAATTATTAGAAAAATAACCTTTAAATAGCTACCAGATGTTTTCTAGACATCACCTGTCTTCTCTCTCTTTTTCTTTGAGATAAGAGACAAGATAATCCTATGGTAATAGCTATTTTGATAAAATTATTTGCTCAGTGAAGTGAAACTGCTTATAATACCAATCCCTAAATGAAAATACAAACCATATTTCTGAACCATTATTCTTGACCAGTTTTGAGGTAGTTTAGCAATCTCAAGTTACCACAGTAAGTTGAGCAGCATTTTTTTTTTTTTTTTTAATTCTTATTACTGTTTCAGGACCAGATCTGGAATTTAGTATGCATGATGGAACAATTAGAGACTTGGCATTTATGGAAGGCCCAGAAAGCGGAGGAGCTATTTTAATAAGTGCTGGAGCAGGGGATTGTAACATTTATACAACAGATTGTCAAAGAGGACAGGGCCTCCATGCTTTGAGTGGACATACTGGTATGTAATATCAATTTCAAGTGCTGCTTTTCTTTTTGTTCAATCTGTGTTTTTTCCTCTCTGCATTTGCTTTTCTAAGAGACTGGGTCTTGCTCTTATTGCCCAGACAGAGTGCAGTGGCACAATTGCAGCTCACTGCAGCCTCAACCTCCTGAGCTCAAGTGATCCTCCTACCCAGGCTCCTGAGTAGCTGGGACTGTAGGCATGTGCTACCACGCCTGGCTAATTTAAAAAATTTTTTGTAGATACAAGGTCTCACTATGTTGCCCACGCTGGTCTTGAACTCCTGGGCTCAAGCCATCATCCTGTCTCAGCCTCCCAAAGTGCTGGGATTACAGGCATGAGCCACCATGCCTGGCCTAGTATGGTTTTGATGTTGTGCATTTTACTGAATTTTATTTTATTTTTAAAATTGTCAGTCTATTTGATAAATGTGAAAAATCTCTATCACATAGTACATTTGATTAACCAGACCTCCACTTGCCCTGTAAATAAGGAGTACTTAGCTTTTCTTTTTTTTTAGAGACAGGGTGTTGCACTGTTGCCCAGGCTGGAATGCAGTGGCATGATCATAGCTCACTGCAGCCTCGAACTCCTGGGCACCAGCAGTCCTCCTGCCTCAGCCTCCTGAGTAGCTGGGATTATAGGCATGAGCGACCTTGCCCAAGTCTAGAGTGCTTAGCTTTGAATATGTTATGGAAAGACACTCTCCCACATTAATAATTGAGTATATGATCTTTTATAGGGCATATTTTAGCACTTTATACCTGGAGTGGCTGGATGATTGCATCTGGTTCCCAAGATAAGACTGTTAGATTTTGGGATCTTCGAGTACCAAGTTGTGTTCGTGTTGTTGGCACAACATTTCATGGAACTGGTAGGTTTTTCTTTAATTTAAATGAATTTATATGAGAAAAAAAACTTTGTAAATTGCAGTGGCCTACTTCGTCTCCCCTGCAATATAAAAAATAGAAAAAATAATGAAATAAATACTTGATATTTTATTAGTTACTTTCAGTTCTTTCAAAATACTTTCATTTGTTACCTTATTTGTAAAAATAATATTCAGCTTAGGGAACCAAGGCCCAGGGAGATTAAATATAATGTCCCAGATTGTCTGTTAGCAGGGCCATTTTATAACTCAGACGTCTGGAAACATTTTTTAAAATGCATGCACATGGCAAAAAGTGAAATTGAACAATGGAGTGTACTGTTTTCTTTCCATTCCTATTTCTTGGTCTCTCTTTCACTAAAGGACCAATTTCTTATTTATTCTTCCAGAAATATTCTATAAATATATAACCAGAAAGTTTGTATATATCCTAATCCCCCTTCTCCTGTAAACACAAATGCACACACACACACACACACACACACACACACACACAGAGAAATGGTAGCATGCACTACAAATTCCTCTTTCTGAACTTAACAGTACGTCTTAGATTGTTCCATGTACTGTTCTTTGCATTGTACCACTTTTTTGTTTTTTTTGAGATGGAGTCTCACAGTGTCGCCCAGGCTGGAGTACAGTGGTGCGATCTCAGCTCACTGCAAGCTCCGCCTCCCAGGTTCACGCCATTCTCCTGCCTCAGCCTCCCGAGTAGCTGGGACTACAGGCGCCTGCCACCAT
>NW_012099854.1:192964-208774 GCF_000951045.1 Mandrillus leucophaeus | reverse complement strand
GCCACCATGCCCAGCTAATTTTTTGTATTTTTTAGTAGAGATGGGGTTTCACCGTGTTAGTCAGGATGGTCTCGATCTCCTGACCTCATGATCTGCCCGCCTCGGCCTCCCAAAGTGCTGAGATTACAGGTGTGAGCCACCTCACCTGGCCGCATTGTACTACCTTTTAAGCATGGTATCTAAGAGTGACACAGTATTCTGCTATTATGCTTATTTTATTCTAAAGTACCTTTTCCACCTTTGTAGTTTTTGTTGTTGTTGAGACAGGGTCTCTTTCTGTCACCCAGGCTGGAGTGCAGTGGCACAATCTTGGCTCACTGCAACCTGTGCCTCCCAGGTTCAAGCGATTCCCGTCTCAGCCTCATGAGTAGCTGGGACTACAGGCGCCCAGCACCACACCCAGCTAATTTTGGTATTTTTAATAGAGATGGGGTTTCACCATATTGGCCAGACTGGTCTCAGACTCCTGACCTCAGGTGATCCACCTGCCTTGGCCCCCCAAAGTGCTGAGATTACAGGTGTGAGCCACCATGCCTGGTCCTTTGTAGTTTTTAATAGCAGAATTAGAAGAGAATTCTATGGTAGTATTCCAAGTGAAAAGGTCTGCCTTGTATTCTAAATTTTTGGTGTGTTTTTTTTTTAATGCCTTGTTTATTCTTTTGAGTTTCATGGACCTTTTTCTTCACTTTGATTCAAACCAGATATGATGTTTTACAGCACATTTGAGTCCGTGATCATTGATTTGTTAAAATTTAGTTTGTATCATTTTCAAAATTAATATATGACATCGTTTAAGGCAACAGTCCCCAACCTTTTTGGCACCCACCAGGTATCAGTTTTGTGGAAGACAATTTTTCCATGGGTGGGGTGGGAAGGGATAGGGATGGTTTAGGGATGAAACTGTTCCACCTCAGATCATCAGGCATTAGATTCTCATAAGGTGCACGCAACCTAGATACCTTACATGCGCAGTTCACAATAGGGTTCCCACTCCTGTTAGCATCTGATGCCACCACTGATGTGACAGGAGGCGGAGCTCAGGTGGTAATGCTCGCTCACTTGTCGCTCACCTCTTGCTGTGCGGCCTGGTGCCTAACAGGCCATAGACTGCTATCAGTCAGTGGCGTGGGGCTTAGGGACCCCTGGTTTAAGAAATCAAGCAATTCAATAAGGCTTATTAAGAAAAACAGCATTGCCCTGGTTAAAATAATGTAAACAATGACTACTGATCTAACCAAAACTGATATAACTATATTGAAAAGATGTGGAGAGAGGAAGAATTTGTATGTGAATAAGGGACATATTCATATTTATTTAATTTATTTTCTTTTCTTTAGGATTATTTATTGATTTCCTACCATAGAAGATGAAGATTTAACTTTTTCATGTGCCTTTCCAACTCCCATCATCCCACATTCACATATATTTTTCCTCTCTCTGCATCTTTTCTTTTTTTGTTTTTTGTTTTGTTTTGTTCTGAGACAGGGTTTTGTTCTGTCACCCAGTCTGGAATGCAGTGTTGCATTCATGGCTCACTGCAGTTTTGACTTCCAGGTTCAAGCCATCCTCCCGCCTTAGCTTCCTGAGTGGCTGGGACCACAGGCACACACCACCCTGCCTAGCCCCTCCACATCTTTTTGATACATCAGTTTTGGTTAGCTCAGTTAGTCATTGTTTACATTGTTTTAACCAGGGTGATGCCATTCATAGCTTATTTTTTTTCCTGTGTATATTTTCCTTGGGGTTAATAATTGTGTTTTTTTGTTTGTTTATTTGTGTAATTTCTATACACTTACCACTAATTTATTTTTAAACTCTAGCTTTCTACATTATTTTCAGGCCCTTTTTCTCCATTTCAGAGACTTCTAGTTTTTGGTTGTCTCCTCTCTCTGATAACATTAATGTCTTCCTCTTACGGTATCTCTCCTCCTCTGCTTCTCTATCATGCACATGCAAACATTTTATAGAATTGGCAAGCCAAAAATTCATCTCTTGATCTCCTTATATCCCTTCCAGCTCTTACCCTCAATTTTTGCTTCTTTTTTTGCTCAAGATATCTCACAAGTTTTGCCTATATATACTGTTAGCCATTTCCTTACTTTCCTTACCCTCAGTCTTTAACTTATTCTAATCTGGTTCCTGCTGCAACCATTATAACAAATGCTGTCTTTTTCAAGATCACCAATAAACTTCCGGTTGTCAAATCACTTTTATATCCTACTTTTGCTTCAACTCTCAGTGTCATGCAACACAGTTGACTTCTTCCACTTTTCTTTTGGGCTTTCTGCTATTCTCTTACCTTTCTGGGTAATTATTCCTTTGCTGGCTCTTTCTCTTTGCTCAACTTCTAAATTCTGGCATTCCCTAGGGCTCAGGACTTTAGTCTCTTTTCTTTCTCTAGATGATTGCACCCATTTCCCCGGCTTTAAGTGTAACGCATATGCTGAAGGACTTACATTTTTATCTCTAGCTGAAACCTATTCTGTGTGCTAGGCTCATAAAATTCTTTTTTTTTTTTTTCTTTTGAGACGGAGTCTCACTCTGTCGCCCAGGTTGCCCAGGCTGGAGTGCAGTGGCACGATCTCAGTTCACTGCAAGCTCCGCCTCCTGTGTTCACGCCATTCTCCTGCCTCAGCCTCCTGAGTAGCTGGGACTACAGGCTCCTGCTACCACGCCTGGCTAATTTTTTTGTTTTTTTTTTAGTAGAGATGGGGTTTCACCGTGTTAGCCAGGATGGTCTCAATCTCCTGACCTCATGATCCGCCTGCCTCGGCCACCCAAAGTGCTGGAATTACAGGCATAAGCCACCGCGCCTGGCCTTAAAAAGAGTTCTTAGTAGAGAAACAGTAAGACAAACTTATACCAAACATGGTATATAACAACTTTATGCCTCAGCTACATGATCTAAAAGTTAAATGTCCCAGGAGTTGCACCTGGCCGGGTGTGATTGCTCATGCCTGTAATCTCAGCACTTTGGAAGGCCGAGGTGGGTGGATTTCCTGAGGTCAGGAGCTCAAGACCAGTCTGGCCAACATGGTAAAACCCTGCCTCTACTAAAAATACAAAAAAATTAGCTGGGCGTGGTGGTGGGCGCCTGTAATTCCAGTTACTCCAGAGGCTGAGGCAGGAGAATCGCTTGAACCTGGGAGGTGGAGGTTGCAGTGAGCCGAGATCATGCCACTGCACTACAGCTTGGGCGACAGAGTGAGACTCTGTCTACAAGAAAACAAACAAACAAAAAACCCAGTTACGTATTTTCCTCTATTTCTACCACTCTAGGATAAATAGGATAAACCACCATCATCTCAACTGAACCACTGCACTAGCTTCCTTACTGTACACTTTCACTTGTGCTCCCTTTAGTCTGTGATCCACATAGCAGTCAGAGTACACTTTTGAAAAAATAAACCTGGTCACCTCACACCTTCAGTGGCTTTAAATCTTAAAGTGCACACTTGTTATCACGACCTGTAAGACCCTGCTTGACTTGGCATTTTTACCCTTCTAGTCTCATCTCAGATCACTTACTTTTTTTCTTTCCAATTCCTGGAACATGCCAAGGTCCATGTCCAGTAAAGCCATGCGCTGTTTCCTTAGTTGGAAATGTTCCTCCTCTTGTCTTCTCATGGTTAGGTCCTTCTTGTCTTTAGGTCTTAACTTCAATGCTGCCTGGCCAGAGAGGCCTTCTTTGACTTACCTAATTGGGACCTCACCATTATTTTCTATTACTGAACTCTTATCACTATTTAAAATTATGTACTCGTTTACTTGTTTAGTGCTTACCTCCTCCAATAGATTTTAAGTTTCATCAAGGCAGCAATGATACCTCTTTTATTTTCAGAAGAGGTTTAGCACCTACCATAGTGCCTGGCCTAAGGGAGTAGTGATTTAATAACTTTTTTGAGTAAATGAATGAGGATTTTTGTTGACACTATGAATTTTGTACGTGTAAAACTAAACTCTTTGTATTTCTCCTCTAAATCAGTTACTCTTCCCACCTTCCCTACTGTTGTTGTTGTTGTTGTTGTTGTTGTTTTTCATTTTCCTAGTTTCGATAATGGTTCTTTTATTTCCTCATGCAACTAGATTTGAAATCTGGGACTCATTTGTGCTTTATTTTAATTAACTGCGCCACTCAGGCAGTTAATTTCCTAGACTGTTGACTGTTTATTCAGTTTTTGTTCCTGAAATCTTTCTTGTCTTCCAGTGGCCTCTTTTGTTCTACAATCTTTCCACTTTAATTTGATACACATTTTCACTTAGATTAATCTACCCAAAGTACTGCTCGAATCATGTAGTTCTCTTGCTTAGAAACCTACAGTGATGCTTTACTGTCTACAGAGACAAGTTCAGAACTCTGCAGTTTGAGATTTAGGCGCTTGATGGCCTGGCCCTAACCCACCTTTTGCATTTCAGTTTCAAGCTGCCTTTCATGTTAACTTTTGTTAAAAGTTAAACTTTTAACTCCAGCCAAACTGGTCCACCTTCCTGTAACTGTTTTATACTTTTCCTCTAAACTTTTTCTCATGTAATTCTTGCTGATCATAATAGCCCTCTTCTCTTTCAATATATTTCAAGAAAAGATTATTCTTTATTACATATAAATATATGTGTTTGCCTGTGTATACATACATACATACTCTTATTTATACTGTTTGTTTTTCAAGATCTACCTTGTGTCCCATTTTTTTGTGAAGTCTTCCTAGACCACTTTGGTCTAGAGCAGTGTTACTCAAACTTCTTATTTATTTATTTATTTATTTATTTATTTATATTTTTGAGACAGGGTCTCACTCTGTCTCAAAAAAATTTGTCTATTTTTTTTGAGATAGAGTCTCACTCTGTTGCCCAGGCTGGAGTGCAATGGCATGATCTCAGCTCACTGCAACCTCCGCCTCCCAGGTTGAAGCGATTCTCCTGCCTCAGCATCCTGAGTAGCTGGGATTACAGGCACACGCCACTACGCCTGGCTAAGTTTTGTATTTTTAGTAGAGATGGGGTTTCACCATGTTGGTCAGGCTGGTCTCGATCTCCTGAACTTGTGATCCGCCCGCCTCGGCCTCCCAAAGTGCTGGATTACAGGTGTGAGCCACCGTGCCCAGCCTATTTATTTATTTTATTTCTGGGAGACGTGGATTCAAGTTGCCCTGAATATATGCCCCCAAGAGCTTATTTTCTGTTCACAGTTCCTACTGGCAGTAATCATGTGTTGCTTTAGTACATTTCCTATACTGTTGTCCTAAAATAAAATACATTTTGTTACTGAATTTCTTGTCTCTTTAGCTAGACTCTTAGCTGGGTATAGGAGCATTTCTAGACACTCAGCAGTGAAAACACTGGATTGAGAAAAGTGGTTTCTGTAGCATGGCACATCTATTGCACTATAGGTGATGCTGTTCCACACAGTTCTCTCAAAGGACAAAAAATGGACTTTCTTGTTTCTTACAAAATCTTGTTTAGGCCGTGGGCCCTAAAAGGACACAAGTGTTCATTGGTTAACTGTTAATTTGGATTTTTTCATAGCTGAACAGTATTGATAAACTACATTAAATCGTTAGTATATGGCTCAGTGAACATAATTAGCTGTGTTGCCATTTGGATATATTGATTTTCCATATTTAAACTTTCATTCCTCCCACTACAGGCAGTGCAGTGGCATCTGTAGCTGTAGATCCCAGTGGTCGTCTCTTAGCCACAGGTCAAGAAGATTCTAGCTGCATGTTGTATGACATAAGAGGAGGAAGAATGGTACAAAGTTATCACCCTCATTCCAGTGATGTTCGCTCTGTTCGATTCTCCCCGGGAGCTCACTACTTGCTAACAGGCTCTTATGATATGAAAATAAAGGTGACAGACCTACAAGGTGATTAAAATCGACTTCTCTGTTTTTAATCTTTCCCGTTCTATTTTGGACCTTTGTTTTTTTTTGTTAGTGTGATGTGGTTGATTATATAATCAACCACAACCACTGATTATATAATCAGTTCTAATTCAATTGATTATATAATTAATTATATAATCAATTATAATTATATAATATTTTCAATCATTTTATGGTATTGAGCAGATTCTGAGACTGTATTAAGATATATAATAGCAAATTATTAAATAAGCAGTGAATAGTCTTATTGTTAGGTTTTGGTTTTGTTTTTATAGAGGCAGGGGCTCACTATGTTGTCCAGGCTGGACTCGAACTCCTGGGCTCAAGTGATCCACCCGCCTTCGTCTCCCAAAGTGCTGGGATTACAGGCGTGAGCCACCGCACTGAGCCTGTTTTTGTTTTTGAGACAGGGTCTTGCTCTGTCGCCCAGGCTGGGGTTCAGTGGCATGATCTTAGCTCACTGTAGCCTCTATCTCCCCTGCACAAGTGATCCTCCCGCCTCAGCCCTGCAAGTAGCTAGGACTACAGGTGCATGCCACCACACTTGGCTAATATTTGTATCTTTCATAGAGATAAAGTTTTGCCATGTTGTGCAGGCTAGTCTCGAACTTCTGAACTCAAGCAATCTGCCTGCATTGGCCACCCAGAGAGCTGGAATTATAGGTGTGAGCCACCATGCCCAACCTTATTGTTAGTTTTTTATTTCTTTTTTGAGGCAGGGTCTCACTCTTTCACCCAGGCTGGAATGCAGTGGCATGATTACTGCTCACTATACCCTTGACCTCCTGGGTTCAAGCGATCCTTCTGCCTCAGCCTCCAAGTAGCTGGAACTACATCTGTGCACCACCATGGATGGCAAATTTAAAAAATTTTTTTGTAAAGATGGGATCTTGCCATATTGCCCAGGCTGGTCTTGAACTCCAGGCCTCAAGTGATCCTCCCGCCTCCACTTAAGATATTTTTTAAAATCAACATTTATTTATAGTGACTCATTCTGAGATAAATGATAGATTTATGTACTCTTATTAGCTTCTACATTAAATAATTAGCATACAATCTTTGTAATTAGGTCTTAGTATCTAGTTTTATTTTTAAACATTCATCAAGCAAATATTGTGTATCAATTAGGGACTGACAGATGAGAATAAGACAGTTAATTCCCTCCCTGATGGAGCTTATATTGAGTTCAATGAAAAGTAAACCAATAAACAATGTAATTTTAGGTATTAGTGCTGTTTAAAAAAATTAGCATGGTAGGGAGATAGTGACTAGGGTGAATAGGGAAAGGCTATCTGTCTGTCTATCTATCTATCTATCTATCTATCTATCTATCTATCTATCTATCTATCTATTTATTTATTTTGAGATGGAGTCTTGTTCTGTCGCCCAGGCTGGAGTGCAGCGGTGCATCTCGGCTCACTGCAGGGGGAGGGCTATTTTAAATAGGATCATTGGAGTAGGTCTCTCCAGGGAAATGCCATTTGCACAAAGACCAGAATGATGAGGAGGAACAAGCCAGGCCAGGACCCTAGGAGAAGAGCATAGCAAGTATAAAGATGCTGAAGTAGGAACCAGCTTAGCACGTTCATGACACTACAAGAAGCCAATGTGGCCAGAACTTAGTGAACTAAGAGAGAGAGACACAGAAGAATAAATGGCAGGGTTTTATAGACATTTTTAAAGGGCTTTATTTTGAATAGCAGTTATAGGTTAACAGCAAAATTGAGAGATACAGAGATTTCCCATATACTCCCGACTCACACATGCATAGCCTGCCCCCCACCCCCATTATCAGTATCCCCCTCCAGAGTGGTACATTTATTATAGTTGGTGGGCTATAAGCATTTTAAAAGTATAATGTGAAGCCTTTGGAAGATTTTAAATGGGAGTGATAGAAGCTGAATTATATTTTTAGAGAATTTGGAGTTCTGTAGAGAGTAGATTGTAAGGGGGGCAAGAGTAGAAATATAAATGTCAGTGAGGAGCCTGTTGGAATAGTTCAGGTGAGATGATGGTGGCTTGGACTAGGGTAGTGGAGGTGGAGGTAGTAAGAAATGACTAAATTTGAGATATATTTTATTTGGATTTGATTTAGGGAGTAAGGGGAAGAGAATTCAGTGATGATTCCTAGGTTTTTGTCATGAGCAACCAGATGGTGCCATTGAGATAAGGGAGATAGGCGAGGGGAGGAACAGGTTTAGGCAAGAAAACCGAGTTTGGTTTTAGACAGGTTTAACTTAGGATGACTATCAGGCAGTCAAGTGAGATGCTGAATGACTATTTGGATACTAGTCTGGAGCTTAAGTGAGAACTCAAGATTGGAGATAAAATATGTATGAATTGTAAATATATAAATGGCCATGTTGCTAGATGAAATTTTGTAGGAAGTTAGGTACAGAGAGAACAGAAGAAATCTGAGGGTTGACTCCTGGGATTCACCAAACTTTAAGTCAAGAAGAAAAGGGAAACTAGCAAAAGATGGGAGTGGCACTGAAATCAGGGAGAAATCAAGTTGAGAGAATTTCAAAGAGAGAGAGCAACTTGTCAAATGTTGCTGTGTGGGTATGTTACCAAATACTAATAGCATAATTAGGTAGTTAGTAATTTATCCCTGTGTAAACCTTTCAGTGTATTATATTAATGTAGTTTAAGATTTTTTATACTGTAATGTCTTAAAGTAACAGTAAGTCTATAAAATCTGTACCTATTCTTATTTTGCATTGTAAATCAACATCTCTTTTCTAATTTAGGGGACCTCACCAAGCAGCTTCCTATCATGGTGGTGGGGGAGCACAAGGACAAAGTGATTCAGTGCAGATGGCACACCCAGGATCTTTCCTTCCTGTCATCCTCTGCAGATAGAACTGTCACCCTCTGGACTTACAACGGGTAGAGCACACCCCATGTAAGTCTATGCAGCAAAAGCACAGAGACTTAAGACTACTGAGTTGTGAAAATTACACATCTGAAGAACGTAGTGTCCAGGAAAGTGGTTTAGCACGAAGAGGCCCCTTATTACCATGTATCCCACTGATAGGAGGTGTTGGGTGGTGTTATTCCGCAGTGCTTTCAGTCTTCCATGTGAGCTCGTGCTGCTGTGACCTGCTATATGTAGTCTCGTTGCCAAAGTCTGCAGAAGAGCTCTTCCGTTGTTGGTGTGCACTCCAAGTCAAGGTGGACAGTGTGTTTACAGTTTAGTATTAAATGCATTCCTTGGTCTTTGCCTAAATAACAGTTTTATATGCACATTGCAATGGAATTATACTTCAACTATATTATTAAATGTAATGCAACCAAGTTCCTCCCAGATTAAACTTCCCAGGTGTTCAGAATTACTTTTGCTTTTCTCATGATCCCATATTGTATTATCACTTGTCTTCTAGAGGTCAGAATTCCATAATATATGTCACTCAAAAGTTACATGGTTGCTTTCACTTAAGGATCATTATGGAGTTTAAAGATGAATGAAAAACTGCTTCTTCACTATGTGGTATAGGCCCTTTTTTCTTAAACCCAGGGATATGATTATTTTGTCATATAATTTTGTTTCAGGCTAAAAGGTAAATGTGTTTGCTTCAGAAACTTGTTAACTTCAGTTTTTTGAATGCAACAGGATACCTCCCTTCCAAACTGAACCATAGAAGCAGAGCAGCAGCAGTTATGTGATGCAACACTTGATGGGGCAGTAAATTTACTGGCTAGCAGTTTTCTCCTTAAAAATTAAAATCCTTGCCATAGACCATAGCATGGCTTGAAATGCTATGTCTGCATGATAATTTAAAATGGAAGATTTAAACTTTGCACTCCAAAAGCTTATTTGGATTTTTTTCTTGCACTGTTTTGTGTAATGCAGAATAATGATTTTATTTCTACAGCTTTGTAGATTCTAACATTTATGTATCTTTATTTTCATATTGTACAGTAATTTTACTTTAAATTATTTAAATAGGCTATTTTATTTATTTCAAATGCAGTTGTATTGGTTCTGATTATTGAACTGTCTGTGCACTGTATGTAGCAAGCATTTTTCATCTGTTGTATACAAGTGGAAAGGGTATTAGAAGTGTAACTGTGCTATTATTTCAATAAAGACCTCTTGACACCTAAAACTGTTTCTGTTCCTCAGAGTCTTTGGCTTTCAAAAGAATGTTATTTTTTCAGTTTACTGGGAGAAAGTGAGGTCCAATGGATGAAGCCCGTAATCAGTTTCTTAGATTCTTTCTAAAGTTCTTCTACTAATTTGCTTTTTAATCCTTGGCAACTGTATAACTTAACACAAAAATAATTTTTCTAGAAATGGGGTCTTGCTTTGTCCAAGTTGGTCTTGAACTTTTGGCCTCAAGTGATTCTCCTGAGTCAACCTCCTGAAGTGTTGGGATTACGAGCATGAGGCATTGTGCCTGGCCTGTATAACTTTTGTGTGTCTTCTATCTCTTTTATCCAAGATTTAGAGAACTTTCTATCCTTAATATATTGTGAAAGTTGACTAATAAAAGCCTAACAATATGTATAAATTCAAACTCAAGAGTATGAATAGGTCAAATTAGGTAATCACCCAACAGGTTCACTGTGCCCTCTGTCTAGATAGAGCCAATTTATTCAAGACATGGGAATTGCAATAGAGAAAGAGTTATTCATGCAGAGCCAGCTGTGCAGAAGACTGGAGTTTTATTATCACTCAAATCACTCTCCCTGAGCATTCTGGGATCAGAGTTTTTAAGCATAATTTGGTGGGTGGGGTTCACTCCTAATGAATTGGGAGTGCTGATGGGTTGGGTTAGAGATGAAATCATAGGGAGTCAAAGTTGTCTTCTTGAGTCAGTTCCTGGGTGGGGGCCACAAGATGAGATGAGCCAGTTTATCGATATAACTGGTGCCAGCTGATCCATCAAGTGCAGGGTCTGGGAAGTATCTCAATCTCTGATCTTAGGTTTTACAGTAATGATGTTATCCCCAGGAGCAATGTGGGGAGGGTCAGAATCTTGTAGCCTCCAGCTGTATGACTCCTAAACTGTAATGTCTAATCTTGTGGCTAATTTGTTATTCCTACAAAGGAGGCAGTCTAGTCCCCAGGCAAGAAGGGGGTTTGTTTTGGGAAAGAGCTATCACTTTTTTTTTTTTTTTTTTTTGAGACAGAGTCTCGCTCTGTCACCCAGACTGGAGTGCAGTGGCAGTGGTGTGATCTTGGCTCACTGCAACCTCTATCTCCAGTGATTCTCCTCCTCAGCCTCCCAAGTAGCTGGGATTACAGGTGCGCACCACCACACCCAGCTAATTTTTGTATTTTCAGTAGAGACGGGGTTTCGCCATGTTGGCCAGGCTGGTCTTGAACTCCTGACCTCAAGGGATCTGCTCACCTTGGCCTCCCAAAGTGCTGGGATTACAGGCCTGAGCCACCAAAGTTAGTTTGGCCTACGACCAGGAATGAACAATGACAGCTTGGAAGCAAGATGGAGTTGGGGAGATCAGATCTCTTTCATTCAGTTACAATTTTGCAATTTCAACTTAGGAAGAAATAAAATACAGCTAGCTTGTGGGTATTCAATAGGTACACAAATTTTCTACCTTTCAGGCATGCAGAAGGGAATTCTGCTAAAAGTAGGCCACAATCTCTTCTTTTTTAATTTTTGACATGAAGTCTCTCGCTCTTGTCCCCAGGCTGGAGTGCAATGGCATGACATTGGCTCACTGCAACCTCTGCCTCCCAGGTTCAAGCGATTGTCCTGCCTCAGACTCCCTAGTAGCTGGGATTACAGGTGCCGGCCACCACGCCTGGCTAATTTTTGTATTTTTAGTAGAGACAGAGTTTCACCATGTTAGCCAGGCTGGTCTCGAACTCCTGACCTCAGGTGATCCACCCACCTCAGCCTCTCAAAAGTGCTGGGATTATAGGCATGAGCCACCATCCCCGGCCCAGTCTCTTCTTTAGTTTACTTTCATGTTGAATTTCACACATTTTAGATATTAGATAAGTTGTGTTAAGTTTAAAACTAGGAAAATAAGCTATTTCTCGGAGACCAGTTCAAGTTCCTGGTTAAAAATATTCATAAAATTGTGTATTCCACCTTCATCACTCTCAGGGAGAAAAGATTCTCCTGGACATTAGGTATGGAATTCATTTCTTTTACTGCAGTACATTAGATAATAAGCACCACGGCTGGGTGTGGTGGCTCATGCCTGTAATCACAAGACTTTGGGAGGCTGAGGCGGGTGGATCACTTGAGGTCAGGAGTTCGAGACCAGCCTGGCCAACATGGTGAGGACTAAGCTCCGATTTTTTTTTTTTTAAATCTTGCCTAAATTCCCTATCTAAGGGGTCTGGGGAGTCGTGCCTTACAAACCATTAATTCTCATCAGATGGGTTTTATTTAATCCTGTATATCGTGACTTGCTTTCCACTCTGACTCTGGCATAACAGGAAAATCAAAATGTTTTACCCCAAAATACATTTTCTTGCCATACCTGGAAAGTGCCCTGTAAAGTCTTTGGTGGGAAAAATGCACATCCTATAAGGAATCCCTTTTCCCCTTTGTTTTCCTTCCTTTCTTTCCAGATCCAGGAGGTACTCAACTTAGAACCAGGCACCTTTTTAATTCCCGTAAGAAACATTTCACAACTTGATTTCTCTGAAGTCTTTTATCTGAGTGCTTCCTCTGCACAATAAAACTCTGTCTCCACAATCCTTTATCTTAACCTGAACATTTCCTTTGATCCCAGGTCTTCAGATAAACTCAACCAATTGTCAACCAGAAAATGTTTAAATTTACCTATAGCCTGGAAGCCCCTGGCTTTGAGTTCTCCCAGCTTTCTAAGTCAAACCAATGTATTTGTTAAATGTATTTGATTAATGTCTCATGCCTTCCTAAAATACATAAAACTAATCTGTACCTTGGGCAGGTGTTCTCAGGACCCCCTGAGGGCTGTATCACGGGCCATGGTCACTCATATTTGGCTCAGAATAAATCTCTTCAAATATTTTAGAGTTTGACTCTTTTTGTCGACAATGGTGCAACCCCGTCTCTAAAAAAAAAATAAAAATAAAAATAAAATAAATTAGCCGGGTGTGCGGGCGTGTGCCTGTAATCTCAGCTACTCAAGAGGCTGAGGCAGGAGAATCGCTTGCTTGAATGCGGGAGGTGGAGGTTGCAGTGAGTCAAGATTGTGCCACTGCACTCCAGCCTGGGCGACACAACAAGACTCCCTCTCAAAATAATAAGCACCAGAAATTGTTATATTTGCTTCAATAAATAGTTGGTCACATATGTCATTTTTTGTTTGTCTCCACATGTCTTCTGCATGGGGGTGACTAGGTTCTTTGAGGTTCACATAAAAGAGAAAATGAGAGGACTGAAGTATCTATACTCTCAGGGTCCATCTCATTTGGGAGTGCAAGGAAGGGGAGTTGGGGTGGATGGGTAGTGCAGAGGTTCTTAATTATTCCCAGGGAGGACTTTGAGAGGTCTGCTCCAATTTTATTTGTGTGTGTTTGCCTCATCAAGTTGAGAGATTATTTCTATTTTTAAAATGTTTAATTTTTAAATTTATTGCATCAGGTTGTATTGACAAAGTCTTGCTCACTAGAGCCTAGAACTCCTGGGCTCAAATGATCCTCCTGCCTCACTCAGCCTCCCAAGTAGCTAGGACTACAGGCACATGCCACGATGTGGGGCTAATTTTTTATAGAGATGGGGGTCTCACTATGTTACCTAGGCTGGTCTCAAACTCCTGGCCTCTTAACAATCCTCCCACCTTGGCCACCCGAAAAGCTAGCATTACAGGCATGAGACACCACACGTGCCCCCAAATTTTATTTTTAAAATGTTTATTTTTTCAAAATTGTAATGTCGACAGAGTCAAACTCTGTAAAATATTTGAAGAGATTTATTCTGAGCCAAATGTGAGTGACCATGGCCCATGACACAGCCTCAGGAGATCCTGAGAAGATGTGCCCAAGGTGTTTGGGCCACAGCATGGTTTTATGCACATTTTAGAGAGCATAAGACATCAATCAATACATGTTAAATGTACATTGGTTCAGTCCAGAAAGATGGGACAACACAGAGGTGGGGGTAAGGGGATGGACTTGCTGTCACATTGTTATTGCTACAAAGTGTATCAGTGTTAAGGTCTCTGTTTGTTTGTTTGTTTCTCCTGAGACAGAGTCTCGCTCTGTCACCCAGGCTGGAAGGCAATGGCATGATCTTGGCTCACTGCAACACCCACCTCCCAGGTTCAAGTGATTCTCCTACCTCAGCCTCCCAAGTAGTTGGCATTACAGAGGCCCACCACTATGCCTGGCTAATTTTTGTGATTTTACTAGAGACAGGGTTTCACCATGTTGGCCAGGCTGGGTCTTGAACTCCTGATCTTAAGTGATTCACCCGCCTTGGCCTCCCAAAGGGCTGAGATTACAGGCATGAGCCACTACACCCGGCCTCAGGTTTACTTTAGAATGCCCTTGGCTGACAAGATGGGTCTATTTAGTCGGTTGGGGGGCTTAGAATTTTATTTTTGTTTTACAGTAAGAAGCCAAAGGACACAACAGAGTGAAAAGGCAACCCACTAACAGGGAGAAGACGGGGCTGGGTGTGGTGGCTCATGCCTGTAATCCCAACCCTTTGGAAGGCTGTGGCAAGAGGATCACTTGAGCCCAGGAGTTTGACACCGGCCTGGGCAATACAGGGAGACCCTGTCTCTAAAAAAAATGAAAAGAAAAGAAAAAGTGGGAGAAGATATTTGCAAATCCTATCTGATAAGGTGGTTAATATTCAGAATATACAGGGAACTAAAACACAACAAAAACCCACTAAAAAATGAGCAAAGCCAGGAGTTCAAGGCTGCAGTGGGCCATGATCATGACACTGCACTTCAGCCTGGGTGACAAAGTGAGACCCTGTCTCTTAACAAAACAAACGGGTAAAGGACTTGAATAGACATTTCTCCAACGAAGATATACAAATGGCATGGCTGATCAAAGCACATGAAAAGATGCTCAACATCACTGGTCATTAGCAAAAGGCAAATCAAGACCACAACGAGATACCTCACACCTATTAAGATGGCTACTATACAAAAATAAAAAGATGTCAGCAGAGATGTAGGGAAATTGGAACTTTTGTGCACTCTTGGTGGGAATGTAAAATGATGCAGCCACTATGGAAAAGAGAATGGCAGTTCCGCTCGGCACAGTGGCTCATGCCTGTAATCCCAGCACTTTGGGAGGTCGAGGCGGGCGGATCACGAGGTCAGGAGTTCGAGACCAGCCTGGTCAACATAGGGAAACCCCATCTCTACTAAAAACACAAAAATTAGCTGGGCATGGTGGTGCACGCCTGTAGTCCCAGCCACTCAGGAGACTGAAGCAGGAGAATCACTCGAACTCAGGAGGCAGAGGTTATGGTGAGCCGAGATCGCACCACTGCACTCCAGCCTGGGCAACAAGAGTGAAACTCCATCTCAAAAACAAAAACAAAAACAAAACAAGAGTATGGCAGTTCCTCAAAAAATTAAAAATAGAATTACTACATAATAGAGCAATTCCACTTCTGTATATATTGCTCAGGAGTTGAAAGCAACAGATATTTGAACATCTGTGTATATACCCAAAAGGGTTAAAAAACAGATATTTGTATATCCACGTTTATAGTATTATTTCACGGTAGACAAAAGTGGAAACAACCTGTTATCCATTAACAGATGACTGAATGAACTGCCATATATATAAAGTGGAATATTATTCAGCCTTGAAAGAAATTCTGACACATGGATGAACCTTGAGGACATTACGCTAAGTGAAATCAGTTACAAAAAGACAAATGCTGTATGAATCTTTATATGAAATACCTAGAGTAGTCAAATTCATAGAGACAGAAAGAATGGCAGTTGCTGGGAAGAAGGGAGGGGAAGAATGAGGAGTTACCATTTACTGG
>NW_012099854.1:158454-188439 GCF_000951045.1 Mandrillus leucophaeus | reverse complement strand
TTTTTTTTTTTGAGACGGAGTCTTGCTGTGTCACCCAGGCTGGAGTGCTGTGGCGCTCTTTCAGCTCATTGCAACCTCCGCCTCCCGGGTTCCAGCGATTCTTCTGCCTCAGCCGCCTGAGTAGCTGGGACCACAGGTGCGCGCCACCACGCCCGGCTAATTTGTAAATTTTATTTGTAGAGAAGGGGTCTCCTTATGTTGCCCAGGCTTGTCTCTAACTCCTGGGCTCAAGGGATCTTCCCATCTTGGCCTCCCAAAGTGCTGGGATTACAGGCATGAGCCATCGCGCTTGACTTCAAATCTGATTTGAGTGTAAAAAGTTAGAGACACCATAAGCTGTAGGTTTATAACTAGGTGGTGAAAAACAATTCAGGTTTTCTTTATGATAGTGATTATGAAGTGTTCTTCCCAGCCTAGCTTTATCGTCATCTGGGAAATTGTTAAAAATGCAGATTGACAAGTTTGAGAGCCGTGGTTCCAAGAAACTACAGAATCACACGAACTAAGTTGCAACCTCCCGACGTATGCCCTGGTACTTCTAGCCTAATACAGGATTTGACTCTACTAATCCAAGTTAGTCTTGCCTTTCCCATTACTCATGTGCATTCGTTGAAACCAAAGACTTTCTTTTGTGTCCATTTGTACTCAATGGCTGGCCGTCTGCACGGAGATCTGTGTTTCCTGGTAGTTCTCCAGTCTAGAAGCTACTATAATTTACTATGTATATTTTATATAGTAAAATATATAACTATTCGTTCTAACAGGTCTTCTCCACTCTAAGACCCTATCCTCTCAGAGAAGCCCCTGAGAGCCTGTTAGTACTTTTGCCCTGGAGAGGCAGTTTAGGTGGAGCCAGTCTGGGTTCTACCACTTACTAGCCTAGTGGTCTTGGGCAAGTTACTTTGTGTGATCTGTAAAATGAAGATAAGTGAGGATAAGAGTACTACTTCCAGTAGTTTTGTGAGGATTAAATTAATGTAACAGTGCTTGACACATAGTAACAAAATATTAGCTCCTTTTAAGACGGAGTTTTGCTCTTGTTGCCCAGGCTGGAGTGCAGTGGCGCCATCTCGGTTTACCGTAACCTGCACTCTCCGGGTTCAAGCGATTCTCCTGCCCCAGCCTCCCGAGTAGCTGGGATTACAGGCATGCGCCACCACGCCCTGCTACTTTTGTTTTCAGTAGAGACGGGGTTTCTCCATGTTGGTCAGGCTGGGCTGGAACTCCCAACTTCAGGTGATCCTCCCGCCTTGGCCTCCCAAGGTGCTGGGACCAAGGCGTGACCCACCGTGCCCGGTCTTTAGCTACTATTATATATATTATAATTTAAAAATTATTAGTACCGAAGCCTGAGACAGGAGAGAAATGGTAAAACTAGTAGGGACTGCGGGAGAGAGAGAGAAGTATCCCCTGACAAGTACTAGAATGACGTAGGTGCTACCATTAAACGAAGCCAGCTAGGATGGTTACTTTTGATTAACACTTTGCTACTCAAGAGTGTGGTCTGCGGCATCACCAGGAGCTTGTTAGAAGTGGAGAATCTCAGACCTACCTCAGATTTACTGAATCAGAATCCTTTTTTTTTTTTTTTTTTTTTTAACAAGCTCTCCAGCAGGTTTAGATGCAGCTTTGTTTGGAGGAAGTGTGAGATTCGTTTTAGGATTTCTCAAGGAGTTCTAGCCTTCGATCAGTGACCATGGGGATCTGGCAGGAGGGCTTGAATTTCTAGCTGATTCTTCTATTCTGTCTTACCCTCCGGTCTTCCATCATTTCTACATTGCTAATCTCTATCTCTGGAGAAATCTATGGAACTGCTGGTTATTATTGGAGAAAGTAACATAGTTGCCAATAGTATGACTTTGTGGATGTCACAGTCAAAACTCAGCTGCCTGGCTGGCACGGTGGCTCACCTGTAATCCCAGCACTTTGGGAAGACAAGGCAGGGGGCGGGGGGATCTTTTGAGTTCAGGGGTTCGGGACCAGCCTGGGCAACGTAGTGAGACCCTGTCTCTATAAAAAAGAAAAAAAAGCTCTCAACTGCTTGACAGGCTTTTCATTCACTTCCCTTTGTATAATGCCTCCTGTAGTAAGTACTTTTTTTCCGCTTCAACTCTCCATTTCCCCCATCTTAACCTCCTCACATACAGTGTTAGAAATGCAAATTACTCTTAGTAATTTCTCTGTCCACTTGATATCATATTATAATATGAAATCTGTCAACTTCTCTTTTTGCTTTTGAAATTTTGTCTTCATCCCTCTTCATTCATTTCTATTTATGGAGTGCATAACCTCATTGCCTATGAAGAACCCTTCCTGTAACCTTGATTTCATGCACTCCCATCTTGGAGCCTGTCTCCAGTTTACATACTCCCTTTGTCACCTACTTCTTAACCACTTAGAGAATTAGGCTTCTCACTGTCATTCTCTGAAAGGTCATAAATGGCCAACTAATTAACCAATCTAATGGCTTTTTTCCAGACTTTATTCCTCTCCACTTCTCTGAAGTATTGAATATGCTTGATACCTCTTGCTTGAAATTAAGCCCCTCTTTGGTTTTTGCCCATTGCATTTTTTTGGCTTGCCCTCTATTGCCCTTATTAGCCTTCACTCTCCTCTCTGGTATTTGCTTCTTCCATGGCTTTCTTCCTTAGCTGAACTCTTAATTTTTTCCAATACAGTATACAGTTATTCAGTATTTCTAAGTATCTCCAGAGCATAACAGCGATTTTAGTGGGTTTCTTTTTTCTTTTTAATTGAGTCAAGGTCTTGCTCTGTCACCCGTCTTGGAGAACAGTGGCATGATCACGGCTCATTGCAGCTTCAACCTCCCTAGCTCAAGTGATCCTCTCACCTCAGCCTCTCCAAGTAGCTGGGAATATAGATGTGCGCCACCACACCCAGCTAAATTTTAAGTTTTGTAGAGATGGAATCTCCCTAAGTTGCCCAGGCTGGTGTCAAACTCCTGAGCTCAAGTGATCCTCCTGCCTTGACTTCCCAAAGTGCTGGGATTACAGGCATGAGTCGCCACAACCGGCCAGAAACTATTGTTCTATATATTTTGTGAAGAGCTTTGGTTGTTCAGGCAGGAGGGTAAATCTGGTCCCTGTTACTCCATGTTGGCCAGAAGTAGGAGTTGGGGAAGTGTGTTGGAGTACAGAGTCCCCCCTTTTCTCTTGGGGGATACATTCTAAGACCCCAGTAGATGCCTGAAACTTCAGATAGTACTGAACCTTATATATATTCTGTGTTATTTCCTATACATCTATACCTCTGCTAAAGTTTAATTTATTAGTTAGGCAGAGTAAGAGATTAACAGCAATAACTAACAAGATAGAAAAATTATAACAATACACAATAATAACAGTTATGTACTGTGGCTGGAATTTTTTCACTTTGAGGTACGACAGCAAAACTAGCATGAATTTCTTTCTCCTGTACAATTTCATGGATACAAGTTTTGTTCTTAACATAGATCTTAGCAACCTCATCATATGAGTTTTTTTTTTCTTTCTTTTTTCTTTAATTTTTTTTTTTCTTTTGAGACGGAGTCTCACTCTGTCACCCAGGCTGGAGTACAGTGGTGCGTTCTCAGCTCACTGCAATCTCTGTCTCCCAGGTTCAAGCGATTTTCCTGTCTCAGCCTGTCAAGTAGCTGGCATTACAGGTGTGTGCCACCATACCCGGCTAATTTGCATATTTTTATTTATTTATTTATTTTAAGACGGTGTTTCACTCTTGTTGCCCAGGCTGGAGTGCAATGGCGCGATCTCGGCCCACCACAACCTCTGCCTCCTGGATTCAAGTGATTTTCCTGCCTCAGCCTCCCGAGTAACTGGGATTACAGGCATGTGCCACCACACTCGGCTAATTTTGTGTTTTTTTGTAGAGACAGGGTTTCTCCATGTTGGTCAGGCTGATCTTAAGCTCCCAATCTTAGGTGATTTGCCCACCTTGGACTCCCAAAGTGCTGGGATTATAGGCATGAGCCATTGCGCTTGGCCTATTTATTTATTTTTTGAGATGGAGTCTCACTTTGTTGCCCTGGCTGGAGTGCAGTGGCATAATCTTGGCTCACTGCAACCTCTGCCTCCTGGGTGTAAGCAATTCTCTTGCTTCAGCCTCCCAAGTAGCCAGGACTACAGGTGCCTACCACCATGCCTGGCTAATTTTTGTATTTTTAGTAGAGACAGGCTGTGTTTGCCACACTGGTCTCGAACTCCTGGGCTCAAGTGATCTGCTGGTCTCAGCCTCCCAAAGTGCTGGGATTACAGGCATGAGCCACTGCGCCCAGCCCTTTTTTTTCTTTATTAAGTTGAGAACTTTCACTTTTTCACTTAAAGGAAGCACTTTATGGCTTTTCTTTGACATATCTGAATTGCCAGCATTGTCACTCCTGTGCTTTAGGACCATTATTAAGTAAAGATTCCTTGAACACACACACTGAGATACCACAGCAGTCGATCTGATAACCCAGATAGATACTAAATGACTGGAGTGTGACACCTACAGTGTGGACATCGTCCCAGGTGGGATGGAATAGGACAGGAATAGAGTTCCTCACACTATCTGGAGCTGCGCATAATTGAAAACTTAGGAACTGTTTACTTCTGGAATTTTCCATTTAATATTTTCAGACTGCAGTTGACTGTGGGTAACTGAAACCTCAGAAAGCAAAACCGTAGATGGGGGTACCACTGTAGAGTTACTGTGTCACTTTGATCCGAAACCTCCACCTGAATGATTCCTTTAACCGTTCCCGCTAGGCTTTCTCTGTTAAAGCTGCTGTGCCAAATCCAGGGGTCAGTTTGCTGCCCTCTGATCGCCTGACCTCTTAGCAGCATTCAACTTATTTGTCTGTTCTCTCCTCCTTTCTTCAGTTAGCTTCTGGAATTCCAGCCTCTCTTGGTTTTCTTCCTGCCTCATAGCACTCATTAGAAGTATCTCTTACTGGTTCCTCCTCTTCTTTCTGATCCCCGAATGTTGGCTTGCCCTGGACTCAGTCTTTTGTCCTCATAATAGATCTTCTGGTGATCTTACCCAGTCCATCTCTTTTAAACCCCGTCTACATCCTGAGGGCTCTCAAATGCAGTCCCACGGCTCTCCTTAGCTTCATCCTGCATATTTACAATCTCTACTTGGACATCAGTGGACGCCTCAGATTTACTATATCCAAACAAAACTCTTGATCTTTCAGAACTTGCTGTCTTCCTCAGTCTTTTCTCTTCTCCCAGTTGGCCTGGCCACAAACCTAGAAATTGTACCAAATCTTCACTTGTCCTTACCTACATCCAAATTTTCAGCAATTTCTATAGTGTATTTCTGTATTAGAGTAGCAAGAGATGTTATAAGAAATAAACGCATATGTCTCAGGATATGCCATAAAGGAAATTGATTTTTGCTCACATGAAAGTGAAAAGCTATGTTCCCACTTAGTGGGTGGCCTTCCAGGTGGGCCCAGGCACCTGCATAGTTTGGCTGCCCTCCTCCAGGGCTCAGTGTCCTGGACATTCCCAGGTTGGAAGAAGGCAGCTGGGAGGTTTTCATGGGCCAGACCTGGATGTGGTGCGTATCCCTTCTACCCGTTGCATTGGCTAGAACTTTACTATTACGCAGCCATACTTCACAAAGAGAGACTGAGACATACAGTCATCATTTGTCCAGAAGGAAGAAGAAATAAGCCTAGTGACCTATTAGCTGGTCACTTTGCCAAATGTAGTAAGGTCTACCTACAGATTTTAAAAATCTGACCATTTGTCATCACCTTTGCTGCTATCTTAGCTCATGTCACCTTCATCTCTCAACTGGATGACTACAGATCCTCCTAACCTCCTGATAATTTTCCATTCTAATCTCTACATATTATGTAGTAATTTCTTTTAGAATGTAAACCAGATTCTATCATGCCTCTATTTAAAAGCCTCAGGTGGCTTCCTGTTACACGTAGAGTAAAAACCACACTCTTTACTGTGGTCTACCACTCCCTCCCTCCCCACCTCCCTGCCTCCCAGCTCATTCCCAAGACCCAGCTGTTCTGGCCTCCTTTCTGTTCCTTGACTGCTTCAGCTTCTTCCCCACTCAGGGCCTCTATACTTGCTGTGTCTTCTCTCTGGATGTTCTTCAAATCTTCCTAAGATTATCTTATTTTTCTCCTTAAATGTTCTTGTAGTTACCTACTTGCATGTAACAAACCACTCTAAAGTGTAGTGGCTTTTTTTTTTTTCTTTTTGAGACAGAGTCTTGCTCTGTCACCCAGGCTGGAGTGCAGTGGTGCGATGTAGCTCATTGCAGCCTTAACCTCCCTAGCTCAAGTGATCCTCTCACCTCAGCCTCAGCCTCCCAAGTAGCTGGGACTACAGGTGCGTGCCACTATGCCCAGCTGAATTTTTGTATTTTTAGTAGAGATGGGGTTTCACTGTGTTAGCTAGGATGGTCTCGATCTCCTGACCTTGTGATCCGCCCGCCTCAGCCTCCCAAAGTGCTGGGATTACAGGTGTGAGCTACCGTGCCTGGTCAAGTGTAATGGCTTTAAACAACACTTTTATTACCGCTGGTGATTTTGTGGTTTTATGGGGTGTGATTGGGCTCAGCTGGATAGTTCTTTTATTCTACATGATGTTGGCTGCATCATCAAGTCAGTCACCAGAGGCTGGACTGGAACCACCAAGATGGCTCAGCCACATGACTGCCATTGATATTAGCTGCAGGCTGGGAGCTCAGTGTGCCCCTGCACCCAGCCTCTTCGTGTGACTGGCCTTCTTACAAGGTGGCAGCTGGATTCCAAGAGGGGCGTGTTCCCACGAACATATGTTCTGTCTTAGGATTCTCCAGAGAGACAGAACCAATGAGGGTGGGTGGATGGATGGATGAGAGGGAATTTATTAGCAGAATTAGTTCATATGATTATGGGTGCCAGGAAGTACCATGATAGGCTCTCTACAAGCTGGAGACCCTGGAACGCCAGTAGCCTGGCTCAGTCCAGGTGTGAAAGCCTCAGAACCAGGGAAGCTGATGGTGTAATTTTCAGTCTGAGGCTGAAGGCCTGAGAACCTAGGGGCTGCTGGTGTAAGTTCTGGAGTCTAAAGGCTTGGAGAGCCTGGAGTTCTGATGTCCAGTGACAGGAGAAGAAGAGTGTCCCTGCTCCAGGAGAGAAAAGAAATTGCCTTTTCTCTTTTTTGTTTTATTAGGGTTCCCAGATGACTGAGTGGTGCTCACCCCTACAGAGGGTGGATCTTCCACACTCAGTCAACTGACTCACAAACCAGTCTTCCCTGGAAACCCCCTCGGACACATCGGAAGGAATGCTTTGCAGTTCTCTAGGTATTCCTTAGTCCAGTCAAGTTGACACTTAAAGTTAACCATCACATGTTCCAAAGCGAAGTAGAAGCGGGCGACCCTCTTGAAGGCTAGGCCCAGAACCATCGCAGCCCCACTTCCACCAAAGGATTTTGGTTCAGTAGTCACAGGGCCAGCCCAGATTCAGGAGAGGGGGAAATACACTCGACATCTCTCCGTGGGGAGAGTGACAAAGCATTTGTGGCTGTCTTGGATTTTAGGGGCCTACCCTGAAATACGCAGCATCGTCTAATCCATATGTAACACTGTCTTGCTTTATTTTCTTAGGATTTATCACTATCTCGAGTTACATGTTTTTGTTTTTGTTTTTTGCCAACTTACTGTCCTTCCCCCCTAGAATGTAAGCTTCCTGAAGAAGACCTTGTCTGTGTAGATTCCTGGGGTCCCTGTCACTTAAGACAGTGCCCAGCACGGTGGCTCACGCCTGTAACCACAGCACTTTGGGAGGCCGAGGCAGGCTGATCACCTGAGGTCGGGAGTTCGAGACCAACATGGAGAAATCCCTGACTAACATGGAGAAATCCCTTCTCTACTAAAAATACAAAAAATTAGCCGGGTATGGTGGCGCATGCCTGTAATCCCAGCTACTTGGGAGGCTGAGGCAGGAGAATCGTTTGAACCCAGGAGGCAGAAGTTGCAGTGAGTTAAGATCACACCATTGCCCTCCAGCCTGGGTGACGAGCGCAACTCTGTCTCACACACACACACACACAGCCCAGCCCAGGAGATCGCGCCATTGCACTCCAGCCTGGGTGACAAGAGCAAAACTCTGTCTCACACATACACACACACACACCCCCCCCCAGGAGGTCGCGCCATTGCACTCCAGCCTGGGTGAGAAGAGCAAACCTCCGACACACACACACACAGTGCCCAGTGTACAGTAGGTATTTGGTAAATGTTGAACAAATTAATGCTGAACTCCTTCCACAGCCATATTCTCATTCTGAATTTCTATTTAAAATTAACATCACTGTTTTTGTTGCTGGTAGGCCGAGGTCTGTAGAATTGATCTTCAGAGTGTGCCACGTGTGTCCTTCCTGGTTTTGTTGCCACCACTCTTTTAGGCCGAGTACCACATCTTTCTTCTGCTTCAGCCACTTTGTTGGATAATGAATCCAGGTTTTCCTCCTCCTCGCACTTAGTGCTAGTTTTTTATTTTTGTTGTTGTTGTTTTTTTTTTTAGAGACTGAGTTTTATGCTTTCGCCCAGGCTGGAGTGAAGTGGCACAATCTCGGCTCACTGCAACCTCTGTCCCCCAACCAGGTTCAAGCGATTCTCCTGCCTCAGCCTCCCAAGTAGCTGGGATTTACAGGTGCATGCCACCATGCCTGGCTAATTTTTTTTTTTTTTTGGTAGTTTTAGTAGCGGCAGGGTTTCACCATGTTGGCCAGGCTAGTCTTGAACTCCTGACCTCGTGATTCACCTGCTTGGCCTCCCAAAGTGCTGGGATTACAGGCGTGAGACACCGCACCTGGCCTAGTGCTAGTTTTATCTTCCTGCAGTGTGGCTCACATCCCTCTCTTTTTTGAGGTGGAGTCTTGCTCTGTCACCCAGGCTGGAGTGCAGTGGCGTGATCTCCGGTCACTTCAACCTCTGCCTTCCAGGCTCAAGCGATTCACCTGCCTCTGAGTAGCTGAGATTATAGGTGCCTGCCACCACGCCCAGCTAATTTTTGTATTTTTAGCAGAGATGGGGTTTCACCATGTTGGCCAAGTTGGTCTCAAACTCCTGACCTCAAGTGATCTGCCCACCTCAGCTTCCCAAAGTCCTGGGATTATAGGCGTGATCTACTGCTCCCAGCTTTGGCTCCCATCCCTCGTGAGAGTTACAGCAGGTGAAGTTAGTCATAAGCTTTTTTCCTCAGCAGTGTCATCACCACCCACCCACCTCTACCTCTCACTGTATCCATCCTCCCAATTGCAATTGCTGAAGCATACACTTTGCCCTCTGTCTCTGCCTGTCCCATCTTGAGCACTTAACATGTTACCCCTACTTCAGATTCTCATTCCTGTGCAGTCTTTCCACTTTCTCCAGTTGATGTGCATTGTTTTTTTTTTTTTTTTTTTTTTTTGAGACGGAGTTTTGCTGTTGTTACCCAGGCTGGAGTGCAATGGCGCGATCTTGGCTCACTGCAACTTCCGCCTCCCGGGTTCAAGCGATTCTCCTGCTTCAGCCTCCCAAATAGCTGAGATTACAGGCATGCACCACCACTCCCAGCTAATTTTGTATTTTTAGTAGAGATGGGGCTTCTCCATTGTTGGTCAGGCTGGTCTCGAACTCCCCATCTCAGGTGATCCATCCGCTTTGGCCTCCCAAAGTGCTGGGATCACAGGCGTGAGCCACTGTGCCTGGCCAGATGTGCTGTCTTTATCCTTTGAACCTCTAAAATCCTTGAGTCCTTGCTATGGCTTTATTTGCATTTGCTGCTTAACAAACGTTTACTGAATGTCTTTCACGTACCAACCACTGGGCTGGGTGTTGAGGCTGGGGAGATGGAGGGACAAGGTGGAGATGTGAGTGGGAAGGTGACTTCAGAGTTAGGTAAGATATTACCTTTCCCTAGAGAAGTTCACTCTTTAACAGTGGTTTTCTATCTTGGCTACACATAAGAATCACTTGGAGGGGCTTAAAAAAATTCCAGTGCCTGGGTCCTAATCCCAGAGATTCTGATTTAATTGTTTTGGGATATGGCCAAAACATTGGGAGTTTTAGAAGCTCCTTGGGTGATTCTAATATGGAGCCAAGGTTGAGAGCCATTGAGCTAATGGAAGAGACAGACCGATAAATGGCTAACCTCATTGCTTCCAATGCCAGAAGAATATACAAGGCACATGGGAAACAGGAGTATTTAATTTAGCCTGGAGTTATTTTTATTGTACAACTAGACTGTAAGCTGTTTATGGACAGGGCCCAGGGCTTTGTCATCTTGGGGTTCTCTTGCCTGATTCTTACATGTGGTGGGTATGAGATAGGCCACCCAACAGAACTTTCTTCGATGATAAAAGTGGTCAAATGTTCTGTATCCACTCTGTCCAATATGGTAGCGACTACCTATACGTGGCTATTGAGTGCTTGAAATGTAGCTAGGGGGAATGAGGAACTGAATTTTTAATTTTATTTAATTTTAATTAAATAGCTATATAGAAGAGTTACTAATGTTTAAATTATTTGACTGTTTATGCAGGGGCTTAGGTAAGGCAGGTTATTTTCTCTGAATGGTTTTGAAGTTTAGTCACTTCATTTGAATTGTAATTTCTCACTTCTCTTTTTTTTTTTTTTTTTTAAGGTGGAGTCTCACTCTGTCACCCAGGCTGGAGTGCAGTGGTGTGATCTCAGCTCACTGCAACCTCTGCCTCCTGGGTTTAAGCGATTCTCCCACCTCAGCCTCCCAAGTAGCTGGGATTACAGGTACACACCACCATGCCTGGCTAAGTTTTTGTATTTTTAATAGAGATGGGGTTTCACCATGTTGGCCAGGCTGCTCTTGAACTCCTGGCCTCAAGTGATCCGCCCACCCTGGCCTCCCACAGTGCTGGAATTACAGGCGTGAGGCACCGTACCTGGCAATTTCCCACTTTTCTTATTTATCATTTGTTAAAATGAAAAAAAAACACAGAGGGAGTCAGGTGTGGTGGCTCACGCCTGTAATCCTAGCACTTTGGGAGGCCAAGGCATGTGGATCACCTGAGGTCGGGAGTTTGAGACTCGTCTGACCAACATGGAGAAACCCCATCTCTACTAAAAATTCAAAATTAGCTGGGCATGGTGGTGCATGCCTGTAATTCCAGCTACTCAGGAGGCTGAGGCAGGAGAATCGCTTGAACCTGGGAGGCAGAAGTTGCAATGAGCCAAGATTGCGCCATTGCACTCCAGCCTGGGCAAGAAGAGCGAAACTCCATCTCAAAAAAACAAAACAAAACAAAACTCCAAAAACACAAGGAGGTTCATTAAAATACCTGTTTTTAAATTGACTTTATTGAACTATAAATCATACTATATAATCCACCATTTAAAGTGTCCAGTTCCACCAGGCGCAGTGGCTCATGCCTGTAATCTCAGCACTTTGGGAGGCTGAGGTGGAAGGATAGCTTGACCCCAGGGGTTTGAGACCAGCCTGGGCAATATACTGAGACCTTATCTCTACAAAAAAGTTAATTAATTAAAAAAAAATTAGCCAGGTGTGGTGGTGCAGGCTTGTAGTCCCAGCTACTCAGGAGGCTGAGGTGGGCAGATCACTTGAGTCTGGGAGGGCGAGGCTGCAGTAAGCTGGGATTGTGCCTCTTCACTCCAGCCTGGGAGACCCTGTCTCCAAAAAAAAAAAAAAAGTATACAATTGCATGGTTTTGGGTATACTTGCATGTATTTGCAACCATTATCACAATTTTAGAACATTTTTCATCACCTTAAAAGGAAACCCTGTAGCTATTATACTCCCAAACCTTCAGGCTTAACCACCTGTTAATCTACTTTCTGTCTTAATAGCTTTGCCTATTCTGGATATTTCATATATATGTACTTATATAATGTGTGGTCTTTCATATCTGGTTTCTTTCATATAACGTAACATTTTCAAGGTTCATCTATGTTGTAGCATGGTGTCAGTACTTCATCCCTTTTTATGGCTGAATAGTATTCTGTTGCATGGCTGTATCACGTTTCATTTATTTATCAGTTGATGGAAATTTGTTTGTTGTTGTTGTTGTTTCTGTGACGGGGTCCCACTCTGTCACCCAGGTTGGGGTACAGTGGTGTGATCTTGGCTCACTGCAACCTCCGCCTCCCAGGCTCAAGTGATCCACCCACCTCAGCCTGCCAAGAGGCTGGGACCACAGGCTTGCACTACCACACCTGGCTAATTTTCTGTTTTTTTTTGTTGTTGCCTCGCCTGGTCTTGAGCTCCTTAGCTCAAGCAATCCACCCGCCCAAAGTGCTGGGATTACAGGCGTGAGCCACCACACCTGGCCCTGTTGATGGAAATTTGGGTTTTTCCCAAACGTTTTGGCTGTTATGAAAAATGTGGCTATAAACATTCATGTACAAGTTTTTGTGTGGACATACATTTTCATTTCTCTTGAGTATATACCTAGGAATGGAATTGCTGGGCCATGTGGAAAAATGCCTGTTTTCTTATCTCAATGAGCATATTATGCATACATGCATGTTTTTTATATATGAATACCAATTTATTGTTAATGTACCTTCTTCCTTAGTTACTATTCAGAAAGTGTTATCTTAGCTCTAGAAGGAAGTATTTTCATTACAAAACAATCTGGCTGGGTACAATGGCTCATGCCTATAATCCTAGCAGGGTGGGAGGATCACTTGAGGCCAGGGGTTTGAGACCAGCCTGGATAACACAGACCCTGTTTCTACTAAAAATTAAAAAAAAAATTAGCCAGGCGTGGTGGCACACACCTGTAGTCCCAGCTAGCCAGGAGGATCCCTTGAGCCCGGGAGTTGGAGGATGCAGTTAGCTGTGATTGTATCACTGTACTCCAGCCTGGGCAATGGAGCAAGACCCTGTCTCTAAAATAATAATAATAATAAAACCCAAAACCCAATTTATTTAAAAAATAATTCTATTTCGTTATATATATAGAAAAATTGTTTTTGCCTTATACAGGATGCTGTGTTCTTGGCTCCTTTGTGAATGTCTGTTGCTAGTAGCTGGTTATGCTCATGATGATGACTGGATTGACCCCACAGACATGCTTAACTATGACGCTGCTTCAGGAACAATGAGAAAATCGCAGGTATTAAAAAAAAAAATACGTGCATGTGTGTGTAAGACCTTCTCAGTCCCATGATGGAAATAGTCTAGCTCTGTTGTTTTTCACAGAGCTATGAGGGTCATGGATCCATGATTAGCAATTACGCAGAATATTTTCCTGACACTGTTAATCTAAAATTATTTCAAACCTACCTAGTATTGAATTTGAATGTAAAGCCCTTGAAGTAGCAAAATAATATGATTTTAGTTCTTAGTGTGTACATTTGAAACTGTTTTTTTGTGGTTCAGTATAATTTAAGAATATAACATGCAGAGTCATGAAATGATGAAGTCAGAATCTTAGTCTTCATTAACCAAAGGCTATTTTTGTAACTAAACTATAAAGAAATAAAATGTTTCTGTACTCTGTTTTAGGCAAAATATGGTATTTCAGGGGAAAAGGATGTCAGTCCTGACTTGTCATATGCTGATGAAATATCAGAATGTTATCACAAACTTGATTCTTTAACTTATAAGGTTAGTTTTTTTCATTCATAAATTTTATATTTTTATATTATGTTAAATCTCTCTCTGCTGATAATATTTGTGTTTCTAGTGTTTCCGTGTACCGTATGATTTTTATAGGTCAAATTTTTCTTTGGATACTCTAACCTTGGTTTCTCATTAGTTATTGTAGCTTTGGTTTTTCTAATAGTACCTTGTATTTTCCTGTAATAACATTGACATCTCTGTGTTGTAAGTATTTCTTTACCAGACTGCAGACTTCTTGGTGTAAGGAATACGTTTCATTCATCTTAATTCTCTATCACCTATCACGGTGCTGAGGCATAGTAAACTCTCAAATGCAGCAAATGAAGAAATGTGTCTATTACCAGCTTATAAGCATGAGTTACTTTTAAGAAGGATTATTATAATTTAGCATGTAATAGTATTCATTCCTTCACTTATCCAATCCTCTTAAAAAAATGTAGCTAAAGAAGAGTTTACACAAAAATAAATAAGTCAAGGGATGTGAATGGAGTCGTTATTTGGTGTGGGAGCCACCTTCAGTTGGCTGCGCAGGCAGGGCGAACTGGTAGCAGTGTGGAGGTAAGGAGGTAAGCTCTGGAATGGAGACGGGGGCCGGGGGGTGTCAGTGAGATCAGTGGAGGCTACAGAACTCCAGCAATGCTGAAGGTCTGAAATGAGGCAGTGATGGGTTGAAGATAAGAGGCAGGTATTAAACTTTTATGAGGTAGAGTAGGCAAATGTTGGTGGCTTAGGGAAGCGGAGGGGGGTGTTAAGGGATAGGGAATTGCTAAAGAGTGAATGAGTCCCAGCTTGAGAGACTGGGAGAGTTTGTTCATTGAGATCCAGATAGAGCCCAGTAAGGTCTATACCCACTTGCTTGTGATTCTTATTCAATGCGAATATTGTCTCACCTGAGTGCTTGAGAAAATGCGCTTGGATAAAATTTGCTTTGCTCCCATGATTTGAGGAAGCCACAAAAAAAAGAAAAGGAAAAAAAATTGCTTCACTTTGTGTATTATTACTGTATAGTGAGCTATACAAAAGTTTGGTTGCACAGCAAAAATGCAGAAATACCTTTTTACAGAATTTTTTTATTCCATTGTTTGTGACTGGTTTAAACGTTGTAAGAAACATGATTGGTAAAATGGAGTCTCGAATCCTTTCTTTTTTTTTTTCCTAAGTTGTTTCTTTAAGGTTTAGAAAATAAACTGGTTTTACAAACCTTGCCTGAGAGCAAAGGAAACTGCTGTGTCCTCTGTGTCCTCCTCTGCTCTGTGTGCTTCTTGTTTTAAGTCGGTGTGCTGCTCAGTTATTGTCGTGTTTATCCACTGACGTGCATTTCAGTGCTGAACTCGTGGTCCACACTCGGTTAAAAAATACAAGTTGATGATCACAAAGTTATTTTAATGTTTGAAAAATATCCACTACCCTCAGCGACTTGCCTCCTGGGTTGGTGGTGGCAGAGCTAAGTTCGTAGGAAGTCTGCTCCGGTGTAGAATTGTGCACTGAAGGTTTACCATGTGGATGGTACCCTGGAGAAGCTGCCGTTCCTGCCTTCCTGAGCATTCCATACAGCATGGGATGATTAATTGCTGATGAAACATTAATGAAAGGCCAAAAGTCATATGCACAGTGAAGAAATATTCTGTTGTGTCTTTCATTTCACCTTCTGGCTTCATCTTGTCTCTGTTTCTCTGTCCCTTTGTCTCTGTGTATTCTGCTCTTCCCTCCTGCCCTTCCTTCCTCCTTTCTCTTGTTAAATTGTTGCTTTGGAATTAGAAAGAGGCAGATTGGTCCAGATGCTCTGCTTGTGGATCTCTGCCTCCTGGACTCATGATCTTTAGCTTTAAAGTTGTTGAAAGCCAGCAGAAAAACTGCCAGGTTAGAGCTAAGTACTGGATCTGGGCTCCTTTTTTGTTGCCTACTTGCCCTTTGCAAAGAGAACATGGGGAGGCAGGCCAGCTCTGCCCTGTAATGTATTATAGCTGATAAATGCGAGCTTGATCAAAACAACTAGCTCCTTACCTTGATTCCAATGGCAGCACTAGGCTAGAAACTTAACCCTTACATTATACTTTGACTCTAACTAATGTTGAATGATTTTATGGTTACAGATTGATGAGTGCGAAAAGAAAAAGAGGGAAGACTATGAAAGTCAAAGCAATCCTGTTTTTAGGAGATACTTAAATAAGATTTTAATTGAAGCTGGAAAGCTTGGACTTGTGAGTATCTGATGGTGTGATACTAATCAAAGTAGTGGATATTTTTATTCATTAATTTCAAATAATATAAAGAAGTGAAAGCATCATGATGCTTTTTAACAGAGCCCACCTGACTGACTCTTTAACCAGAAGCTATTCTTACAGGATTGAAGGCACTACTGTATTGCTTTGCAGTGGTCTGGTGGAAGATGAGCAGTGCAGACCGCTCTTTCTCCTTTAGTTTGTATGGATTTACTTACTCAGCTCTGTGCTCTGCTCCACCAGTTAATAGAGGTGAGGAGGTGGGGTGATAATTCTGTCCTGACCCTACTCCTGGTTTTCTCTCAGTATATGCTGAGAAAAAGAAAAATGTATTTTATGTAGTTTTTCTCCTTGTTGCTTACTGTGGTGAGTGCTGCTTTATAGACATATTGGTCATAATTGTTGTTAAAATTTCCTTTTTTTTTTGAGACAGAGTCTTGCTCTGTTGTCCAGGTTGGAGTGCTGTGGTGTAATCTTGGCTCACTGCAACCTCTGCCTCCCAGGTTCAAACAATTCTCCCTGACTCAGCCTCCTGACTAGCTGGATTACAGGCACCTGCCACCATGCCTGGCTAATTTTTGTATTTTTAGTAGAGATGGGGTTTTGCCATGTTGGCCAGGCTGGTCTTGAACTCCTGACCTCAGGTGATCCGCTTGCCTTGACCTCCCAGAGTGCTGGGATTACAGATGTGAGCCACTGCACCCAGCCAAAATTTCTATTTTTAAGAAGTCACTGTTTTCACTTTGGGAAGTGAAAACTTCCCAGACTTAATGCATTAATTTAGTTTTAATTCACTTACCAAAGTGAAAACATCAAGAAAACGTGTAGTTTAATAACTTATAACATTTAGAAAGCTCATTTAAAAGCTCATAGACTTTTTTTCCCTATTGTGTATGCCACCAGAATTGATTTAGAGAGTCAGAGACCAGCCTTTGGTCTTGATCTGGCCGTTAGCCCCACCTACCAGAAGTGGTCACAGGCAGAGCCCCGAAAATGAAAGGCCCTTGCATCAGCACAGTGTAGGCTGGCAAAACTTGCCATATACTCCATCTTCCTGGTACAGTAAGAAGTGACCAAAAGAAAAGGGAGTGTTAGATGAATAACAATGCTGCCTTATTCTGGAATTGTAGAAGCAGATGTGTTCTCAAATGTACACTCTATAATTTGAGTCTTACAGCTGTGTACAGGGTGGAACAGAACCTGGATAAGGAAACAGATGGAAACAAAAATACCTAAGATGGAAATGCTTGAAAATACTTAGTTTCTGATTTTTTTTTTTTTTTTTTTTTGAGATGGAGTCTTGCTCTGTTGCCCAGGCTGGAGTGCAGTGGCACAATCTTGGCTCACTGCAAGCTCCACCTCCTGGGTTCATGCCATTCTCCTGCCTCAGCCTCCCAAGTAGCTAGGATTACAGGCGCCCGCCACCATGCCTGGCTAATTTTTTGTATTTTTTTTAGTAGAGAGGGGGTTTCACCATGTTAGCCAGGATGGTCTCCATCTCCTGACCTCGTGATCTGCCTGCCTCGGCCTTCCAAAGTGCTGGGATTACAGGCATGAGCCACTGCGCCTGGCCTAGTTTCTGATTTTGAAAACATGTTAATATTAATGATGGCTTTTAAAAATGCTTACTGATGATTTGTGATAATATGTGACATTTGTTTTTTCTTTTCTTTTCATATTTACTTTTTTATATATGTATTTTTTGAGATGGGGTCTCACTCTGTCACCCAGGCTCTCGGCTTACTGCAACCTCTGCCTCCTGGGTTCAAGCTATTTTCCTGCCTCAGCCTCCCGAGTAGCTGGGATTACAGGTGCATGCCACCACGTCTGGCTAATATTTTTGTATTTGTACTAGAGACAGTATTTCACCATGTTGGCCAGGCTGGTCTCAAACTCCTGACCTCAAGTGATCTGCCTGCCTTGGCCTCCGAAAATGCTGGGATTACAGGCATGAGCCACCATGCCCCGCCGTGTATTTACTGTTTGTAAAAGAAAAAGGAATTTTATTTGTATCAACTTGCTAATTAATGCAAAATTTGTTTACAGTGATTTTGCTAAGCTGAACTCACACTTACAAAGGTAGTTATAAATATATATTTTATGGAAGCCCATTATTTTGTTGCTCTTTGAAATCCTTATTTTTCTTGTTTGTACTAATACAGATTTTAGGCTATCTGAAAACTGTCAGCAAATGAAAAGTCATGCAGTGAATCATAAAATAAAAATGCACAGTTGATCCTCATTCTTCACAGGTTCTGTATTTATGAATTGACCTCATTAAGTCTGTGTAACCCCAAAGTCAGTAATCAAGGTGTTTTGTGGTTACTCTGGGACACTGTGAAAAGTGGCAAAAAATTTGGGTTGCCTGTTGCATGCATTCCCAGCTGAGATGGAACAAGGCAACCAAAACTGTTGTCTTGTTTCAGCTCTCATACTGCAAACAAGTGTTTTTTTTGGGGGGATCTATTTATTGGTATATTTTTTCATGCTTTTTTGAGGGGAGAGTGGTGATTATTTTTATTTTTATTTATTTTGAGACCAATCATTAAACAGCATGATTTCGTTGTTTAAAACAGCCCTCTGATGTAGTGCTGAACTGAGGTCTAGTGTTTCTAAGTGCAAGAAGGCCATGATGTACTTACAGAGAAAAGGTGTGTATTAGAGAGGTGTGTATTAGAGTCAAGCGTAAGGTATACGACAGTTGTCCATGTATTCAATGTTAATGAATGAACTATATGTATATTAAATAAGGTGTCCTTAAACAGGAATGTACAGAAACACACATAAAACAAGGTTATGTATTGATCAATTGATAAAAATGTTATGACAGAGGTTTGCATGAACCAAACTGTATATTTATTATAGGAGTAATGGTTCAGTACTTGCTAATCGGTGTTTGAGGTGACTTTATAGACAATAACTACTGTGAATAGCAAGAATCAACTGTATTTTAGTGAAATTTACAGTATCTTTTTTTTGCACAGAGTTCTAGAATTTTTAAATGTTTTTCACGTGTATTATCTTTGGTTTTCATGTTAGCCTGTGAAGACAGGTGGATATTATTATTATTGTTTTTAAGAGACAGGGTCTTACTCTGTCTCCCAGGCTGGAGTGCAGTGGTGTGCTCATAGCTTACTGTAGCCTTGAATCCGGGGCACAGACAATTCTTCTACCTCAGCCTCCCTAGTAGGCGGGAGCCAGGTGCACACCACTGCACACAGCTAATTGTTAGAATTTTTTGTAGAGATGGGGTCTTGCTTTGTTGCCCAGGCTGGTCTTGAAGTCCTGGCTTCAAGCTGTCCTCCCACCTTGGCCTGTCAAAGCACTAGGATTATAGGTGTGAGCCACCTCGCCCAGGCTATTATACATATGAAATACTGCAAACTAATATTTAGTTCCAAATTGGCTTTTGTCTTAAAATGGTTCACCAAGTAGTAATAAAATTCTCTTTCTATTGTTTGTTTTTTGGTAAATTTAATTTAGCCTGATGAAAACAAAGGCGATGTGCATTATGATGCCGAGATTATCCTTAAAAGAGAAACGTTGTTAGAAATACAGAAGTTTCTCAGTGGAGAAGACTGGAAACCAGGTGCCTTGGATGATGCACTAAGTGATATTTTAATTAATTTTAAGTTGCATGATTTTGAAACATGGAAGTGGCGATTTGAAGATTCCTTTGGAGTGGATCCATATAATGTGTTAATGGTAAGATGGGATGAGGGCAAGGGCAACGTCATTAAATTTCCTTTTAAAATACTTGCCAAACTCTACCATAATTATGTTAAGAACCTGTACTAAGTCACTCATGCCTTATTGATGAACAAGCCGCAAAATTGTAGAAATGATTTTGTGCATTTGAGTCCAGTTCTTTTTAGCTGCCCTGAGTGTTTTTGGTGGCTGATTTCTGCTTCTCTCTGTTTTAAGGTACTTCTTTGTCTGCTCTGCATCGTGGTTTTAGTGGCTACCGAGCTGTGGACATATGTACGCTGGTACACTCAGTTGAGACGTGTTTTAATCATCAGCTTTCTGTTCAGTCTGGGATGGAATTGGATGTATTTATATAAGGTATTACATGGATGAAGGGTTTTACAATTTTAACACATTTATTCACAATGAAAGAAGACTAATCTGTTGAAAGCAATCTTGCCTTGGATGTAGGTTGGAGGCAGTGACTAGAGGTGGTCCACGCTGGGGAGGAATTAAATGGAAAATTCTTAGCTGACTGTTTTTTGATTCCTTGACCAGTTAGTGGGTAAAAAAGTTCAGTCCTAATTTTCATAACCCAGTTACTGTTAACATTTGGGCATGTAAGTCAGAATAAAGCTAGGTGGGTTGGGCATGGTGGCTAATGCCTGTAATCCCAGCACTTTGGGAGGCTGAGGTGGGCAGATCACTTGGTCAGGAGTTCAAGACTAGCCTGGCCAACATGGTGAAACCCCATCCTTACTAAAAATACAAAAATTAGCCGGGCCTGATGGCGTGTGCCTGTAGTCCCAGCTACTCAGCAGGCTGAGGCAGGAGAATTGCTTGAACCTGGGAGGTTGCAGTGAGCCAAGATCGTGCCCCTGCACTCCAGCCTCGGCCACAGAGTGAGGTCCTTCTCGAAAAAAGGAAGGAAAAAAAAGAATAAAGCTAGGTGGATACATTTAAAAATTCTCATGTGGGTAATTGAGGGTATGTCATTCTATTCTTTGCTAGAAATGATACCAGAATACTATCTTTTAAAAATTAGCTTATTTTTTGAGTAAGTGTTATGTTCATGGCAGAGAATGTAGAAAAGACAGATAAAAAGAAATTAATTTTAAAAATCACCTATAATTTTATCACCTAGAGAAAATCTGTCAGTAGTTTGAGGTATTTCTTTCTAGTTTTTTCTAGATTTTAATTATCTTTCAAAGTTGGGATCATACTGTATATAGAAATTTGAAAGGACCACTACTGTTCCCATCAACATAGCATAATCATTGAAAGAAAATTTTAGATCTGTCTGGCAGAGTAAGTCAAGTAGCCAGTGACTTCAATGACTTCATCTGGTTAAAGCATTATGACATTTCCTTAACCTTTTGCCCTAAGTATTATAGTATCTAGAACTAATTATTTACAAATTAAACACAGATTCTATGTGGAAGGAAAGTTTGTTGAGTATTGTCACCTCAATGATTATATATTGGTCATTGTGCTGGAAATTATCCAGTGCAAAATAGGATATCATCAACTGTAAAAGAAAATGAGAAGTAGTCATTTAATTTGTATGGCTAGAAATAGTTGTTGTTGTTGTTTTTGAGACCGTCTCACTCTGTCCCCCAGGCTGGAGTGCAGTAGCGAAATCTCGGCTCAGTGCAACTTCTACCTCCTGGGTTCAAGCGATTCTCCTACTTCAGCCTCCTGAGTATCTGGGACTCCAGGCCCTTGCCATCATGCCCGGCTGAACTAATTTTTAAAAACATTATTTTTAGTAAAGTTTTCCTTTTTCATTATAATTACTTACAGAGAAGGCAATTGTAGTTAGTACTTTATGCTTACTTGTTGCATTAAGGCTGTACTTTTCCATGAACTGGAAATAGCTACTCTTTACAAATAATATGTTTTCCTATAATCCCTCCTATAATATAATATAATTTCCTATAATCACTTTGGGAGGCTGAGGTGGGCGGATCACTTGAGGTCAGGAGTTTGAGACCAGCCTGGCTAACATGATGAAACCCCGTCTGTACTAAAAACACAAAAATTAGCTGGGCATGGTGGCGGGCACCTTTAATCCCAGCTACTCGGGAAGCTGAGGCAGGAGAATTGCTTGAACCTGGGAGGTAGTGGTTGCAGTGAGTAGAGATTGTGCCACTGCACACCAGCCTGGGCCACAGAGCGAGACTCCGTCTCAGGAAAAAAAGAGAAAAAATAGTATTAATATGAATTTTTTAAATTAAAACTTTTATAACAGTCTGGTTTGGATGCATGGTAAAGATACTCTTTGAATGAAGGTCTTTTGGATGTGTAGGCCTAACCTTCATGGTAACGGCCTCTCCTGGTTCCCTTTTGGTTTTGGTCAGCTAGCTTTTGCACAGCATCAGGCTGAAGTCGCCAAGATGGAGCCATTAAACAATGTGTGTGCCGAGAAGATGGACTGGACTGGAAGTATCTGGGGTAAGGTGTTTGTGCACTTGTCCTTATTTTGGTAGAAATTCTGAGAATGAGAGAACATAGAACAAAGAGAATGATAAAATAACAGAGGAGGCTTTCCATGACTGAATCTTTAATATCAGAAGAACATGCAAGAAGCATTTGAAGTTTAAAACCAGTGACTTTGTATGCTCATCTAAAGTCACAGGGAAGAAATAGAAGTTGTATATATGTTGGCTCTGATATTATCTGTCTTCCTTCATAAGACTGTGTGAAGGATCCTATGCGTGCTTTTGTTCATCTCGTCCTTTGCACAGTGTCTGGCATATTCTCAATAGGAGTTTATTAAACAAGTGAATCAAGTGAATGAGTGTATATATGAATTAATATCCATCTTAAATTTAATGGCCTTATATTGACTTGTGAAATTTTATGTTATAGCTTTACTTTTTTTTTTAACTCTGGGAAAGATTAGTTTTTTAATTCTTTCACATTTTATAAACATTCTCATGAATGTTCACTACCTTTGGTTGCGTATATCTAGCAATGGGGATGGTTTAATAGTGTTCTAAGGCATTTTATAAATGCAAGTCCATGACTGATACAGAATTCTGCAGATGGGTTCCAAAATAAATGTTTCTTAAAAAGTTGTGGGAACTAAACCAATTCATGGCTTCAGTGGACAGTGAAATGTGTCCTCTAGCTCGGGCTAGTTTGCCAATGTATATAAGCCTGATTTGGAAAAATTAGAACTAATATTCTACTTTATTTTGTAAACTCCATAAAGAACTGACTTTTTTTTTTTTTTTTTTTTTTTGTTGAGACGGAGTCTGGCTCTGTCACCCAGGCTGGAGTGCAGTGGCCGGATCTTAGCTCACTGCAAGCTCCGCCTCCCGGGTTCACGCCATTCTCCTGCCTCAGCCTCCCGAGTAGCTGGGATCACAGGCGCCCGCCACCTCGCCCGGCTAGTTTTTTGTATTTTTAAGTAGAGACAGAGTTTCACCATGTTAGCCAGGATGGTCTTGATCTCCTGACCTCGTGATCTGCCCGTCTCGGCCTCCCAAAGTGTTGGGATTACAGGCTTGAGCCACCGCGCCCAGCCAGAACTGACTTTTTAAATAAATAATTTACTGAGGTAATTGTGGATTCACATAGTAAGAAATACTACAGAGAGGGCCGGTGTACCCTTTCCCCATTTTCCTCCAATGGTAACATCTTGCACAGCTTTAATAGTACAATATCAGAGTCAGGATATTGACTTTGATACAATCCACCAGTCTTATTTTGACTTCCCATTTTACCTGTACTCATTTGTGTTTGTGAAGCATTGCTTTTAAAGTGTTTACCTTTTAGACATTTTTATAAAATACAATTTTTTATCTGCATAAAACATGTATAATTTGAATGGATTTTTAAAACATGATTTTGGACATAAGATGAAAAATTAAAAAATCAGCATTACAGGGAGTCTACTTAAAACAAGATAATTTAAAACTGATTGGTGGGTGGTCAGAGGGTCAAAACCAAAGTAGTGTCTTGTTTGGGAATGAAATGCAACATTAAAAGAAATGATCAGTGTTTTGTCTGTTTCTCTAAACAGAATGGTTTAGAAGTTCATGGACCTATAAGGATGACCCATGCCAAAAATACTATGAGCTCTTACTAGTCAACCCTATTTGGTTGGTCCCACCAACAAAGGTATCGCATATATTTTGTAAAAATTCCTTAAAGTAAGTCAGAAATCCCTTGTATTTTAAAGAAATTTAGTGTTTGAGTCATTTTGCAAATAAGCCTTTGTCCAACAAAAAATACTATTGCACAGTGATTTTTCACATTAAAAATGGCACAACAGCATTTTAATTTATGTAACATACTTTCAGCCTCAGTGCACAATGAATTTTGATTCATTCTGTACCTTAGCCCTGTGAGGAGAAAATTAAGTTGCTTTTCTCTCTTGTTTTAGGCACTTGCAGTTACGTTCACCACATTTGTAACGGAGCCATTGAAGCACATTGGAAAAGGAACTGGGGAATTCATTAAAGCACTCATGAAGGAAATTCCAGCGCTGCTTCATCTTCCAGTGCTGATAATTATGGCATTAGCCATCCTGGTTAGTATTAATGTATTAGCACTGTCAGGCCGGGCACAGTGACTCACGCCTGTAATATCAGCACTTTGGGAGGCCGAGGCAGGCGGATCACAAGGTTAGGATATCGAGACCATCCTGGCTAACACGGTGAAACCCCGTCTCTACTAAAAAAATACAAAAAATTAGTCGGGCGTGGTGGGGGGCGTCTGTAGTCCCAGCTACTTGGGAACCTAAAGCAGGAGAATGGCGTGAACCCGGAAGATGGAGCTTGCAGTGAGTGGAGATCGCACCACTGCATTCCAGCCTGGGTGACAGTGCGAGACTCTGTCTCAAAAAAAAAAAAAAAAAAAACAATGTGTGTGTATATGTATATATATGTGTGTGTGTGTGTGTGTGTGTGTGTGTGTATATATATATATAAGCACTGTCAGTATTTAGCAAGATTTATATTAAATCTTAGTGTTAATATATTAATACTAGTTAGTATTAGCACTGTCAGTATTTAGCAAGATTTATATTACATTTTAGTGTTAATATATTAATACTGGTTAGTATTAGCACTGTCAGTATTTAGCAAGATTTACAGAAAAGCAATGCTGAACTTACTGCGCTTCTCTGATATTGTAAATCAGGCTAAGTCATGCTTAATGAGAAGGTGATTTTTAAGTGATACAGATTTTTTTTCCTCCCCTCCCCCCCTCTAAATGATACAGATATATTATACTTACTTGTATATTTTTCTTTTTTTTTTGACCTGATGGGAGCCTTTATTCACACACTCGCCTCCCCCTCTGCTTCTCTCTTCTCGGGCTTTTGGAATTGGGTGTAGCACTCACTCCTGTGAGGACACCCAGCCTGGCCCCCAGCAAACCTGGCTGGTTGGAAGGAGTCGCAACAGGAGTGCTGCAACATCCCAGCATGAGCCCAGACGACTGATACTGTTCACGCATGGTTCTCCTTGGACAGCGGCTGGTCCCCCTGGGAGTGCCTCTGTACTGCTTGCTCCCTGTGGGGTTCGTCCTCAAGGCCACTCAGCAGTGGCTATAACAAATTATGATAAATGTTGTCCAAGGGTCAGTGTTCAAAGAAGAGGAACAAAGGTAGTCAAGGGAGCCCTCTGCCCCCAAGGGAAGCAGTAGATGGGGGAGGTAGGCCAGGCCCCGCTGGCTCAGGAACTCAGGCCAAGCCCTGGATATGCACGGGTGGTGCCGTAATGCCCAGCTCCTCCCGTAGAGCCCTCAGGGACTGCTCCCAGTGCCGCTCATAGTACAGGTTGAAGACACATGGGGCTATGTGCCCGTTCTGAACGGCCCATGGGATCAACTCCGAGACCAGCACTTGCAGGCTCTGAGCACTGAGTTGGATCGGTCCAAAGAGAGCACCCAGGATGCACATGGGCAGGCCAGTCTGGACAGCCTCAAACCGTTTCACCACCATCTCCCCCAGGATGTTGGTGGGCATCCCCAGCAGGGTGTGAAGCATGTCGTGCACCTCCCGGTATCGCTGAATCACATACGCTAGCTCCTCCTCATCCACGAAGCGGGTGGGTGCTCGGGTGTCTGGGGAGACCCTATTCACATCCAGGAAACGGAGATACTCGCGACCCAGGGAGCCTTCTGGCAGGCTCTGAGGGTGGACGTCGAAATCCGGGGACGCTCCTGCAGGATCTGGGCACCCTTTGGATCCCTCCTCATCTGGTCCCTGAGGACCTTCAGGGTGCGGTGTCCTGTGGTCTCCCCTAGAACTGCGACCATGTCGTGGCAGTAGGGGTCATAGAGCGCCATTGCCGCGGAGCCGGCGGCCAGCAGCGCTTTCTGCAGCGGGGAGGTGGGGATGTGGTGCGAGTACAGCGGGCCGGCGCCGGCGCTGTCGCTCCTGGCCCGGAGAGGCATTTCTGCCGCAATCCGCAGGAGGCCGGGAAGCCCGCGGAGCCCGCGGAGCCGGCGCAGGACAGGGCGCAGCAGAGTCGCCATGGCAGTGGGCGTCCACTTGTATATTTTTCTAATCAAGAAAGTAGTTCTCTAGTTTGATTGCATATGTAGCAGTGATTCAGAATAATACCCTCTTTTTAAATTTGTCCTTTAACCTTGGTGAATTAATACACAGGAAATAGGAAGTTGATTACTGTCTCCTTGAGAAAGGGGGCCTTCTTATTTGTAGTCTGAGTTTTTGCAGCAGTGAGAAGGGAAGAGCATTGAGTTTGACACAGAACCAGAAAGGGATGTGGAAGAACGTGGGTATGCTGAGAAAGAGTTTGGGGATCCAGGAGCAGACATTAAGAAGAAATATTACTCGTCATTCATCCATGGTCTGTTCAGTGTTTTTTTTTTTTATCGATTTTTCAGCTATTACCCAAGTAAAGCGGTTGTTGCATAAAACCAAAAACTTAGATGTGCCAAGGGAAATTCTCTGCCCTAAGGATACAAGATTCACTATCTCTATTCACTTTGAAATCGTTTCTTTTTTGGTTTTGTTTTTTGGCTTGTGATTACAGGATTATGTGGTTGGCGGGTATTTTTTTTTTTGTTAGGTAACATTAGTTCTGTAGTCGTAGTGTAGTCTCTGAAACTGAAATTATCAGCAGAGTCTTCACCATCTGTTTTTGTTTCATGTGCTCCCTAAGGAAAATTATGCTCTTTGACTTTGGCTGCTTCTGTCTTCAAATAGTAGTGTTTGAAAAACTAGTATAGAAATTTTCAAAGTTTCTGTTCTCAGGACCTCTTTGCAGTCTTAAAAATTGAAGCCCACAAACAGCTCTTACTTAAGGTGATTATATTTATTGATATTTACATATTAGGAGTTAAAACAAATTTAAAACATACGAGTACTGTACACGCAGGCAGGCATCTCCTGAGTCCGAGTGAGGCTGTCACTCTAGCATCTGGAATGTTCCATTGCACACTCAGGAGGGGACAGTGAAAAAGACAAATAATAATGTCTGTATTATGAAAAGTTTTGATCTCATAGATCCCCTGAAAGTCTCAGGTTTCCCCGCAGGGGTCCCTGAGCCACAGTGTCAGGAACTGCTGCCTACTTTTTCCCATGGAATGTGAATCAAAACCTGTTGAATTTTAGCTGTAACTTAAGCTAGTTTGTAAAAAGTAAAGGTACAGGAGATTGTTTACATAATGATATACAACTTTAAATATTTTCAGCATTTACCTTGTATGATGGGCATGAATCTAGAAACATGAATAATTATCAGACTAGAACCTGCTAATTTAAATACCTAGGCTTCAGCCTGCCATTGTTATAGTTCAATCAAAATGTGTCTAGCTCATTAAAATATCTACTGAATATTCAGTGATTTATTAAGCTTTATTGGCCACTTTGGCCTTGTATTAATCTAAAGAAGAGGTCTCTAATGAAAAAAAGTCAAATTAACATGTTTATGTCTATAAATGCCACAAGTAAGTTAAATTGCATGATTTTGTTAGCACTCTGAATAAAATGCCTCATAACTTTTTTGTAGATTAGCCATTAAGTCCTCAGGAAAATGTATTTCTTTTCCTTACAGAGTTTCTGCTATGGTGCTGGCAAATCAGTTCATGTGCTGAGACATGTAGGCGGTCCTGAGAGAGAACCTCCCCAGGCACTTCGGCCACGGGATAGAAGACGGCAGGAGGAAATTGATTACAGACCTGATGGTGGGGCAGGTGATGCAGAGTTCTATTATAGGGGCCACACTGGCCCCATTGAGCAAGGCCCTTATGCTAAAACATATGAGGGTAGAAGAGAGATTTTGAGAGAGAGAGATGTTGACTTGAGATTTCAGACTGGCAACAAGAGCCCTGAAGTGCTCCGGGCATTTGATGTACCAGACGCAGAGGCACGAGAGCATCCCACGGTGGTACCCGGTGTAAGTCAGCAACTCTTTTATTTTGCTGTCCCTTCATTACTGGTTCTAAATGCTTCTGGAAGAGTTCTGATTGTTTTTACTCTTACCCTTCACCCTTAATTATATAATGAGTGATATAGTCACTCTGTCTCTCCCCTTCCTGGTCAAAAGTTAGTTCAGCTTCCTCAGAAGAAATAAAATTAGATTTAACTTTTATGTAAAATACAATTCAACAGTAGTTTGTTAGAACAGATGGTAATTCATACGAACCTTCATAGGAAGCCAGCATGTGAGCATGACAGAAATTTCTATCTTTGAAGAGATCAGAGAGGAGGCATCACTGAAGGCCCAGAGCTCTAGGGAAGGCACTGTAGGGCCCTAAAGGATTAGCTGGATGGAAGAATGGGCTGGGGCCAGGGATCAAAAACATTGCTTCCCCAAATCTTCGGTGTCATTGGCTGGCTAGACTATACTTTTTACCTGTAGAATGGTGAGAAGTGTTTCACCATTATCAGTCTTTTGAAGGGACATTTCCATTTCTGTTTGAGGGAGGAATTTGTATTGTCATTTGAAATGTTTAAGTTGCAACTGTTAAACCTTTGAAATAGTTATGAACATAATAGAATCTGGGAAATTATAGAATCCCTTCCCATAGAGTTCGTACAAAAATAAACACATCTACATGTATCTAGAAAACCTTAAGATGGACCAGGTGCAGTGGCTCACGCCTGTAATCCCAGCACTTTGGGAGGCCAAGGCAGGCAGATCACTTGAGGTCTGCAGTTCAAGACTAGCCTGGCCAACATGGCAAAACCCCATCTGTACTAAAAATACAAAAAAATTAGCCAGGCATTATGTGGTGCGCACCTGTAATCCCAGCTACTTGGGAGGCTGAGGCAGGAGAATTGCTTGATTCCAGGGGGTAGAGGTTGCAGTGAGCCGAGATCATACCATTACACTCCAGCCTGGGTGACAGAGTAAGACACCATCTCAAAAAAAAAAAAAAAAACCAAAACAAACAAACAAAAAAACAAGACCTTAAGATGCTCCTTCCAGCTTTTATAGTTAATAATTACCTGTCACCTATCTCAGAAGTCTTCCAGTGACTTCCTGTCTCACTTGAGGGGAAAGCCACTTATCACAATGGCCTAGAAGCCTCCTTGGTCTCCCCTTCCCCCACATCCACTACCTCTCTGGTCACCTCTTCTTCCTCCATGCTCACTCTACTTCAGCCACAAGGGCTCCTGACTGTTCCTTGAACTGAGAGCCTTTGTACCTCCTGTTCATTCGCTCTACAGTATTCATTCATATATCATATGGTTACTGTCTTCAGGCCTTTACTCATTTTTATTATTTTTGGAGACAAGGTCTCACTCTGTGGTCAAGGCTGGAATGCAGTGATCTTAGCTTATTGCAGCCTCAAAATCCTGGGCTCAAGCGATTCTTTTGCCTCAGCCTTCCTAGTAACTAGGACTATAGGCATATACCACCATGCCTGGCTAATATTTTTTATTTTTTGTAGAGATGGGGTCTTGCTGTTACCCAGGCTGGTCTCAAACTCCTGGCCTCAAGCAGTCTTCTCACCTTGGCCTCCCAAAGTTACGGGATTACAGGTGTGAGCCACCATGCCTAGCCATATCATGCTTTTTTTTTTTTTAAATTATTTTTTATTATGCTTTAAGTTCTAGGGTAAATGTGCACAACGTGCAGGTGTGTTCATATGTATACGTGTGCCATGTTGGTGTGCTGCACCCATTAACTCATCATTTACATTAGGTATATCTCCTAATGCTATCCCTCCCTCCTCCCCCACCCCATGACAGGCCCCAGTGTGTGATGTTCCCCTTCCTGTGTACAAGTGGTCTCATGGTTCAATTCCCACCTATGAGTGAGAACATGCGGTGTTTGGTTTTCTGTTCTTGTGATAGTTGGCTGAGAATGATGGTTCCCAGCTGCATCCATGTCCCTACAAAGGACATGAACTCATCCTTTTTTATGGCTGCATAGTAGTCCATGGTATATATGTGCCACATTTTCTTAATCCAGTCTGCATTGAAGAACATTTGGGTTGGTTCCAAGTCTTTGCTATTGTGAATAGTGC
>NW_012099854.1:153855-154252 GCF_000951045.1 Mandrillus leucophaeus | reverse complement strand
TAAAATGAGGTAGGGAGGATTCCCTCTTTTTCTATTGATTGGAATCGTTTCAGAAGGAATGGTACCAGCTCCTCCTTGTACCTCTGGTAGAATTCTGCTGTGAATCCGTCTGGTCCTGGACTTTTTTTTGGTTGGTAGGCTATTATTACCTCAATTTCAGAGCCCATTATTGGTCTATTCAGGGATTCAGCTTCTTCCTGGTTTAGTCTTGGGAGAGTGTATGTGTCCAGGAATTTATCCATTTCTTCTAGGTTTTCTAAGGTATTTGCATAGAGATGTTTATAGTATTCTCTGATAGTAGTTTGTATTTCTGTGGGGTCGGTGGTGATATCCCCTTTATCATTTTTTTTTGCGTCTATTTGATTCTTCTCTTTTTCTTCTTTATTAGTCTTGCTAG
>NW_012099854.1:146018-152416 GCF_000951045.1 Mandrillus leucophaeus | reverse complement strand
TTTAGTGCTTCCTTCAGGAGCTCTTGTAAGGCAGGCCTGGTGGTGACAAAATCTCTCAGCATTTGCTTGTCTGTAAAGGATTTTATTTCTCCTTCACTTACAAAACTTTAAGTTTGGCTGGATGCCATATCATGTTTTCAGACCACCCTGATTTAAACTATAATTTGACCCTACCAGCCCACCCCACATTCAGCAGTCATATCTTCTCTGCTTTTTTTACATAGCCTCTTTAATTCAACATATATATCATACTTGTGTGATTTTCTTGTAACCTAAATATAAGTTCCAGTGAGAACAGTTTTATGTATTTTGTTCCTGCTGTATCCCTAACACCTAGAACTTAATATATGCTCAATAAATATTTGTCAAATGAATTATTCTCACCAGGCTAGAGAAGTTAACAATACTGATGACCAATTCTCTTGACGCCTTCTAAGCTGGGCCACTAGACCACCCAGTAGGCCCTAAGTGTTCCCACTCCTCCATGGGAGTACAGTGGAGTTTGGTGAGGTATAATAACATTTACATAATTATAACTTAGCACTGGACCCTGGATTTGAAAGAGTTTGGAGCTTGCTACAACAGATTAGGGTGGGAACTTTTTAGATATGTTTGATTACTAAGACTTCACATTACATTAAACAGTTAAAATGTAATTTTGTACTTTATAGCAGAAATCACCTGTTTTGGATACAAAGCCCAAGGAGATAGGTGGAATCCTGGGGGAAGGCACACTGAAAGAAAGCAGTACTGAAAGCAGCCAGTCTGCCAAGCCTGTCTCTGGCCAAGACACATCGGGGAATACAGAAGGTTCACCTGCAGTGGAAAAGGCCCAGCTCAAGTCTGAAGCCGTGGGCAGCCCGGACCAAGGCAGCACATACAGCCCCACAAGTGGTGTGGCTGGACCACGTGGACAGGATCCGGTCAGCAGCCCCTGTGGCTAGAGGAACACCAGCACAAACGACAGCCTCAAGTCTCCTTCGAGCTCTGTAAAGTATACTCTTCACTCTCTTTCTCTTCTCTGCAAGTATTCTGATTACTACAAAGGTGCCAACTTCAACATTCACATTTTTACTGACAATTAGAATTAACAAACACATGTATGTATATAAAAGCTTTTAATTTCATCTTCTCTTTGATATTTACATCCCATAAAGTAGGAAGTGTTTAAGATGAACAGATGGCAGGCATCACTGATTCTGGATAGTTAAGGAGACCAGTTTGAATTGGGGACATTGAAAAAGAAATTTTATTGTTATAGGCACTTACAGGAACCCACTAACCAACTTACGTTGCCTAGTGGAATCCACTAGAGTTCAGGCCACCCACTTGGTGCCTCCAGCATCTTCATGCAGCCATGGAGTGTCATTACCAGGATCAGTCTGACTGACACCTCAGCTTGTCTCTATGTAGCCTGCCCACAGGCCATTGTGGCTTTGTAGTTTCATCTTTTCTGCAGCTATTACTACACCTGCATCCTTATTGTCACTTTTACTTTATGTTTACTTAGAGAAAACTGAAGACTGCCAGGGCAATTTAGATAACATTGGTAATCTGTTTTACAGAGTCAGTCGACTGAAAATGACATTATTCTTTTCCCCCACCAAATGAAGTATATGGGCTGTTTATAAGACCTATTTTTCATGTTACTCAGAATCCTAGCATATTATCATATCTTAATTTATATTATAGCAGATCATATTGTCTTGTCCATAGGAAGTTTGCATTTTTAGAAATCTGTACACAGAGAATACCATAATGAGGAAGAAAAGTTGGGTGTCTTCCTTAACTGCAGACAGGACATCAGTCAGCACTTTACATTAGTCTTTCTTATTCTCAAAAGCATTCCTCATTTTAAACTGTTTAAAAAGCAATTCATAAATTTTGTACCTGTCCTTAGCAGATTTCACAGACATCAGGTGTCCTTTGTTTTAACCATATTCACACTACAAGATTTCACAGACATCAGGTGTTCTTTGTTTTAACCATATTCACACTACAAGTTATGTTCAACTGCTTACTAAAAATGATACCAGTCAGGAATAAAGTCTTTAAATTTTCATGCAGATATTTGTATCCCAAGCATTTGCTTTTTCATTTTAATACGAAATGCAGAATGCACATTTTTGGATCCAGGAAGTGTTACTTATGTGCCTGTAACAATTTAATTTTAGGCCAGGCGCAGTGGCTTATGCTTACAATCCCAGCATTTTGGGAGGTCGAGGGAGGATAATGGCTTAAGCTCAGGAGTTCAAGGCTATCTACTAAAAATAAAACTAGCCAGGCATGCTGGTACACACCTGTAGTCCCAGCCACTTGGAGGGCTGAGAGAAGAAGATGGCGAGGTGGCAGTAAGTTATGATCTAGCCACTGTACTCCAGCCTGGGTGACAGGGCAAGACCTTGTCTCAAAAAAAATTATACATGTTAATATATTCTAGTTTAATACTGCAAACATCTTTAGTATTTCATCAGAAAGGTTATTTTTTCTAAGAAGTGCAAAAGGATTTTAAGATTTTTAACACAGAGGGCATATAACAAATGAATCCTGACAGACACCTGCAGTTTAGAATAAATTTGTGAACATCCATGCATATAAAGTAGTCCTCTGGGGACAAGACATGTTCACACTGACCCCAAGGTGAGAGCTGTCTTTTGAACTGTGATTCGACTCTGAAAAGTAGTGAATGCCCCAGGTGATAGACTGTAACTGTGAATGGAATTAAAGCTGCTTGCATGCCTTTTAATCCAAAAACAAATTCTTTTTAAAAAATTTTAAATAAAATTTCACCTTTGTATTCTTTCATTACAGATATCCATTTGGGGATGAAATCTACTTTGACAGCTAGCAAGGCAACGTGCAGCTGCTGTTGAATGACGACAGCAATTCAGGAAAGACTTAAATATGAAAGCAAATTGAACACATCAGGGTCAGTTTATTATCAGAAAAGAGATAAGGCTTATTGACTAGCCAATATGTCATTAAAATTAAGGTTTATAGTGTGAAGCTTTTTTAAAATTTAATTTTACTTTGAGAGTTTTGCTCTGTCGCCCAGGCTGGAGTGCGGTGGCGCAACCTCGGCTCACTGCAACCTCCACCTCCCAGGTTCAAGCGATTCTCCTGCCTCAGCCTCCCAAGTAGCTGGGATTACAGGTGTGCGTCACCATGCCTGGCTAATGTTTGTATTTTTAGTAGAGATGGGGTTTCGTCAGGCTGGTCTCGAACTCCTGACCTCAAGTGATCTGCCCTTGTCGGCCTCCCAAAGTGTTGGGATTACAGGCGTGAGCCATTGTGCCCAGTGTGAAGCTTTTAGGAAAATCAGAACAGGGTAGATAGACAGCTATTAAAAACAATGTTTAATGTTGAATGTTTACAGGCTGTAAGAACTATTATATACACAAAATAAACTTTTTACATTGTGGTTTGGTATACTGTCTTACTGAATTTTCTTATAAGAACCCCATGAAACTTACTTGAGTTTTTAAAATGCTATCCAGGACATCACACCTTATAGTATACATAAAACATAATGTAATCCAGGTTTTAATTTAGTACTTTTTTTTTTTGGCTGAGCACTTTAATTCCAGATTATGACTCTCTCTTTAAAAAACATTGGCCATTTAGATAAATATTTCTATTGGCCCATCCAAATCACCTGAATGACTTTTTGAAAGAATAGGGGTCCACATCCCCAGATCCCATCCCAGCTGTGCACAGTCAGAAGCAAGGAGAGTGGAACAAGTTGGCAACTTGTTCCAAGCATGGGCTTTTGCAGTCTGTGATGCAGTGTTACTCCAGGCCCTGGTCTGTCCCGTACTTGTCTTTTGCTACAGTTACTTTGTTATCCCCTTGTAAACTGCCTTCAGTATCTGGGATAAGGAAGACAAGGCTTAATGACAACTAATGTTCTAGCTGACCTCTTTTATACTTAATTTTTGTGAGTTTTCATCCGTTTTCTATTTATGTGTCCTAGGTTCTTGACCTAACCACATGGTGTTTTTTGTTTTTTTTATATTGGAACTTAGAAAAGTTTGTTTTACAGCAGTATTATGGAACAGAAGAGACCATTTTAAATATATATATATTTTAAACAAATAGCCCAAAACACACAAAAGATACTTGTTTTCTAGAGACAGGGTCTTGTTCTGTCACCCAGGCTGGAGTGCAGCCTCCACCTCCTGGGCTCAAGTGGTCCTCCTGGCTCAGCCTCTTAAGTAGTTGGGACTACAGGTGTGTGCCAGCATGCTTGCTATCTTCTTTTTTTTTTTTTTGAGACAGAGTCTTGCTTTTTTACCCAGGCTGGACTCCAGTGGCTGGTCTCGGCTCACTGCAGTCTCAGCCTCCCAGGGGTTCAAGCGATTCTCTTGCCTCAGCTTCCCAAGTAGCTGAAACTACAGGTGCATGCCACCATGGCCAGCTAATTTTTGTATTTTTAGTAGAGATGGGGTTTCGCCATGTTGGCCACGAAGGTCTCAAACTCCTGACCTCAAGTGATCCACCCACGTAGGCCTCCCAAATGCTGGGATTACAGGCATGAGCCTGGCTGCTGATTTATTTTTTGTAGACATGGGGGTGTTACTATGTTGCTCAGGTTGGTCTTGAACTCCTAGCCTTAAGCGATCCTCCTGCCTCAGCCTCCCAAAGTGCTGGGATTACAGGCATGAGCCACCATGCCCAGCCCAAGAAGCAGAGTTTCTTTTGTACTCACTGGCCTAAAAAATATTGAAAATAGATTTTCATGGAGAAAAAAAAAAAACTAGATTTTTAATAAGACTATTTTATATGCTTTTTTACATTGATCAAGTACATTATTTTTACTAAACAGCATTGTTTCCCACTACATCCATGGTTATGTGTAAAAAAAAAATGCCATTGTCAAGATTTTAAAAAATTATTTCCATAAGAGGATTAAATTCTAATCTATGATTCACTTAACTTCCTACTTTACAAACACTAGGTAAAGTAACCTAACAAGCTGCCAAAGAACACATCCCAAGTAATCACAGATGATGAAGCACCTTTACAGGACACCTCCACCCTCAAACATGCGCGTGTCCAGAGAAGTAGTAATGCCTTAATAGACTACTGAAGGTTAACTATTTACATTATTCTAAAAATATTTTAAGCTGTATTACAGTGCTATAAATTCTCCTTTTAAGGAAAAAATTAATAGATTGTTTCCTTACCGTGTTCTGAAAGGAAAAAAAAATACATCTATAGTAACTAGTGGTCTGCTGATTTTTTCCCTGAATTTTTAAACTGCAACAAAGCATTACTTTGCAAAAAGTCCTTTAGCCCAAAGTCAGTGTCTCTGTTTTGATCTCTTTGTAAAAGAACTCTCTGTTCATCCATTCTCTTTGCCTGGGACCGTAAAATAAGGCTGAAAAAGTCTTCATCTGGTACTGTCGGACCCTTTGTGGTAGCAGGTGGTGGAGCACATCTTTGATCATCTAATCTGGATCCCTAAAAGTGTATGAGAAAGAGATTAAAAGACATCCTGTGGGAAAGAAAGCACCAAGCTATGTTATATCTCTGTCAGTCATACCAAGAAAACACAGTTGTAAACTTATTTGGGGCTTCTCAGAAATTAATCTTTGTTTTTACATTGTTTTCTTTAGTTCCCAGCCTGATTTCTGAAATAAATTAATCTTTAAACCTGAAACTGCATACAATTTTTCCTTTAAAATGACTTATATAGGTATAGCTGCTTCATGGGTTTAGTAAGTGCATTATATTAAGTCATACTGTTTTAATTATAATTGGTCACAAAAAATCTGAGATAAAACACAAGGTCAACTCTATCTAAGTATGACAGTTCAAGGTTATAATCTAACAGGCATCAACAGTGGAACTTAACAAACCTTTAGAAATATGTACAAACCCATGAGGAACTACCTTAAAAAAATCGCGTCTTAGGCTAGGTGACAGCAAACTGTAACCCAATGCCTACTTCTGTAGATGAAGTCATTTTCATTTTCCCATCAATACATCTGTTTATATACTGTCTATATGGCTGTTTCCCTACTAAATGGCAGAGTTGGGCAGTTGCAACAGAGACCATATAGGCTGCAAAGCCTAATATATTTTCTATCTGGCCCTTAACAGGAAAAGTTTGCCTGCCTCTGTCTTAGGCAGTTAAATCTGTTAAGAAATAGCCGGCGGATCACGAGGTCAGGAGATCGAGACCATCCTGGCTAACACGGTGAAATCCCGTCTCTACTAAAAAATACCAAAAAAAAACTAGCCGGGCGAGGTGGCGGGCGCCTGTAGTCCCAGCTACTTGGGAGGCTGAGGCAGAAGAATGGCGTAAACCCGGGAGGTGGAGCTTGCAGTAAGCTGAGATCTGGCCACTGCACTCCAGCCCGGGCGACAGAGCGAGACTCCGTCTCAAAAAAAAA
>NW_012099854.1:126252-145883 GCF_000951045.1 Mandrillus leucophaeus | reverse complement strand
TTTTTAGTAGAGACAAGGGTTTCACCATGTTGGCCAGGCTGGTCTTGAACTCTTGACCTCAAGTGATCTGCCCGCCTTGGCCTCCCAAAATGCTGGGATTACAGGCATGAGCCACCATACCTGGTCTCTGAATTTTTCTTTCAAGTTTGAGTATTATGATTCTTACATTAGACATGCTACTTGTCAAATAAAAAATACATGTACTTACAAGTATACACCACAGTTTCTGGCATTGTAGCTCAAGAATAAGAATAGAAGTGTGATAGCTGATATTTGAATACCCACTACATTGTTAGGGACTGTGATAAGCACATAGATCCCTAAGTATTTAATCCCACAACTCTCAGAGGATGCAGTTATTTACTGCCCTCCTAAGTCGGTGCCGCCTCCACACATACATGGCTCACTAATTTCTCCTGTCATAAATTGATAATTTCAATGTCCTCCAATTAACCCAACACTTGGCACTTCAGTTCCTAGACTTCCTCTGATTGAGTGTTCTCATCCTTCACTTCGGCATTAGCCATTTGGCTCCCATGATCATATTCTAGCCTCTTGTTATCTCTATAGAAATGCCTCTTGCAGTTCTTTGCCCATTTTTGAATCAGGTTGGTTTTTGTTGAGTTTTAGGAGTTCTCTATATATTCTGGATATTAATCCTTTATTAGATATGTGATTTCCAAGTATTTTATGTTGAGTTGCCTTTTTACTGTTGATAATGTCCTTTGATGCACAAGTTTTTAAGTCCATTTTGTCTATTTTGTTGTTGTTGTTCCCTGCTCCTTTGGTTTTATAACCAAGAAATCACTGCCAAACCCAATGCCATGAGGCTTTCCTTTTTTTTTTTCCTTTAGAGACAGGGTCTCACTCTGTGGCCTAAGCTGGAGCACAGTGACATGATCATGGCTCACTGCAGCCTTGAACTCCTAGGCTCAAGTGATCCTCCCACCTCAGCCTCCTGCGTAGCTGGGACTACAGGTGTATGCCATTAAAAAAATTTTTTTATAGAGATGGGATCTCACTATGCTGCCCAGTCTGGTCTTGAACTCTTAGGTTCAAGCAATCCTCTCATCTTGGCCTCCCAAAGTGCTGGGATTACAGGTATGAGCCACCACATGCTCCTCTTTAGTTTTATAGTTTTAGTTCTGATGCTTAGGTCTTTGATCCACTTTGAGTTTTGTATATAGTATTAGGTAAGGGTCCAACTTCATTCTTTTTGTATGTGGCTATCTAGTTTACCCAGAACCATTTGTTGATAAAACCATCCTTTCCCCCATGGAATGGTCTTGGCACCCCTGTTGTGTATCATTTGACCACACATGCAAAAGTTTATTTCTGGGATCTGTATTCTGTTCCTTTGGTCTATATGTCTGTCTTTATGCCAGTACTGCACTGTTTTGATTAGTGTAGTTTTGTAATAACCTGAAATAAAAAAATGTGAGTCCTAAAGCTTTATTCTTAAGATTGTTTTGGATATTTGGAAGTCCCTTGAGGTTCCATATGAATTTTAGGAATTTTAGGCTATATTTTCTATTTCTGTAGGGGGAAAAGGCCATTTGGATTTTTACAGGGATTGCATTGAATTTGTAGGTCACTTTGGATAGTATCAAAATTTTAACATTAAGTCTTCTAATCCATGAACATGGGATATTGTTCCATTTGTTTTCTTTCATCTCTTTCAGCAATGTTTTGTGGTTTTCATTATACAAGTCTTTTGCCTCAATGATTAATTCCTAAGTACTTTATTTTTTTGATGCTATTTTAAATGGAATTTTATATTTCTTTTCAATTGTTCATTGTTAGTGTATAAACACACAACTGATTTTTGTGTTGATTTTGTATCATGCTATTTTGCTGAACTTGATTACCTCTGTCAATTTTATTGATATTTTGTCCTTTTCGATGTGAATGCCTTTTTTTCTTTTTTGCCTAATTGCTTGAATTTCTAGTACCTCATTGAATAAAAGTGGCCAAAACCTGCATTCTGATCTTGTTCCTGATCTTGGAGGAAAGCTTTCAGTCTGTCACCATTGAGTATGATGTCAGCGGTGCATGTTTCGTATATGGCTTTTACTATGTTCTGGTAGTTTCCTACTGTTGCTAATTTTTAAGTTTTTATCATGAAAGAGTTTTGAATTTTGTCATTTTTTTTTCCCTATATGTGTTTTTTCCCTTTATTCTGTTTATGTGTTACATTGATTGATTTTCACATGTTGAACAATCAATCCTTGTATCCTAGGAATAAATCCCACTTGGTCATGTTGTAAAATCCTTTTGATGTGCTGCTGAATTTGGATTGTAGTATTTTGTTGATTTTTGCATCTGGATTCATGAAGGATATTGATCTGTACTTTTCTTGTAGTGTCTGTCTGGCTTTGGTATTGGCAATACTGGCCTCACAGAATGAGTTATGAAGTGTTCCTTTATTTTCAGTTTTTGGAAGGGACAGTTTGAGAAGGCATAGTGTTAGTTCTTTAAATGTTTGATAGAATGCACCAGTAAAGATATCAGGTCCAGGGCTTTTATCAAGAGGTTTTTGATTACTGATGCAACCTCCTTACGATGGGTGTATTTTCTGTTTCTTCATCATTTGTTCTTGGTAAGTTTGTGTTTCTAGTAATTTGAATGTTTTTAAAATTAGTCTATCTAGCTAAAAGTTTGTCAATTTTGTTAATCTATTTTTCAAAACGTTTTGGCTTCATTGATTTTCTCTATTTTTTTTCTGTTCTGTATTTTATTTATTTCTGCTATAATCTTTATTTTTCTTTCTTTCCTTCTGCTAGTTTAGGGTTTTGTTTGTTCTTCTTTTTCTAGTTCCTTAAGTTGTCAAGTGAGGTTGTTGACTTGAGATCTTTCGTCTTTTTTTAGTGTAAACATTTATGGCTATGAATTTCCCCCTTGGCATTGCCTTTGGTATGTCCCATACATTTTTGTATGTTTACTTTTATTTGTCTCTATTTTATAGTTTCCATTGTGATTTCTTCTTTGATGGATTAGTCGTTTAAGAGTGTTTAATTTCCACAAATTTTTGAGTTTTTCCTGTTTTCCTTCTGTTATTGCTTATTTTATCCTTTGGGGTCAGAGAAGGTACTTTATATGACAGTTATCTTTTAAATCTGTTGAGAATTTGTGGCCTAACATATGGACCGACCTGAAAAATGTTCCACGTGCACTTCAGAAGAATGTGCACACTGCTGCTGTTGGGTCAAGTGTGCTATATATATGCACATTAAATCTAGTTGGTTTACTGTGTATTCAAGTCCTCCTTTTCCTCACTTATCTTCTTCTAGTTGTCCTATCCATTAATGAGCATAGGATATTGAATTCCTCAACTATTTTTGTAGAACTGTCCATTTCTCCCTTCAATTCTGTTAATTTTTGCTTCATAGATCTTGATGGTTTGTTATGTATCTTTAGCATTCCTTGAATCTACTGGGACAACTGCTACTTTTTACTTTCACACCTTTCATTTCTTTATTTCCCTTTTTACAGCCTAGATTCTAAAGTCCATTATTAAAATCACTTCCTGGCACATGTCTTCAACTACCATTCTCTCCCCTAAATCCCATTCTCCTGGCAAAATATCAGTCTTGATTTATCTCTCTGCTTCAAGCAGCTGGTTATGACTGGATAAATAAACAATTGCACTCAACCAGTTTTACTTCCAGTGACTGTGAACCTCAGGTGGGTTCTTTCCACAGCACAGTATTCTTAATACTTTCCCCTAGTTTCAGTTTCTCTAAGTCATCTATTTCCCACTTCCTTTCTCTTCAAATTTGTAGGGCTCCCCAACCCCAGTCTTAACTAATGACTACTTCTTTCTTTGGTGAGACAATAAAAGCATCCAGAGAGAATTCCTACTTGCTCCCATCTCCAAATGCATACTCTGCTTTCCCTCTCTCACCTACACAAAAACTGTGTTCTTCAGTTACCCCAGACTTACCTACATCACTGACTCTTCTCTACTTGACCGTTTCCACCTGTAAACTATGTTATCACCCCAAAAAAGAAAAGAAAAAACCACATTTGCCTTGTATTTCTTTTCTAGCTAATGTTTCATTTAACCCATTAAAGTTTTCTATATTTACTATCTCCCCTTTCACACTTCCCATTTTCCTACCCCACTCAATCCTTTGTCCCCACCATACCACTGAAACAGTATCTTTCAAAATTATTTATAATCTCCATGTTATCAAATCTAGTAGTTATCATCTGACTCAGGTTCTTAGCAACATTTGCCACAGTTGAGCACTGCTTAAGATACACTCTTCACTTGATTTCCACCACACCACACCTCACCCCACCCCACCCCAGCCCACCCTCGGGGTATCCTTCCAACTCTCTGGCTGTTGCTGCTTTGCCAGCTCATCTTCCTCCATCTAACTAGTAGACTTTGAAATGCTCAGGGCTTAGTCTTCCTGTCCTATTCTTTAGGTAATTTCTTCCCAGGGCTTTAATACCAGCTATATGCTGATGCCTCCCAAGTTTACATCTCCCTTGGGCTCCAGATTTCACATCAAATTGCCTATTTAACACCTCTACTTCATTGTCTATACCAGTCACACCTGCCATTCCTTGAACTGGCTAACAGTTTACCAAATTTAACATGTCTAAAACAGAACTCTTGCTTTTTGTCTCCAAACTTGCTTCTTCTCTAGTCATCTCCATTTCAGTAAACAGAACCATTCATTTCCCAGTTATTCAAGGTATAAGTAATCTTTGATTCTCTTTCCCTGAAACCCTCTACCCAATTTATTAAGACATCCTGCCAACTAGCCATAATATATAACTGATATAATAACTAATAATGTAGCCCTACGCTGACTACCCACTGTTACCACTCTAGTCCACATCACCAGTATTTTTTGCCTGCATTGCCATACTATCTTCCTAGCTGGTTTTCATACTAACACCCTTGCCACTCTACATTCTTCCATCAGTAGCCAGGATCCTCTTTGAGGATACTCCCAGTACTTTCTTAATACATCTAAAACACAAGACTTTATCATGGCCTCCAAGAGCCTAGATGATCTAGGCCCTGATTACTTCTCCATCCTCATTTTGTGCGACTCTTCCCTTCCCCTACCCATCCCATGCCAGTCACATTTGCCATTCCTTGAACTGGCTAAGCTTTTATATCCAAGAGGGGACTTGCTGCCTCTGCATGGAATACTCTTTCTCTAGATAGTCACATGGCTGACTGCTTCACTGCATTCAGGTCTCTGTTCAAATGACAATCCAGAAAGGTCTTCTCTAACCACCCTACCTAAAACAGACACTCCCCCTACCACCAACACCTTCGCTTATCTACTACCCCTTTATCCTCCTTTAAAGTTCTTCATAGCAAGTATGATTACCTAACACAACACACATACACACACACTCTCTCTCTCTACACATACACACACACACACGCACTTGTCTCTCCTAAAATGTAAGATCCTTTAAAAATCAAGTGTGTCCTCAATGCCTAGAATAGCACCTGAAACATAGTCGGTGTTCAATAATTTTTTACTGAATGAGGGACAATAATAACTCTCTAATAAAAAATAAGCCCTTCCTGAATGAGAATTATAACACTGCCAATGTTCTCAGTGGCATCTGAGCTGTATGCAGAATGAAAAAAACATACAGACATACTTGACATTTTACAAGGATGTCAAAGAAATCTTCATCAGCCTCTTTGTTGTCCTTAGTCATCAGGTGGCTAAGTACCGACTGGCTGTTGTTTTGTGTTAGACGAAGCCCTGGCAAATTACTGAAGCTAGCCCTCTGGTCATCCAGACGACGGCTCTGTGAGCTGGCAAGAAGATCTAAAAACTCATCCGTGTTGGGGGATACCACAGGAACAGACGGTGCTAAGAATAGTAGAAGAAAGCGAAAGGTTAAAAAAAAAAAAAACAAAACCTAAGCACATTTATTATATATACCTAGATCTTTTCAGCCTTGCCAGGCCCAATACCTGCCCTGCCCTCCTGCTATAGCGCTGACACAGATGGGCTTTGGCTAGATGGGTGTGGTTTTTACTGGCGGGAGGGAAAAATGAACCCTAGAGTACTTCAAATGACCCACTTGGGGGTTATTCAGATTTGACTATATTTCTCTATTTAACGCTCACTCAAAATGTAACTATAAGATATGTGACCAGATTTCAGAAGGTGAATAAACTGTTTTTCTTACATAATTTCTCAGACCAGGATGTGTGGGACAGTGTTTTTTATTCTAGGCCCTGGATACAAATCATTTAGTAAACTAACAGTTAAGTGCTGCTGGCAAGTCTTGGTCTGTGGTACAAGAAGTCTTCTGGTAGCTGAAATAGAAAAATATAAGCAACCTATTTTAGTCCTTTCTAACTCAGCCAGGCCTTAGCCTCAGCCTTAGCCATAGGTTCCTCTTCAGTCTGTCTTTGTTTTTCTTTCTTAATCCAGATATGAAGTATTGACATTTTATGTATAATCATAAAGTATGTATAACTACTTTTCTTCCTCATTTTTATTTTTAAAAGTTATATTAAGGCTGGGCATGGTAGCTCATGCCTGGAATACCAGCACTTTGGGAGGCTAAGGCAGGAAGATCACTTGAGGCCAGGAGCTTGAGACCAGCCTGGACAACATAGCAAGACCTCATCTCCACAAAAAATAAAAATAATTAGCCGGGCATGGTGGTGTGTGCCTGGAGTCCCAGTTACTTGGGAGGCTGAGGTAGGAGGACCACTTTAGCCCAGAAGCACAAGGCTGCACTGACTATGATCATGGCCTGGCACTCCAGCTTGGCTAACAGCAAGATCTCGTCTCAAATAAATAATAATAAAATCAGATTTTATTTTTATATATTTTTTAGACATAGGCTGGGCAGCAGTGCGGTGGCTATTCACAAACACGATCATTGCACACTATAGCCTCAAACTCCTGACCTCAAGTGATCCTCCCACTTCAGCCTCCCAAGTAGCTGAGATTATAGGCGTGCACCACCACACCTGGCTCACAGTCACATTTTCCACAACAGATTTTTCAAAGAAAACTAGGGAGGTAGTATAATATAGTTAGTAGAAAGCACATTGGACTAAAAACACAGATATACATAAGGGAACTGAAAAAACCTTGTTTGAACTGTATAATAGCAGCATTTTGGATATACCTGGATTCAGGCTCATTTATTATATCTCTTATGATGGGAACTCAATTCTCAGAAATAAACCACAAGAATATCAAAGAGAACTATTAAAATCGGGGGAGAAACAGAGATGACTTACTTTTTAGCATCATTTTGGGGGGAGTGGAAGAAGTTGTTGTTGAAGCTGTATGGGAGTTCTTTTCTTGCAAGCAACATCTCTGATCATCCATCCTATTGCTTTGAAATCGGCTTAATAAGTCAAAGAACCCTTCATCTCCAATAGTATCTGCACTGATTTTCTAAAATATTGAGAGGAAGTCTACTTCATTTGAATATTCCAGTATTATTTTTAGATCATCAATGAACATCATGATGCATTTAAATGCAAAAGGTAAAGGATGAGGATTAAAAATGAAAATTGACATTTTGAAAAAGAATACAAGATGGCAAATATTAGTAATAAAATCTTATTTTAATCCAACTAACAAAAAGCACTTCTAGTTTTTAATTCCTGTATTTCTGAAGCTAAAGAAACATACCTCAGATGTAACAGAACCACTAGAGATACTGAATTATGCAAACACTGGTGATACAGGCCTGTACTTCAGGCTCTGCATTCAGTTCTAAACATTCTACAGCAGAATTTAAGGACACTTCTCTCTTTGTAAGAGCTAAGAAAGAAAACAAGGATGTTTTCCTACCATAGTGATTTCTAAGGTCTTTTTATTATACTTAGATTTGAAGACCCTGAAAAAATACAAACTTCAAATAAATGAATATTTGTGAGGAGAGCAAGATCTAGATTTATACTTCATTTGGAAGGCTTCAAAACTGAAATGATTAATGCAATGTTTAATACAAGTAATTATTTTAATTTTTTCATAATGATGTATTATAATAGAGGCACATATACAAAAAATGTTATGGGCCTGAGGAGGAGAGAAGAACTAATTTTTAGGAGAAACGGGGAAAATTTCATAGCATGTATTTGTGTTGGCTCCTTAAGAATGAATAGACATTTGGAGGTGAGAGATGTTTCATACTGGTTAATATGCAATAGTATTCAATTGATGATGAACTGAAGGGTAGGGGTAGGTATAGAGGAGGGAAGAGGCCTTTGTATGCAGTACTAACAAATGTAGACTTTATCCTATGTGAAATAAGATGAGCACTGGCAATAGACAATTTTAAGCAGTTTTGTTTAGAGATAATAAATGAAGGCAGGGAGATCAGTTCAGGTACCTACTGAAGTCTAGGTAGGAGAGTAAGTACTAGCCTAAGACACGGTAGCAGATTTTTTTTTTTTTTTTTTTTTTTTTTGCGGAATCTTGCTCTGTCATCCAGGCTGAAGTGCAGTGGTATGATCTTGGCTCACTGCAACCTCTGCCTCCCAGGTTCAAGTGATTCTCCTGCCTCAGCCTCCTGAGTATCTGGGACTATAGGTGCATGCCACCACACCTGGCTAATTTTTGTATTTTTTGTACAGTCAGGGTTTCACCATGTTGGCCAAGCTGGTCTTGAACTCCTGACCTCAGGTGATCTGCCTGCCTTGGCCTCCCAAAGTGCTGGGGTAGCAGATATTTTTTAAAAGGGGTGAGGGTAAGAGCCGATCTGAGGGACACAGTAGATTTGATGTGGTTAGTGAAAGAGGGAATCTTGCACGACACTGGGGTTCCTGGCTTAGGGACAGAGTAAATGATATCCCTTTAACTGGGACAAGGAAAACAGGAGTGATTAAGAGAAGTTTTTAACATGTTAAATTTGAGGTTTGGGAATGATATATACATAAGCCACAGTCAAATGTGTTCATTACCAACAAAAGACTTTTTCCTAGGAGCAAAAAAGCCTAGAATTCAAGACTGTGAACGTGAAAATACATATGGCTCCAAAAGTATGGGCATTTTCAGTTGAGCTAAGTGAGCTTAGTTAAGACCCCAAACTTTGAACAAAGGCGTGACTTCCTTGAATTCCAGTCCTGCTCTAGATCTACAAAAATATCCCTGAATTTCTATATACCCCATAAGTTTTAATTTTATTAGTCATAGATATCCCAGAAAAGCTATGTAAGAAACCACTGATAAAAATCGAGGCATTCTATAACAATACCACAGACTTGGGGGAAAGAAACTGAGACAAAAGACACTACAAGGTTATAGGTATAAATGAAATGCTGACAAAAGAAATCTCTAACTTAAAACAAAAAGGTTAACTTTTTTTTCAAAGGCTCTCATTGCTGGAAAAATTGATTTTATTTATTTTACTCTTTTGAAGACAGTCTCACTCTGTCGCCCAGGCTGGAGTGCAGTGGCACGATCTCGGCTCACTGCAACCTCCAACTCCCGGGTTCAAGCGATTCTCCTGCCTCAGCCTCCTGAGTAGCTGGAATTACAGGCATGTGTCATCACACCCAGATATTTTTTGTATTTTTAGTAGAGACAGGGTTTTGTCATGTTGGCCAGGTTGGTCTTGAACTCCTGACTTCAAGTGACCTGCCTGCCTTGGCCTTCCAAAGTGCTGGGATTACAGGTATGAGCCACCGTGCCCAGCCAATTTTTTTTTTTAATTTTTTTTTGAGATGGGGTCTCACTCTGTCACCCAGGCTGGAGTGCAGTGGTGCAATCTCAGCTCACTGCAACCTCTGCGTCCCAGGCTTAAGCAGTCCTCCCACCCCAGTCTCCTGAGTAGCTGGGACCACAGGTGTGTGCCACCACACGCAGATAATTTTTTGCATTTTTGGTAGAGATGGGGTTTCACCATGTTGGCTAGGCTGATCTCGAACTCTTAAATCCAGAAGATCTACCCACCTTTGCCTCCCAAAGTGCTGGGATTACAGGCATGAGCCACTGCGCCTGGCAGATAAATGGATTTGATAATATGAAATACCTTCTTTGTAATTTACTTTGATCCTTTTACCAGATTATAGGGTAGCTGGATTTGAGATTTCCCTGATACTGATTATCAGTAAACCCATCATATTTTTATTTCTAAATAAATTAAATAAACTGTTTGCTATGCTCATTTTTCTCTTTTTTTTTGAGACAGGGTCTTGCTCTGTTGCCCAGGCTGGAGTGTAGTGGCATGATCTCAGCTTACTGCAACCTCCACCTCCTGGGCTCTGGGACCATAGGCACATACCACCATACCCGGCTAACTTTTTATTTTTTGGTAGAAACAGTTTCACCATGTTGCCCAGGCTCATTTTTCATCAAAAGTTTGTAATTCTATCATTACAGTTTCAATAATATGATTAATAGAAGTAGATGCTAACAGACACTCTTCGTTCTAAATTAATATTTAAAAATTCTTGAGCATCTGAATTTAATTTGTTCTGCCTTCTGAGCTGAGTAGAGGGTGGTTTTACTGGGAGACAATGCAGTGAAATAACTGCTAGTATTTTTGCAAACAACAGTGACTCAAATAAATAATTATTGGCCAAGTGCAGTGCTTCACATCTGTAATCCCAGCACTTTGGGAGGCCAAGGCAGGCAAATCACTTGAGGTCAGGAGTTCGACACCAGCCTGGCCAACATGGTGAAACCCTGTTTCTACTAAAAATATAAAAATTAGCTGGGCATGGTGGTGCACACCTGTAATCCCAGCTACTTGGGAGGCTGAGGCAGGAGAATCGCTTGAACCCGGGAGGCAGAGGTCGCAGTGAGCTGAGATTGCGCCACTGAACTCCAGTCTGGGTGACAGAGCAAGATTCAATCTCGAGAAAAAAAAAAACAAAAAGAAAAATAATTATTGTCCAATACAAGGGAGCAACTTATCTACTAAGACAGTAATTACCATTTCTAATTTTGAAGAAGATAGAAAAGATAGGGAAATATGAATACAAAGGTATTTTATGTTACATGTCTAATTTAAATTACTAAAAATTCAGTATGAATACAAGAAAACCCAAATGTTGGTACTCAAAACACAATACTCAAAAACTTAAACGTACCCTCTGAGAATCTGGAATTCGGTGGTCAATAGAATTACTGGCATCTTGGAGAACTTTAGTGGAGGAATTCGTTTTGTATTTTTTCCCCTTCAGTCTGTTGACAAAGAGTAGCTTTGCAGAAGGTTTGGCAATAAGAGGTTTTTGCTTAGCAAGAATTTCACTGTTCCAGTTCTGTATCTACAAAATTATAAATGGAAGGCAGGTGAAAAAACACCTCCAAATCCCCAGCTCTCTTCTGGTTTCCCATAATATTAACCTGACATACTCACTTATTTACTACTGGGGGAGAGAGGAAGAATTTTAGATCTCTTTAAAAATATCTTTTTTAGTATACTGCACTGTTTTCAAGATCTTGTACCAAATGCATACTGTGGATTTCTCATTATCAAAACATTAAAATGCTGGTTTTAAAGAACCTATGAATAAGAAAGCAAGGTTTGCCAAAACCTTATAAAAATAAAGTATGAACGGTCAGAGAAGGAGCCAAAGTTTTACTCTAGATGTAAGTTACTTAAAAATATGTTACAACTGGAATTTTTGGATGTATGTAGAATTTTTAAACATAAAAATTAATATTTGAAACATAGCAGTAATTTTTAAAATATAAAACGGTACTGTTTTTACTAATACCGTACTAAATTCTCAATAGGCAAAACCAATTTATAAAGGTCTAGGTCTGGTGTAAATACACAACCTACAAATAACAAAATAACATTTATTGAGTACAGGGGAAAAATATGCACTACATACAATAGCTCTGACATTTGCAGCTTTAACATTCAGTCTTAAATGTTTATAATTAAGTCTAAAGGTTCATGCTATGTAATAATTTTAGTTACACACATTTTTTCATAGGTAAAATTACAGTCAAATGCACAGATTTTAAGTCTATGATTGGAAGCCATATAACCCCTACTCCAATCAATACATAGAACATTTCCACCAATCCAGAAAAGTGCCCCATGAGGCACAAACTGAAATAAACGTACAGGGGAGTGAGACATGTAGCTGGGGATGGTGGCTCACACCTATAATCCCAGCTACTCAGGAGGCTGAAGCGGGAGGATTGCTTGAGCCCAGGAATTTGAGGCTAGCCTGGACAACATAGTGAGAACCCATTTATATATATATATATATATAGAGAGAGAGAGAGAGAGAGTGTGTGTGTGTGTGTGTATGTGTATATATACATATATGCATATAAATACATTTGTTTTTTTTTTTTTTCTTCTTTTTCTGTTGCCAGGCTGGAGTGCAGTGGTGCAATCTCAGCTCACTGCAAGCTCCACCTCCCAGGTTCAAGTGATTCTCCTGCCTCAGCCTCCTGAGTAGCTGGGACTACAGGTGCCCGCCACCACGCCCGGCTAATTTTTTGTATTTTTAGTAGAGACGGGGTTTCGCCATGTTGGCCAGGATGGTCTCGATCTCTTGACTTCGTGATCCACCCACCTTGGCCTCCCAAAGTGCTGGGATTACAGGCATGAGCCACCGTGCCAGGCCTTGTTGCTGTTTTTAAAACATGTGGTTAGTAAGTGAACCAAGCCATCGATTCCTTTTCACATACACATTATAAGGGGAAATTATTTACTACAGTGGATTTCATGGTCTATTGTTTAGAGAAAAGGAAAATGGTCCTTGATGTGAGAACATAAAACTGTACCCAAAACTCAAGAAGAAAAATTAAAAATGTTCCTTATTTATTTGAACTTCTCAACAATACTGAAAACAAGAATACAGGGCGAAGCAATTCCCTTTTTCCTTATGTATGCTTCTTTACTTTGTTGAGAATAATGAAATAATGAATTCTTTGACAGCTTTATTATGAGGAAAAGAAACCAATACAAAGAACTAATTACACTTAAACATATTTTAAATTAAGGATAGAATTTTATCACTTGGCTCTTGGAGAATTACAAGGTCGAATCTGGTCAGCTTCTTACATAACACTGTTAGTACCACTACATAGGTAGGCAGAAGATAGCAAATTAATTTTGCTACTTATATGTTCCTAAAAGAAGAAAGTAGACAAAAATTGCCTTAAAAGCTTTTAAAAAATAATTTGTGGATTTAACAAATTTATATTTCAGAACCACTCACAAAGAAAAGCTGGACATTTGGAAAAATCACAAAGTCCTTTAAAAACTACTAGAGTTTCCAAATAACTCTGAATTGCTGGAATAAAAATATCTTGGATATGATTCTAACACAATTAGATTTTGGTTTTTTGAAGACTATTCACACATAAACTATCACTATTGAAAAAGCATATGTTATTGTTATAATGATAGGGCAGAAGAATATTTAATGGCATGGAAAGATGTTCCTTTTTCTTTTCTTTCTTTTTTTTTTTTTTTCAGAGACAGGGTCTCACTCTGTCACCCAGGCTGGAGTCCAGTGACACAATCATGGCTTATTGCAACCTCTGCATCCCAGGCGCAAACGATACTCCTGCCTCAGCCTCCCAAGTAGCTGGGACTACAGGCATGGCATGCAACATCAAGCCTAGCTAATTTTTCTATCTTTTTTTTTTAATTGTAGAGACAGGGTTTCACCATGTTGCCCAGACTGGTCTCAAACTCCGGGGTTCAAGTGATCTGCCTGCCTCGGCCTCCCAAAGTGCTAGGATTACAGGCATGAGCCACTGCGTCCAGCTGGAAAGACGTTCTTGATAGATTACCACATATTAGAAAATAGTGTCTATAACATCCATATGAAAATGCCAGATTAATAGATGCGAAAATAACTGTAGTTACCATCAGGAGGCAGGATTACTGATTATCTTTATTTCTGTATTCAAATTTTCTAAAGTTGCTGTAATGAAGATATTTTATAAAAAGTATTTTTAAAAATATACCACAGCTGGCACAGTGGTTCACACCTATAATACCAGCAACTCAGGAGGCTGAGGCAGGATGATTGCTAAAGGCCAGGAGTTTAAGACCAGTTTAAACAACACAGTGCGAGACTCTGTCTCTGAAAAAACTTAGCCAGGCATGATGATGTACACCCATAGTCCCAGTCTCAGCAAGACTCCATCACGGAAAAAAAAAAAAAAAAAAAGAAAAGAAAAGAAAAAAAAATAAACATAAATTTTTTTTTTTTTTTTTTGAGACAAGTCTCGCTCTGTGGCCAGGCAGGAGTGCAGTGGTACGATCTCAGCTCACAGAAACCTCTGCCTCCCTGGTTCAAGCGATTCTTCTGCCTCAGCTTCCCGAGTAGCTGGGACTACAGGAGTGCACCACCACACCCAGCTAATGTTTGCATTTTTAGTAAAGACAGGGTTTCACCGTGTTGGCCAGGATGGTCTCGATCTCCTGACCTCATGATCCACCCACCTTGGCCTCCCAAAGTGCTGGGAGTACAGGCGCGAGCCACCGCGCCCAGCCGAGAGCCTATTTTGACAATGTAATATTCAGTTCAAAGGAAATGGAAGAAAGTAGTCTTGATGTGTTCTTCAATAACCTGTTTCTAATTATGAAGTCCCTTCCCTTTTACTACGCACCCCTCTCCCCCAAGAAAAAGCCTAAGATGTATCTTCAACACAAAGTACTTGTTAAAAAAAAAAAAAAAAAAGCTTTTCAAGAATGCAGCTAGAAAAACAACTCTCCTTTTGATCATAAATTTCATTTATCTTGGCAATAAAGTTGCTATGTAGTTGGGAAAAAAAGGTTGTCCTTTTAATCTTCCTGATCTAATTAAAAAAAAAAAGTAATGATTCAAATAGTTCAAACTGGTATATAAAGTATTTCTAGCCTAACCCACTCAGTCCTCTTCCCAGAAGAAATCATTGTTAGCCCGTTTCTTACATCTTATTCCAGAAATGTTTTAGGAATCTACAAAGGAAATATATGCATGTATTTTTCTTAAACAGATGGCAGCATACTGTATGCATTCTTTTTGCACTATACTTTTTCTGATTTTTTTTTTATAGGCAACTTTTCAAGTGATATCTATATAGGGCAAGCCTTATTTAAATTATTTCATTAAATGAGAAGTTACTAAAACATTTTATAATAGTTCATGAAATTTAAAATATAAAACCTGTCACCCACCTTTTCTGGTGTTAACTTCATAAGTTCCATATTTTCCATACTGTGCCGGCGTCCCAACTTGGGGCGTACACCTTTGTTTAAAAAAAATTAATTCAAATAAACCAGGGAGCCCTTAAGAGTACAAGTTCAGCATCATTACATTATTCAGTTCTAAAATCTGATACACAAACCCATATGGAAGGAGAAAACCTGTACAAATATGTATTCTTCTAAGAATAATGATTTTCCATACCAGCTACACAAAAATAGAATATACATTCCCCTCTAAAATGCTTTGATGTAAGGAAGTTACATTTTGGTTGGAAACTAACATTACCCCTTAATTTGAAAAAGGCATTTTATAATAACTGGTTTTATACTATCCATACAGTTTCAAAAATAACAACCTGTAGAGCAGTTTATTCCTTATAACAACATAAGGAAAAGGCTGTAGGCCTTCAATTGTGTGAAAAGAATCAAAATAGCATCCCCACTACCACGCTGTTATTCCTTTCTAGGTCATCCCTTTCCATTTTAAGATCTCATTAGATGACAGACTTACTGCCAGTCAGAAAACAAGTAAACAAGGCCTTAAATTTTTTTCAGTAAAGTTATTAAATATAGAGAATTTCCATATCCATTTAATCTTTTACAATATTAGGCAATATTTTAAAAGGCATAATACCTAATACCCAGCTTAAAAAATGAAACATTACAAACACATTAAACTCCCCTTGTATAACTCCCCTCATAATTTACCTTGTCTTCCCTGTGCTTTTATGCATTTTCATTACAAATGCATGTATTTCTCAGCAATACAGCATGTGTGGGTTTTGAAACACTTATAAATGGTATCATACTGTATGTATTCTGCAACCAGCTTTGAGAAACCTTATATTTGTGAGATTCATCCAAGTTGCTATGTATACCTTAATTCATTTTCATTGCCATTTTTGGCAAGGGCTTTTTATAATAACTGGTTTATACTATCCACACCGTCTCAAAAATAACAGACTGTAGAGTGGACTAGGAAATTATCCATTTTACTAGTGATAGATATTTGGGTTGCTTCCAATTTTTTGCTATGATAAGCACACTACAGATATTCTTGGAAATGTCTCTCAGTGTACATGAACAAGCATTTCTTCCAGTTTGGTGGTTATCAGGAGTATATAACTGGGAGCAGAACAGGAGTGGAACAGTTGGATCATACAGTTGGCGCATCTTTAACTTCACCAGAATGTTGCTGGATTGTACTTCAGGGTACACCAATTTCTATCCCATCAATACCATATCCACACAGTTTCATATAATAGTTTTATATGAAACTATTTCATATAATCCATATAAGAGTTTCCATTACCCTGCATCATTTTAATACTGGTAGTAATTTTTGTTTACCTCATAAGTTTCTAATAGTACTCCACTGTGATTTTTGCTGATGAGATGAAGTTGAGTATCTTCTATTTATGGGCTATTTGTGTACTGTTCGTCACTTTTGCCCCCCCCGTGCCCTCCACCCCTATTTTTTAAATAGAGACAGGGTTTCACCATGTTGACCAGGCTGGTCTGGAACTCATGACCTCAAGTGATCTGCCCATCTCGGACTCCCAAAGTGTTGGGATTACTTGCGTGAGCCACCATCCCTGGCCAGCCCCCATCTCTTTTTTTGAGAAGGGGTCTTGCTCTATGGCCCAGGCTGGAGTGCAGTGGTGTAATCATGGCTCACTGCAGCTTTGACCTCTTGGGCTCAAGCGATCCTCCCACCTGAGCCTACCAAGTAGCTGGGACTATAGGCATGCAACACCATTTCCAACTTTTTTTTTTTTTTTTGATACAGACAGGAGTCCTATATTGTCCAGGCTGGTCTTGACTGCTGGATGCAAGCGATCCTCCTGCCTCAACCTCCCAAAGTGCTGGGATTACAGGCGTGAGCCACTGCACCTCTCCTGCATCATCACTATTACTGCTCTAAATCTGTCTTTCACATTTAAATCCTTAATCCATCAATAATTCATTTTTATGTGAGATTATTTTCCATATATGCAAGGAATATAGGCTACTTGATTCCACTGGTCTATTTGTTTGTCTTTATGCCAACAGCACACTGCCTTATTACTTATATCTGTAAAGAAAGCACTTTTCATGTTCTTAGGAATGTTTTGGTATTTCTCAGAACTTTTTTGTTTCATATAAACTTGTGAATAACTTCATGAAGTTCCATAAAATAATTGTGATGTGTTTGGCAGTGCACTTAATTTTTATCAATCTGAGAAGAACTGAAATATTTTATAAAATGTTGTCAGCCGGGCATGATGGTGCATGCCTGTAATCCCAGCACTTTGGGAGACTGAGGTGGGCAGATCCCTTGAACTCGTAAGTTCGAGACTAGCCTGGGCAACATGGGAAAACCCCATCTCTGCCAAAAAATATAAAAATCAGCCAGACGTGGTGGCGTGTGCCTATAGTTCTAGCTACTCAAGAGGCTGAGGTGGGCAGATTGCTTGAACCTGGGAGGTAGAGGCTGCAGTAAGCTGAGATGGCTCCACTGTGCTCCCACCTGGTGACCGAGTAAGAGCCTGTCTTGGGGAAAAAAAAAAAATTGTCTTCCCACTTGAGTATGATTTATCATCCATCAATTACTGAGAGAGATGTGTTAAAATTTCCCATTATAACTGTAGATTTTCCCATTTCTTTAATTTTGCTTTATGTACGTTAAGGCCTTGTTATAAAGGCCTACTAAGCCCAGACGCATTTAATGCATGTATCTTCCTGGTGAATTGAACTGTTAATCACTGTTAAGCACCACTGTAAAGTGACCTTCATTTACTTTGTTTTTTGTTTTTGTTTTTTTGAGATGGAGTCTTGCTGTGTTGCCCAGGCTAGAGTGTAGTGGTGTGATCTCGGCTCCTGCAACCTCCACCTCCTAGGTTCAAGAGATTCTCCTGCCTCAGCCTCCTGAGTAGCTGGGATTACAGGGCACTGCCACCACCCCTAGCTAATGTTTGTATTTTTAGTAGAGACGGGGGTCTCACCATGTTGGCCAGGCTGGTCTCGAACTCCTGATCTCAAGTGATCCACTGGCCTCAGCCTCCCAAAGTGCTGGGATTACAGGCGTGACTTACCACACTCAGCCGACCTTCTTCATTTCTAGTAAGACCCTTTGCCTTAAAGTACATTTTATCTGCTATTAACATAGCTATACTGGCTGTCTTTTGGTTAGTTTTTGCATGGCCAATCATCTATTCTTTTACTTTCAGGCTTATTATATCCTTATATATTTCTCTTGCAAGTAGTGTGTAGTTGCATTTTATTCTTTCTCCAATCTGCTACTGTGTCTTATAAATGGAACATTTTCATTTAATAGTACTATTAAATGAAATATATTTAACAGATTTGGATATTTGGGTGATTTTCTCTTTCCTATGTTCATTGGTGAATTACATTAATTGATTTTCTAATGTTGAATCCACTTGAATTTTTTTTTGAGAGAGTCTCTCTCTGTGGCCCAGGCTGGAGTGCAGTGGCGCTATCTCGGCTCACTGCAACCTCCACCTCCCGGGTTCAAGTGATCCTCCTGCCTCAGCCTCCTGAGTAGCTGGGACTATAGGCGTGTACCACTGTGGCCTGCTAATTTTTGCATTTTTCAGTAGACACAGGGTTTCACCATGTTGGTCAGGCTGGTCTCAAACTCCTAACCTTGTCATCCACCTGCCTCAGCCTCCCAAAGTACTGGGATTACAGGGGTGAGCCACTGTGCCCTGCTCCCTGTTTGTTTTTACATACATTGCTGGATTTGCTTTGCTAATATTTTGTAAAGATTTTTATACCTTATGTTCATGAGTAAGGCTGGCCTGTAATTTACTTTTCTTGTATTGTTTCTTATCTAGTTTGGATATCAAGGTTATGGTTCTCAGACTGATAAAAGTATTTCTACTTATTCAGTTGCCTATACAATTTTTGTGTAAGGTATTGTAATTAGTTTTCTTAAGTGGCTGGTTTACCTCACTTGTAAAATAATCTGAGCCAGGTATTTTCCTAGTGGGAAGATTTTAAATTACTGATCTAATTTCTGTATAATTTTAGCCATTAGCAAACCATTCACATTACATTTTACCATTGGATCAGTTTTGGTAACTTGTTTTTCCAGAAATTGCCCATTTCTCCTAGATTTTCAAATATTTTGTCACAACGTTACTCAGAATCTCTTTTTAATCTCTGCATATTTATTATGTCCGCTTTTCTTTTTGAACAGTCTTGCCGTAGACTTAATTAGTCAAAATTTAAACAATTTGGAACCAAATTTTGACTTAAAAAAAACCATCTCTATTGAATCTTTAACTTTATTAAATTCTGCTCTTTTTAAATTTTTGCCTTCTTTCAGTTTTTTCTTTCTTTTTTTTTTTAGATATTTAGCTCACTTTCAGCCTTTTTCCTTTTTTTGGGGGAGACAGAGTCTTGCTCTGTTGCCAGGCTGGAGTGCAGTGGTGTGATCTCGGCTCACTGCAACCTCCGCCTGCTGGGTTCAAGCAATTCTCCTG
>NW_012099854.1:121759-126067 GCF_000951045.1 Mandrillus leucophaeus | reverse complement strand
CGTAAGTTGTGTGCCACAAAATTGAAACTATTTTTATAATTCAGTCCTAAGTTACTTTCTAACTTTAAGATTTCTTTTTCAACCTGTAAGTTACTGAGAAGTGTGTTAAGTTTTCAGTTGAATGTTTTATACATTATCTTATTAATTTCTAAATTAAATGCACTGTGCTCAGGGCATGTGTGATACAGATGTGATACAAATCCTTTTAAATTTGTTGAGATTTGCTTTATTGTCAGTTTTCTGTAAATATTTCATGAATACTTAAAAATAATGGAAATTGACCAGTTAGGTCAATATATTTCCATTAAATCAGTGGTTTTCACTTTTAAGGTGTAACCCCATATTAAAAAATACACATATATACCTAGAACATACACAAACATACAACAAAATCTTCACACAACAGTTTTATATACACACATACACATGTGTGTAGTTTTTTGGTTTTTCTCTGTTGCCCAGGCTGGAGTGCAACAGCATGATCATGGCTTACTGCAGCTTTGACTTCCTGGGCTCAAGCGATGCTCCCACCTCAGCTTCCCAAGTAGCTGGGATCGCAGGCTCATGCCACCATGCATGGCTAATTAAAAAATGTTTTTTGGAGAGATGGCGGTCTCCCTGTGTGTCCAGGCTGGTCTCAAACTCCCGGGCTCAAGTGATCCTCCCAAGAGCTGGGATTACAGGCATGAGCCACTGCCCCGGCTCCTGTATGTTTTTTTTTTTTTTAAATTATTTTTTTTGAGACGGAGTCTCACTCTGTCGCCCAGGCTGGAGTGCAGTAGTGCAATCTCAGCTCACAGCAAGTTTCTTCTTTTTGAGACGGAGTCGCGCTCTGTCGCCCAGGCTGGAGTGCAGTGGTGCTATCTCGGCTCACTGCAAGCTTCGCCCCTGCAGGTTCACACCATTCTCCTGCCTCAGCCTCCCGAGTAGCTGGGACTACAGGTGCCCGCCACCAAGCCCGGCTAATTTTTTGTATTTTTTAATAGAGACGGGGTTTCACCCTGTTAGCCAGGATGGTCTCGATCTCCTGACCCCGTGATCCACCTGCCTTGGCCTTCCCAAAGTGCTGGGATTACAGGCATGAGCCACCGTGCCCAGCCTCCTGTATGAATTTTTTTTTTTTTTTTTTTGAGACAGAGTCTTGCTCTGCTGCCCAGTTTGGAGTGCAGTGGTGCAATCTTGGCTCACTGCAAGCTCCGCCTCCCGGGTTCACACCATTCTCCTGCCTCAGCCTCCCAAGCAGCTGCGACTACAGGTGCCCAACACTACACCCGGCTAAATTTTTGTATTTTTAGTGGAGATGGGGTTTCACCGTGTTAGCCAGGATGGTCTCGATCTCCTGACCTCATGATCCGCCTGCCTCGGCTTCCCAAAGTGCTAGGATTACACGCATGAGCCACTGCGCCCAGCCCTATATGTGTATTTTTAATGGTAACTGCAACTCATTTTATAACTCATGAATGGGTCAGGCACAGTTCGCAAAATATTGCATTAGAAGAAGCCTATTAACTGTGTTGGTCAAATCTCTATTACTGATGTCTAACTCCTGACTGATTTTTATCAATTATTCAGGTGTGTTAACATCACATTAAGACATAACTATCACATAAGATGGATTCTGGAGCCAGAGTGACTAAGTTTAACTCCCATCTCTACCACTTACTATGCAGGTAACCCTGGGAAATTTATCTAACCTCTCTTGCCTCCATTTCCCCATCTGTAAATTAAGGATAACAGAAACTTAACTACTAGAATTGTTACAATTAAATGAGTTAAAACATGTAAAGCACTTAAATCACTGCCTGGCATATCATAAGCACTCAATAAATATTAGTTTGTTTTTTTTTTCAGTTTACCTAACATTTTTGTTATTCTCTTGTTTCACTTCCCTGTTATTTCTGTAAACTTTTAACCATAGTCATTTTATTTTCTATATCTGATAATTCTAACATCTGAAGATCTTGATAACCTAATTTTGTTGTTTGTTTCCTTACTATCTTGGCTTGTTTCTTTATGTATTTGGTAATTTTTTTGTTGTGAAACCCTTATGACCTGGAATCAAGAATGCCTTTCCCCCAGAAACTATTTGGTCTTACTTCTGCTAAGTCTCTAGGAACACCTCTAACCCAAAAGTGCTTTAATGGATTAGGGTTTCTTAGACTGTGCAGATGGTATAAATCAAATTCCAAACCAGTATACAGGGAGGCTTATGAATTCATGAATTCAGGTTTTTAGCGAAGGCTCCTTTTTTCTACCTTGAGCCAACACCAGAAATAGACAAGTTTTCTTACAAATCCTTTCTCCTCACACTGGGGATATAGCAATGAACAAGAGAGACCAAAAAACACCTGTCTTCATAGAGCCAGAGTGAGCAAGAGGTGGAATGGCAGGAAAAGAGGCTGAAGAAACAGGCAGGTTCAGATTACGTAGGGCCTTTCAACCATGGTGAGGACTGAGGATTCAGTTCTAGGTGTGATGGGAACTAACTGGAGGGTTTTGAACAGAGGAACGACATATGTTCTAAAGGAGCACTCTGAGGTCAGGCATGATGATTCATGCCTGTAATCCCAGCGCTTTGAGAGGCTGAGGTGGGAGGATCACTTGAACCTAGGAGATGGTACCTACAGTTCTGTCACTGCACTCCAGCCTGGGTGACAGAGCGAGATTCCATCTCAAAACCCGCCTCCCAGGTTCAAGCGATTCTCCTGCCTCAGCCTCCTGAGTAGCTGGGACTACAGGTCTGCGCCACCACGCCCAGCTAATTTTTGTATTTTTAGTAGAGATGGGGGTTTTGCCATGTCGGCCAGGCTGGTCTCGAACTCCTGGCCTCAGGTGATCCACCTGCCTCAGCCTCCTGAAGTGTTGGGGATTACAGGCGTGAGCCACTGTGCCTGGCCAAAATTTTTTTTAATTAAAAAAAAAAAAAAAGGCACTCTGGCTCCTATGAGGAAAAGCAAGTGTGAGAGATGCAGAATTGAAGTAAGATAAATTATTGGTAGGCTAGGACTCTGCTGGGAGCTGTTGGTAGCTTATACTAAGATCATTGCAGAGTAAACTGTAGGAGAGATTAGGGATATATTTTGAAGGCAAGGTTTCTGATAGGTTTGATGTAGAAGTGAGTGAAAGAAAGGGAACAAGGCCAGCTAATTGAGAAGCTGAGGTGGGAAGATCTCTTGAGGACAAGAGTTCGAGACCAGCTCAGGCAACAGAGTGAGAGCCTGTCTTTAAAAAATAAATAAATAAATAAATACATAAATAAAAGTAGAAAGTGAATAAGTATGACCCTTAGTTTTTTGCCCTGATTACTTGAGTGAATGGTGATACTATTTCCTGAGATAGGGTGGGGTACAGGAAGAACATGTTTAGGAGAAAACATTTTAGACATGCTAAGTTTTAGATGCCAATTAGATATGGCATGACAATGGAAAACATTAAACAAATGAGTCTCAAACTCATGAGGGAAATTTTGGCTAGAAATATAAATCTGAAAATAATCAGTATATAGACAATATAAAAGCCAAGTAACCAGATGAGATTATCTAGAGCTGTACTGTCCAATAGCCAGTAGCCACATGCGGCTCTCTACATTTTAATTAAGCAAAGTTAAGTAATATTAAAAATTCACCCCCTCTTGTAGTAGCCACATTTCAAGTGATCAACAGCCACATATAGCTAGTGGCTTTTATATTGGATGGCAGATATAAAACGTTTTTATCATCACAGAAAATTCTACTGGAAGCACTGACTTAAAGCACAGAATAGAAGGAAAAAGGGTAAAAGCAGTAAGAAGGAAGGAGAGACAGATGGAAAATAGGGAGAGAAAGAAGGTAGTAAGAGATCCAAGAACTGAACCCTGAGCAGTGCAAATGTAAAGGACAGAAAGATGAAGAAGAGGAGAGAAGAGAATAAAGACGAGAGTGGCAAACCAGAAAAGTACAGTAATCCTGGAGGCCGAATGAAGAAAGTATTCTCAGAAGGGAATGATTGGCTATAGATACTGCTGAGAAAAATCAAGTAAGCTGACATGTGAAACCTGAATGATATATTTGGTAAAATGGAGGTTTGTGGTAACCTTGAAAGGTGGTTTCAGAGTCATGGTGAGGGTAAAGCCCAACGGGAATGGGTTAAAGAGAGAAAGGGAGGCAAGGAAGTAAAGACAATGAACATCAGTGATGTCTTTTCAGGTTTTGTTATAAAAGGGAACAAAGGAACAGTCTATAGGGTCCATGAAGACAAGCAACTGTTTGTTTTTGCTTTTTAAAGATGAGAGCTCTTATGGCATAATCTGTTTGAAAGTTCAACACAGGG
>NW_012099854.1:105847-121573 GCF_000951045.1 Mandrillus leucophaeus | reverse complement strand
TGAGACTCTGTCTCAAAAAAAAAAAAAAAAAAAAAAGAAAGTTCAACCCAGAAAAACTAGTTTTAGCACATCATTCAACCACAAAGCACGCAGTCACAAATTATTATACGGCTCACACTTCAGACTTTTCACTAAATGTTATTTGAAAGTCTAAATCAGGTGACTAGCCACTAATTTCTTTTCCTTTTTCATGAGTTTAAAAAAAAGATTGGAAAAAGGTAGATTTATCACTGACTTTCAGATTCAAAATATTTGTCAGGTTTTTTTTGTCAGTTTTTTTAAGACTGAGAATCTCTCAAGCTTAGGAAAATGATCTCATACAGAATCACATACTGATGAAATTTTAAAATGTGATCCTAATCTTATCCCTTTTATTTCTTTAAAAGCATTTTTTTCCACTCAAAAAGAGATATTATAGCAAGTTTCCTCGCTATAGAAATGTCAAACAAATCGGCACCTAAGGAAGGTTTCCTAAAAATAGGTTTTGCCACCAAAAACCAAAAAACAACAAAAAAAAAAGCAAGAAAGAAAAATAAAAATAGTATCTTAGATTTTCTGAATTTAAAAAAGAAAGTCCTAAGAAAATTCACCTTGGAAATGAAATGGGGGAAAAAGAACTAAACAGAAATCAAATATGTAAAACTATATGAGATAAAAAGGATAAACAATAACATTCAAAAATTTTGGCACCTTCACATTTATAAATTTTTGAATGAGCTTAGAGAATTTAAATGTATTTTTACAAAAGAAAAGAACAATACCATCACCATTCCTAAATTCATAAAAACTATAAAATATTGTTTTACATTTATAAATTATATATTATATATAATTATATATATTTACAGAGCTGTGTACAGCAAAAAGAGTATAATAAGTTGAACTTCCTATGTTATATATTCTCTCTGAATATGCCAAATTTGTGATAAATAACTTTAATGTAAATATTGAGGATTTAAAAATTGGGTTTTAAAAGTCCTATTACTTACCATTCAAACTGCTATCAATTTCAGTATTTTCAGACATTATGGAGTTATTTGTGCTGTAGCTCAGACCAAGAACCATTTGAAGATCTGAGAGATTCAGTCGTGCTGTTAGTTCACCACTTTTATCCCCAACCTACAACACAAACATTTATATTTTAGAGTAGTATTTAAAGACAAAGAATGGTGAAGATTATTTGTAAATGTAGTGAACCTAAAACTGGAAGAATGAAAATAGTTTTATTAGAATTATGAGACTATGAATGAATGAAAATTTTTTTCCATTAATAGTTGTCTTAAAGAATATAGAAAGAAAAAGCAAGTTTCTAAAATATCGTAATAGGACAGCTAATTGTATTCTTTTAATTCTTTAGTTCTCTAAACATTAGATTGCTCTTGCTCTCTGGGATCATACTAAGTAATAAGGTAGATTATCCTGGACACATTAACTTGGTATATGAATCAAATTTCCTTAGAATATTTTATTCCCATAGTATAATAGTAATGTTTATTAAGCTAGCACCAGACATTTTGCTAGGCACTTTTAATATACATTAGCTCTGATCATTATAACACTTTGCAAGGTAGATATTATTCCCATTTTGCAGATGAGAGAAATTGAGGCTCAGAAAAGGTTTCCAAGCTCAAATAGCCAGTAAGTGGCAGAACTACAAGAGGAAGCAGTCCTTAATTCTAAGAATCATGCTTTTCCTTCAATACCATGCTACTTCTCCATGTAGAGATGCGGGTAGAGTAGGGGCATATTTTAGTACTCTCCTTCCACTTACCCATGCCCAGCCTTACTTTCTTGTCTTCCTACATCAAAGACAATACAAACATAACTGTGATCTGTACCTCAAAATGCTTTGTGGGGTTCTTATGACAAGAGAATGATATATAATCAAATTTATTATTCAGCCACATGATCAATCTAGAGAAATAACAGGGTTCCCTCCCCCAACCTCTAATTTGTAAATTACAACAGCACAGACAGCATTTTTTTGTTTCATACCTCTCTTGAAATTTCCAAGTGCTTTTCAGCAAAATGCATTGCTTGATCATGATTTCCTAGTGCTGTGTATGCATTTCCTAAGCTCCAACATGCTCTTCCTTCACCAATTCTAAAACATTATTCAAAGCGAACATGCAGTTATTTGAAAAGAGGTCCTATGTATAGAATAAAAGCTATCTAGCAGGAACTAAAGGTATAAAGAAAGGTTTGGATTGATTTGGTCTTTCATATAAAGAACATACTATCATGATATTATAGACAGAATACCCAGATTAAAAAAAATAATACCCACATGATACTAAACTCATAGTCAAGTATTACAACATAGAAAACATTCTTTTAAAATATGAAAATACAGTATAAAGTAATAAATCTCAAGGATAGGTATTCTGGTCCACTACCCCATTTTCCTTCTATAACAGCCCTACCAGGTAATTATTCAGTGTGTGTCTGAGCAGCAGGGAGAGAGAACTCACTACCTCTTGAGGTAGCATACTTCATTTTGAACAACTGCATCGAAAAGTTCTCTTTCATACTGAGGTAAAAAAAAAAAAAATCGATTTTCTAAAGCAAATATCACAGACTAAATGCTGGCAAATACTGTTTTTTTAATACAGTAAAACAAAACAACTGAATTAGCCACTAACATTTAAAAAGCAGATTTCATATAAAACTCAGCACTTCCAGCTTTTCTTTAAAAAACAGGAAGATGTGGACACAATGGATTTTCATTCCTGCCTGGCAACAATTATTTGGAGTTGGGTAGCAGTTGCCCCCTTCACACTGGGCATTATCTCTAAGTTTACCACAATTCCCACACTTACGTAGTTAGGAAGACTTTTTTTTTTTTTTGAGGTGCAGTCTCGCTCTGTTGCCAGGCTGGAGTACAGTGGTGTGATCTCAGATCACTGCAACCTCCACCTCCTGGGTTCAAGTGATCCTCCTGCCTCAGCCTCCTGAGTAGCTGGGATTACAGGCATGCCCCCTCCCCACACGTGGCTAATTTTTGCATTTTTAGTAGATACGGGGTTACACTTACGTAGTTAGGAAGACTTTTTTTTGAGATACAGTCTCACTCTGTCGCCAGGCTGGAGTACAGTGGCGTGATCTCGGCTCACTGCAACCTCGGCTCACTGCAACCTCCACCTCCTGGGTTCAAGCGATTCTCCTGCCTCAGCCTCCCAAGTAGCTGGGATTACAGGCGTGCCCTACCACGCCTGGCTAATTTTTGTACTTTTTGTAAAGACGGGGTTTCTCCAGGAAGACTTCTGAAGAGGTAACTGAGTTTGGGACCTAGTCACTGATCTTGGGTCAAGGGCATATGGAACCAGACTAATCCTCTATCACAGACTAATCCTCTATCGCAGACTAATTCTCTATCGCAGACAGTCCTCTATCACAGACTAATCCTCTATCACAGACTAGCCCTTCATACAACGATATACAGAGGATATCACTGAAAAAGAAAATTCCTTAAAAGGGATTTTAAGGTAAACACAGGAAAAGAAACAAAGGAAAAACTCTAGGGATTCAATAATGCATCTATATTTTACCTTAGTTACGGTCAAAAGATGTAAAACATACCTATCATTCAGCTCTTGAGCAATTGCTAAGTGCTTCAGATGATAATCAATGGCCTTTTCATAGTCTTGAAGCAAAGTATATGTATTTCCAAGACTGTAACAAGACTGTGCTTCTACAGCTCGGTCTTTAAGCTGTCGAGCCAACAGTAGTGTCTTCCTACAAGAAGAAATTAATTCTTACATAATGATCATTCTCAATTTGGGCTTTAAGGATCACAAAATAAAACTCTAATTTTTCCTCTCTGCTGCTTTCTGCTGCCTTTAAATCTCTGAGAGCCTAATATTCATATCCCGTACTTTCTTCATTACTTTTAGACAAAATGAAAAGGCCTTTTTGAAACACAGAAAGCAGATTCAAGACAGAATAAATTTGAGAATCCTAACAATTCACCAAAGTAAAGGAGTATTGAAACATGAAATCAAGAGTTTCTAGAGGTTAACATACTATCTTTAACATTTTAAAAAAACTTTCCCTTTAGTATTGGCAATAGCTTTTTTCCACATGACATCTGTTTTCAATCGTACCGTCACCTTTGCATTGTCAAAATTTAAAATATTTAGGTAAAATTCTTATGTGTAGGCTATTAGTCACCACTTAGGTAAAATTCTTATGTATAGGGCATTAGTCATCAACTCATGAAAAATACTGAATGCTGCATCCAAACATTACCCATTCTACCTGTGGTATTGTCAGTGAGAAGCTAGCATAGCAGTTAAGAGTATAGATCTTGGAGCTAGACTGGGTTTAAATCCCAACTTTGCCAATTACTAAGCTAAGGGCAAAGTATGTATACCAGTCTCTTCATATATAAAATGGGAGAAATACCTCAAAGGATTTTTGTGAGGATTAAATTAATATGTATAGATAAAAAGTGCTTAGAATAGCATCTTGTCCATAGTAGATGCTGTATAAATGTTAATATGTTATTATATCAGTGCTTAAACCTACAGATGCTTTTGGATTCAGTAATTTAAATGGCTCTCCCATCATTTCTGCCAAATAGTGTAATTACTTCATATCACTTATAACTATATGACAAATTACTATACGGTAATGTGATAGCTTTTTCTTAAACAAACAAATCTAAAATTACATATTTAATGATGATACATTCAAATCTGTCGCCTTGGGAGGCTACCTAATTATTCTAATGCTGCCTGTCTTTTCAAATATTTTTGAAAGACTTTTGGAATTGCTCTCAGAGATCCTGTGGCATAATGCTTTCTGGCATACCATTATTCTTTGATGGTACAGTTGATTTGTAAATGATCAGAAATCTTTCTGGAACCAAATTCAATTACTAACATAGGTTTACCAAACTACTGCTTTGTATCTGGAAGGATATGGATCTACAATGTTATGTTAGCCTTCTTGTTTGGCCCTGATAACAATTCTGGGCTGGGTGTGGTGGTTCACACCTGTAATCCCAGCACTTTGGGAGGCCGAGGTGGGCGTATCACTTGAGGTCAGGAGTTCAAGACTAGCCTGGCCAACATGGTGAAACCCCATCTCTACTAAAAATACAAAAATTAGCTGGGTATGGTGGCAGACACCTGTAATTCCAGCTGCTCAGGAAGCTGAGGCAGGAGAATCACTTGAACCCAGGAAGTAGAGGTTTCAGTGCACCAAGATTGTGCCATTGCACTCCAGCCTGGGCGACAAGAGCAAAACTCAAAACTGTCTTTGTTTAAAAAAAAAAAAAAAAATCTAAAGAAGAGTTCTAAAAATATTTCTAACCAACAACTTGGAATATATATAAAGTTCTGAGTTCTAGCCTGCTTATAGGGAGAAAAAAAGTAAGTTTCATTACTTTATATTCATGCTTCTTTAGTCAAATAGCCACTATCCATTTTATAATAGAACCTTTTAGTATGTAATAGAGGTATGCCATTTAATAATTAAGACTTCTCTATATCCCTTGGCTTTAAAATATAAGAAACTTTTATATTTAAAATCAAAATATATACTCCTTCATATAGTACATAGTAATATGTTTTATTTGGGAGGCTATTTCATATCTAACTAACCTAACCAACCAACAAATATTAACCATTAGTTAATGTTTAAAGCAAAGTGGAATGCTATTCAATTTTTTTTAGATAGGCCTGAAATAATTTTACCTTTTTATGAAGATGACAAAATTATTCAGAACTGTCTCATATTGGATTCTTTAACAAAATACAAATCAATCACTGTGTCTTCAGTTTAGTCAAACTGGCTTCTACCCAAAATCTATAAGGGCCTTCAATCCCCACTAACTAGGGAAAACTCAATCTAGAAAACACAGATCAGGCAACTTGAAGCTGTCTAAACTTTCTATCATCTATGTCTCAAATCTACTGATAAGAGAGATCCTGCCACAGAAGAAGCTGGGATTGCAAACTCCTCAGGTAAGTGAATGGGGACGCAGCTTACAGTGACACAGTCAAATATGGGCAGAAAGAGGGTAAAGGGAGAACTGCTCAGTAAGAAGGTGGGAAGGTAGAGCAAAAAAATCAGTGATCACTGATAGAGACTATAAATATTTTTGTTACCAGGCTTTCTTTTGGCATCTCTTCTAACCCATAATTGAGTGAAATAAAGCATATACACAATATACACCACATATGCTAAATAGGTTTAAAAGATATTAAAGGTTGAAAACTTCATTTAAAAACAATTACTTTTAAAGATAAAAACCAGTACTATAAAGGGGTCATACTGCTGCTATTAAATCTTAGGTACAATAATATTTATTGAGCACTGTGTACCAGGCACTGTGCTAAGTGTTTAATATATTGTTTCATTCACTCTTCACAGTATTCCCCAAAATGATGTATTGATATATTCTGTTACAGATAAGGAAATTGAGGCTTAGATGCCAAAAGTCCTGCTGCAATCAGATTTTAAACCTAAAGCCTATGAATTAATGGGATTGAATAACTATTCGTTTTACATTTATCTACAGAAATATTAGACTAACTTGTAGTATTCCGAGGCAGTTTCAAATTCACCAAGAAATATATATGCATTTCCAAGGTTGCTATATGCTCTTCTTTCAGCCGCTTTATCTCCAAATTCTTTTGCAATCAGGAGACGCTGAAACAGAAAATTTTAATTAGATATAGCTAAAATAAAACGGAAGAATGATCTAATCACTGTTCAGAACTTTGATGGAGGAAATGGTCTGGCTCCAAGGCCTTCCACTGTACCTGCTCATGAGCTATAACTGCATCCCTAAAGTTGCCAAGGAGGTAATGTGTGTTCCCAAGATTTCCAAAGGCACGTCCTTGTGCTGCTCGGTCACCCAAAGCAGTCACTAATGATAGATTTTCCCTAAGGGATAGCAAAAAGTGATGAAAAAATAAGTTTGCAAAACAATTTTATTTATGTGATTTACATATCTAATTCTTTTTATCAGAAAAAAATGTAAGGAAGCTTACAGCCATAATGTGCAACATTTTAAGGATGACATCAATGATGAAGAGCAATTATAGGAAATAGCTGGGAACACTTTATTAAACTATTTAGATAGGTTGCTGCCCAGGGTCAAGCACAGAGTTAATCTTGGAACCCCTGTAGTTAAGTAGTTGTATGAAATTCTATTGGTAAAAGACTAAATTACTCTAAATAACAGCCCAACCATTGATATTTCTTGTTTTTGCCACTAAGTGGCACTGGTCTGCAATTTAAATGAAAGCTGCAGATTACTACTAATAATAACACTATAACATTTAAGCAACTGAATTGATGATTTTGCTAGTTCATAGCTTTAAAACCTTTGCCAAACTTAAAAACTTTACTACCGAATAAAGAACGTACAGCAGATCCACGGCTTAGATGGGCCTACATGATTGCCCATATCAGCCCCTACTCACTCATAAAAATCCACGGCTGCCTGCAGAGCATCTCTCACTTCTTCTGGAAATTCTCCTACATCCTGGGGACCAGGGTAACCAAAACTTTTCCCTTTGGCATGATACACATTCCCAAGATTGTAAAGTGCTCTTGCTTCTCCCACCTAAATGAAGACATCAGCAAAGTTTACATTTTGAAAACAGAGGTCAGGCTTATCATATATATTTGTAATATCCTTAGTATTATGGACAAGGGAAAGAAATTTTTATATTGGCTCTCCATACAGAACCAATCAAATAACTACTTATAAAAGAAAGACCTCTATTTCCTTCTTTTTCTCCATTAAATTTTTTTTTCTCTTTTACTTCTATTAGTCTATCCATGTTTTCTTTTTTGGTATTAATTTTTAAATAAACTATAGAATAATTACATAGTATTAAAATGCAAAGCCATCTGAATGAAAATATTAGACCTACCATCTAATGCTGTGGTATTACCTTGTCATTAAGCTCTCTGGAAATATCTAGGTGTCGCTGACAACAAACTATGGCTTCATCAAAATTCCCAAGAACTTTTAAGGTGTTTCCCAGATTACCACTAGCTTTCGCTTCCCCCAACTGGTCTCCAATAGTCCTGAAAAAAGCAAAAAACAAACAAAAAAATGGTATTGAAATACAAATGGTGTTAAAATATAAAGCAGCCAGAGTACCGTTTTCCAAGAGGACAAACTAACATGCTTAAGGTAAGAAAAACCCATTGGCTTTGAAACCTACTTTAAATAAATATTTAAAACTTACATTTCTGGATTCGAATGTAATTAGTTTTCATCCATTTAATTAAACTCTAGGGTCATTTCACTACTATTCATTCAATTAAACTGTGTTCAACCTAAAGGTTAGTTTTAAAAAGTGATGCTACTGAAGTAGAACTCATTAAATGTATTAAGTTAGTTTTTGTTAATTGAATAGAAATATTTTTTAATGTAATAGCTAATTTCAGAAGGAAGAATATTTAAAAGCTTAATTACCTTGCAAGAGTTAAATCATGATGGTGATATTCTAATGCTTTGGCATAATCATGCAAATAGAAATAAGCATTGCCCAGCTGGCTGTAAATAGCACTAAGTGTTTTTAGGTCTTCAGTTCCAACTTGAACTGCAGCTTCAAAGAATGACACACCAGCGCGGCAGTCTCCTGATTTACATAGACGTTCCCCTTCCAAGGCCAGCTCTAGGCAAGAAGCTTCCATTCTACAAAATTATACAGGACATTTAAACATAACATTACAGCTGCATCACAGTATTTTTAACTTTCAGTAATATAATTTAAATGTAGACTATATGGCTACTCTTGTTCAGGGCAGCTGCCTCTATAACTGAAATCTATATACATTCCTGATGAAACAGTAAAACAGTTATTTGTAGCAAGAGGTAATTTGCCTACTCAAATTTCTCTGAGCCTGCTCAGAGAGGTCAGGATAGCTAAATATCTGTATGTGGAGCTCATTTTAATTGGCCCAGAGCAATCCATGTTACTAGTGAAAGAACCTATAGCAGTATTTCCCAAACAATTCTGAGTTGTAACAGACCTCTGGACGTCCTTAGAGTCTGAGGAGATGAGTATGTGGGAAAGTGAGGCCCTACAATTATTAATACTGTTCTCTACCCAGGTATCCAAGTTATCCAAGTATTCTAGTCACTTGTTCATCAACCCCTCTGACCATCCATCCATCCATCCATCCCTCGCTCTCTCTCATACACACACAACACACACTCAGTCTCCTTCCTCTTCTTACCACCACATGACCACGTATACCATAGAAAAATAGAGGAACAAAATATTCTTGATCTATAAGGCACATTTTCACAAGGGAACTAAGTGTCAAGAAACTAAGTTAGAAAACAATGATTAAAAAATTTGCAGAAATACTAATTTTGAAAGTCTGTCCCTGAATTGAAAAAGAAGGATGAAGTCACTGTAAACATATCTGGGAGAAAAAAACACTGACACTTTGGATTCAAATCCTAAATTTTAGAGGGTGCCCCTCACCAAAATTGCCATTGTGTTTCTTCAGCATCTTCATGATTTCTGCCATTATGTATGAACTACCTATTCGTTTAATTATTTCTGTAATTTGGCAAATTTCCTTTAAATTGGCACACTATCTTTTATCATTGAAAAAAAATGGAGCTTCATCCAAAGCGGTATTCATGAAACTGTGAATTTGATATGATACTTATATTTATATTCTAATACGGCAGTCTCCCACCTTTTTGGCACCAGGGGCCGGTTTTGTGGAAGACAGTTTTTCCACGGATGGGTGGCAGGGGATGGTTTTGGGATGATTCAAGCGCATTACATTTATTGTACACTTTATTCCTCTTGTTACTACACATTCACCATAATGTAGAATCAGTGGGAGCCCTGAGCTTGTTTTCCTGAAACTAGATGGTCCCATCTGGGTGTGATTGGAGACAGTGACATCTCATCAGGTATTAGACTCTCATAAGGAGCGTGCAATCTGGATCCCTTGAATGTGCAGTTCACAGTATCTAATGCCACCACTGATCTGACAGGAGGCAGAGCCCAGGTGGAAATGCTGACTCGCCCCGCCCACCTGCAGCTTACCTCCTAACAAACTGCCCACAACAGTACTGGTCTGTGGCCCAGGGCTTGGGAATCCCTGTTCTAATACACATTAAACAAATATGTAATTATTAAACTCTAAAAGTGAGTAAAGTTACCTTATGTACCACCAGTGGCATACATATCACTCTCTGAAAAGCTCTGATTAAGCTCATCAAACGTTTTGATTTTTGGAACAGCACTAAGTTACTCCTTACTAGAATGAGCTTTGAGCCAGTGGTTCTTAATGCTGGCTGTACAACAGCAGAGCCCACCTGGAGCACTTTCTAAAACTCTCAACCCTGAACTCCACTCTCTGGGTTACGTCTGGCCACCTGTATTTTTTTAAAGCCCCAGGTAATTCTAAAGTACAAGTTAGGGTTGAGAATCAGTGCTTTTATAAGAAATGTGAATTAAACCACCACTCACCCTAATATCATTCAAATATGATTATATTCTGTATATCTAGTGGTAGATCAATTAACATGTTTTTTTGAGTGCTGTTTTTCAGTCTGTAAAATTTCAAGGGTCCTTACAGCCATAAATTAAAATGGGATTATAAAATGGAAAATATATCTGATGAAGCTAAAAGCCTGGACAAAATTAACTGAGCCAACTGTAAAGGTTCAAAGCAGACTTCTGGTTCAGAACAAGCAGATGTATGCAGCCAATTCCAATAGGTAATTTTCACGTTTTCTGTCTAGGTATCTTTTTCTTTCTTTCTTTCTTTTTTAAGAATTCAAATGACTTAGCTAATGGCTACTGCTTGCTCATCTTCACTTTTTTTTGAGACACAGTTTCACACTGTCACTCTACAATCTCGGCTCACTGCTAACCTCTGCCTCTTGGGTTCAAGTGATTCTTGTGCCTCAGTCTCCTGAGCAGCTGGGATTACAGGTGTGCACCATCATGCCTGGCTAATTTTTGTAATTTTAGTAGAGACAGGGTTTTGCCATGTTGCTCAGGCTGATCTCAATCTCCTGACCTCAAGCAATCCACCCACCGTGGCCTCCCAAAGTGCTGGGATTACAGGTGTGAGCCACCATGCCCGGCCCCATCTTCACTTTATGGATCTATGCAAAATAATGCAGGTAAACCTCTAACATTTTGCTACAACATTAGACTACAAGCCAATTAGATACAGGAGAGAAGATCTAAAATACATAGTAAGATAAGCGGTTAAATCAGAGACCTTAAACAGCTATATTTATATTTCTTTATATATCACTTCACAATTAATAAAGCCTATTTTTGTCTTCCAAAAATGAAAATTGCCCTTTAGAATTGCATTTCTGAAAATGAGAGATTTCATAGAAGAAAAAATTGAGTAGATCTGTTTAAGATTTTATGAAGTTATTGTCATATTCTATGTATAAAGAGATATAAGTCAACAAAAGATATGTAAAAATGTGATTTTTTTCTTGAGATGGAGTCTTGCTCTGTCACTCAGGCTGGAGTGCAATGGCGCAATCTTGACTCACTGCAACCTCCGCCTCCTGGGTTCAAGCAATTCTCCTGCCTCAGCCTCCTGAGTAGCTGGGATTATAGGCGTGCGCCACCGTGCCCAGCTAATTTTTGTATTTTTAGTGGAGACGGGGTTTCATCATGTTGGCCAGGCTGGTCTCAAACTCCTGATCACAGGAGAGCCGGCTGCCTCGGCCTCCCAAAGTGCTGGGATTACAGGCATGAGCCACCGTGCCCAGTCAAAATGTGATTTTTATTAAAGGATTATTTTGCTAGATGAAGTACCTGAACTGATTGTCTTTATTTGTCAAAAACGGAAACCAATGAACTTCTAAGAAATATAAAAAAAACATGGAAAATATATTTTATATGTAAAATTTTTTCCTATAAAAAGGTTTTAATTTAAGCATTCTAATTATGTTAAAAATTGTATCTCAAGCATTTTCAGTGCTAGGAATTGATCTTAAGGTATACTTATACAAATTTAAGAAGATATATATGAAAGGATATTTACAGCAGCAAAAAAACACAAATGAATTAAATGTCCACCAATAGAGCACTGGGTAAAAAAAATTACACGCCACTATACAATGGAATACTAATGATGGCACATCATGTCACTGAGGGAGAGGTGGGGAAATGGTCATATGTGACAGCACCATCAGTTTAGGATGACTGGGTTGCTCGCCAGGAAATTAGGAGTAAGGCGGAACTGGCTATTCATGTGAACAACATTTAAAAATCGGAAGTATGTTTGCCTATATTCATATAAAGCTGAGAAGTATCTTCTTCAAATAAATAACTTCACCACAAATGACTGATCTTCTGGATTTAAGTCTACAGAACATTTTACTGGAACCATTGATCCAAATGATGTGGCATCCAACAAAACTTAGCTATAGGTGGAATGGCATCATAAGTGTTACACATTTTTTAAAAGGCATTTTACATAATTGCCATAAGAAATAATGACAGCAAACTGGAAGCTTGCTGGCTACATGGCTGTCTTTGAAGTCCATGTAGTAAGAATGCCCTACAGGAGAGACTATCTTAGAAAAGTTATTCCAGTGACTAATACCTGAAATAATGTCCAAAACTCTCTAGTTTATGATTAATTCTTAGATAGATTCAGGCTCTGTTGTATTTTATTAGAAAATAAGTTAATATTCTGGCAAAAATCTCTAACATCTGAATCAAATATAGGTTTATGCCTGAAAAATAGGGCAGGTTGGTTTATAAATTTTTTAGAAGATCATTAAATAGTAACAGAGAAAGTAATTTCATATTCTCTCTGTCTCTATGAGAGAATAGAATTACCTCCTTTGTTTACCAGTTGGGTTGAAAACAAAGAACATACCCAGATATAGAAGAAAAACCAAGAAAATACCCCTCCATTAAAATATATCCCACATACAAAGTTTCTAGAAGACTTAATAACATCAATTTTGTCCAGATTTGACTCTTGCTTCAAGGAGCTTACATACTATTTAAGAATAAATGATGGGATTCAGGACTTAAGAGCCAAAACAAGAGTACTCTCCATTTTCTCTATTATGCTTTCCATTTCTGTGGTTGTGGAATCTTCTTTCATAGACCCTAGCTCTACCTTCTCTGTATTCTAATTGGGCATGAACCTTTTCCATCACCAGTCCTAGCCCCAATAAACAGTTTTCACCCATTCAATTTACCACATATATCTAGCTGTTCTCATTTATTTTGTAAAAGGAAAAGTGCTCAATTATATTGATTTACATTTTGTATGGTTAGATGATTAATAATATAGAATAAGAAGGAAGAAAATGATTAAAAATAAAACTTCGTAAGGTAATTTAGTCTTAAAAGTGATTTTAACCTTTATCAAACTTAATTCTCAAAATAACCCTCTGAGGCGAGGTGCAGTGGCTCATACCTGTAATCCCAGCACTTTGGGAGGCTAAGCGGGGTGGATTGCTTGAGCCCAGGAGTGCAAGACCAGCCTGGGCAACACGGTGAAACCCCATCTCTACCAAAAAAAAAAAAAAAAATTAGCTGGCTGTGGTGGCATGAGCCTATAGTCCCAGCTATTCGGGAGGCTGAGGTGGGAAGATAGCTTGAGCCTAGGAGGCAGAGGGTGCAGTGAGCACTCCAATAAAATAAAATAAATATAACCTTCTCAAATAAAATAAAAATAACCTTCTAAGATAGGCATTGCTACAGAAGGAGAAACTGATGCTGAGACAGGTTAAATGACTTGCTTAAGGTCATGGGATGGCAAAGCCGAGATAAGAAAATTTGTCTTTGTCTCCAAATCCAGTGGTCTTTGCATCACTCCATGTTAACTTAAACTATTCAAGAAAGCACATTATTAACAACTACATTGAGCTAACAAAATTAAAGAATTCAACACCATATCTGTATTCCTTCACAACTTATGTGCAATAATCTAACTTTTACAATATTAAAGTATTGAAATGTTTATTATTCACAGTAAGAAGCATAAATGACATTTCCCAAAGAAACACAAAACCAGAGAAACTAGTGTAATGAACCCAATGTATCCATCTTTCAATTTCAACAATTACACATATACAATCAAAATATTATTTATTCATTCCTACTCCCATTGTTACTCTTCCAACCGCAGATCAGTCTGAAGTACATTCTGGAAAGCATATGATTTCATTTGTAAATACCTTAGTATATATCTTTAAAAGATTAATCTTTTTCAAAAAATATAATCACAATACCATTATCACACATAAAAATTTAATAATTCCTAAAAATCAACCATGTAATTTTTTTAACTTAGAAATAAACTGTACTTTGCTATCAGTCTCCACCTTCTGAAATAGGTGCAAAATATCTCATTAAAGCATTCTGATGTCCCCTTAGGAGGTGACTTAGTGTCCCAAGAAACATTCCATTTCAAAATTACAAATTCATTGTGCCACAGAAGCTCCTCCAGGGATACATGAGGACCTCCACAATGGAAGAACCAGATGGATAAAACATTTCATAAGTATTCACTAGAGCAGAAGAATAACTTATACTAGCCTATGGCCTAACATAAAGAGTTCAAATCATTACCCCCAATTATACGACAATCCAATCAATATACAGAATGCTGGTTGTAGAGCACTGATAAAGTCAGGGATTTGTTTGGTATAGTCCTATTACAGACAGTACCAATTTTTAAGTTTCCCTTGGTGAAGTCCTATAGCAATGTGCAACCATGTTTGATCTAAACTGTATCATGGAAAAAAAGACAATTCTAAGATCTTCCAACAGGTAGAGGTACAAGCCATTCCTCCTTATCTACTGCTCTTACCATATTAGAAAGCACAATACTATTCAAAACATTCAGCAAGACAAACATCTTATTATGTTCATATTCCACTGAAGTTCAATATGTGCCAGAGAACATGCTAATTATCATGGCTGCTGAGGAGCGACCATAGCTGAGGAGCTAATGCTCAAAGGGAGAGGTGAGGGGGAAGACAGCACCATAAAAACAGATTCATTTAATTTTAATATAGTTGGTGGTGCTAATAAAAATGCACATATTGTAATATAATCACATGGAGGCCACAGAGTCTAACTATGGAGCTTAGAAATAGTTTCCAGGAGGAGATAATCTCTGAGCTGTATCTTAGATATTGAGTAGAATTAGCTAAACAAAGAAAGTGGGAAGGGAATTCAACACAGGGTATAGTATGAGCAAAGACACTGAGACATAAAACAGCACGACATGTAGGAAACCAGAGCTCAAAGTGCAAGTTAAAGAATGGCAGGAAGTAAGGTCCAAGGAATAGGCAGAAGCCAGATAATGGAGGATCTTGTGTTCTATGTTCAGCTTGGCTCGGTGACAAGAAGCCACCCTAGGTTTTGAGCAGAGAGGTTGCACGGTTAGCTCTCTGTTTTGAGACTGAGCCCACTACGTGACAAATCAAAATGATGGGTTCCAAGAAGTGAAGAATGGAGGGAGTCTGGAAGGAAGATCCTGAGGATCTCAATTGAGCTATGGTGGTGTAAAAAGTAAAGTAGAGGTTCCTCTTCAAAGACTTTCCTCCCCATCTAATTAGGAATAAATAGTAACTTCTCTTAGAAGCAAAATTTATTCAAAGACCTGTGCTAACATTCTTAAATATCTGCTAGCCACGATAAGGAAATCAATGTACTTTATGTTCTTAGCTCCCACAATTTAGCCTAAGTATTTGCCCTAGCATGCTTATACTGGTCCAAG
>NW_012099854.1:97269-104512 GCF_000951045.1 Mandrillus leucophaeus | reverse complement strand
CAGGAGAATTGCTTGAACCTGAGAGGCAGAGGTTGCAGTGAGCCAAGATTGCACACCACTGAACTACAGCCTGTGGGACAGAGCGATACTCCATCTCAAAAAAAAAAAAAAAAAAGAACATTCTCTAATCACCTTACTAAATGATTATAATATTTAAGTTTGCATTTTGCATTTATTTTATCATTTAGTGCAATTACCAGAACTTCCAGAATAAATGTTAATAATCATAGTGCAGATAGTTTTGTTTTGTTCCTAATTGCAATAGAGATGTCATTAATATTTTATCACTAAATATTAAACTGGCTATTGGTTATCACATGTTTACAAAGTACCCACCTATTCCGGTTTTATTTAATATCCATTCCTTCAAAATGCTCATTTACGAAGGCTGAGCTCCACACATGGATGGGGGTGGGCCGCATGCTCTCACAGACTGTCACTGGGTGCATGGTGTCTGTGGGGTGACACTGACCTAAGCAGCCCATCTAGAAGGATGCAATAGGAAGGTCTGTATGCAACCCTCCAGGAGTGAGGAATGAGAATGGTACCCTGGCTTGCAACAGGCAGTGCCTGGGAGGATGACAGGTAGTGGCATTCTAGGCCATCCAAGGAATAAGGGCCAAAGTCTGGGAGGCAGAGGAACCTATGGGGTTTGGGGAATGGAGGGTGTGATGAGGAGGTATGGAGGGCAATGAGGTGGGCAAGGTCAGGAGATGGAGACTTCACACTTGGTGTTCTGGACCTCGAGGTGCAGAAGGGTTACAGCCTTGGAGTCCCAGGGTAAGTGTATGTTACGTCCTAGAGAGGAGCTTTCTCAAAACCTCGAGCTCTACCTCCCCTAGCTGTCTGTGTGGTTTTTTAGAGAGTTGCGTCTGTTACAGGGCTTTTTCTCCTCCTTAAAATGGTCAACCCACATTTAAAAAAAAAAATTTGCATTAGCTGCCAACATTTCAGAATTTGGAGACAGCATATTAAAGATTTACATTTCCGGCCGGGCTTGGTGGCTCATGCTTGTAATCCCAGCATTTTGGGAGGCCGAGGCAGGCAAATCACTTGAGGCCAGGAGTTCAAGACCAGCCTGGCCAATATGGCAAAACGCTGTATCTACTAAACATACAAAAAAATTAGCTGGGCATGGTGACACACACCTATAATCCCAGCTGCTCGGGAAGCTGAGACAAGAGAATCGCTTTAACCTGGGAGGCAGAGGTTACAGTGAGCCAAACTCATGCCACTGTACTCCAGCCTGGGCATCAGAGCGAGACTGTTTCAAAACAAACAAACAAACACACACTTCAGATTTTCAGATTTCCTGTGCTCTCCTGAAAAATCAGGAAGACCTGCCCACTCTATACCTTCATTCTGCCCAGCTATCACTTACTTCCTGGCTTGCTTCACTCCTTTCCTGATGTGTATGTCTGATTTGGATCCTGATCTAGATCAGTCGGAAGCATCCCCCCCAATACACATACATTTGCATAACATATTATATATAAGGTATTGCCAAAGGGAGTGTGCTGTATTTATGAAAGATACTTGTGGATGCAGAACAAAGGTGGGAACACTGGTCCCTACAATCTGCAACCTTTTACCTGGAATGTAGACAGTCCATTTGGGCATCCAAGGGAACACTGTAGGTCCTAGAGGAGCCAGGCCATTTCCCTAGGGCCCGTGAAGCTTGTGAGAGAATGTGGGTGCCTTTCCTCAGCCTGACTTGCTTTCTGAAGTAAATTAGGGATTACCACTACTTCATGTAAAACTGTGGTCTTATGTATTAAATCAGCAAAACAACACAAAATGTCACTAGACATTAAGCTTAAAAGTGATATTTCTTTTGAGCAGTGCTTATTTGTATTTTAATAATAATGTATTTACATTAATGTGGATTAGGTAAATATTTAAAATAGTAATAATGGTAGTGAAATAAAATTTCCTTTAAAGATAAAACAAAAAGCCAGGTGCAGTGGCACACACCTGCAGTTCCTGCTACTCTGGAGGCTGAGGCAGGAGAACTGCTTGAGCCCAGGAGTTTGAGACTTGCCTGGGCAATATAGTGAGACTCCCATCTCTAATAATATAGAAGTTAAAAAGTAAAATTAATAAAATAAAAAAATACAAAAAAGGAAATGAGAAGGGAATCAAAACAATACACTACAAAAAATAAAAATAAATCAAAAATAAAAAGTTCATTTCTAAAAGATCACCATTAAATTACAATGCAAAGGTTAGGTCCTTCAGCTGACCACATTTTAAAAAAATCCATCTTTTAGCCTCAAAGATTTTCAAACATATTTCATTTACATATTTGCATTATATAAAAAGTTACAAATTATAAAGAAATTATTCATAAACTCTTCCAGGGAACATTAAACAAACCATAGTACACAATTGGTCTCTACTTCCATTTTTCTATAGAAAGGACATAAAAACTTACAACAAAAAGAAAATATTGTCTACAGACAATACTATGGCTGGTATATTTGAGTATTTTCATCTGAAACTTGAAATGGTCATCAGAGTTAAAAACATTTTAAAATAAGGATTAAAGGTCATCCATTAAGACAGCAATAGTCTTACCTGTAACGAACATGAAAAGAATGGTCTTCCCTCATGCTTATCAAATTTTCCTCCATCAAGTCATATTATAAGCTGAATAAAATGAAATTATTTTATTTTGTGCCAATCCAGTCCTTTACAGTGTAGAATTATTTGTAGAACATTGTCCGGTTAGTATATTAATGAGTTGGTGTTAATACATCCTAAGCTCCTGCTTCTTCTTTATTAATAACGAAAGTAGGTCAATGTCAGACAGCTTAAAGGTTCAAAATGTGTCCCAAATCCTTGCATCTCTGGCCCTTTCAGCAGCACTTCAGCAACATTTCTGCAAAAGGAATACAAGATGCTTTGCTTGAAGTCCTATTTTCAAAGAATAACCTATAGTAACCCTGAGCTGTACATAATCACAAGCTAACTCCACAGACTGCTGTCATGTCAATCACTACAGAAGACAGCACAGGGCTTAACTGTCATCATGGAGCTTCTAAATAGGGGTGGGAATAGATGAGATTTGAGAGCTGTACTTTAATTTTTAAAATGTTTGAAATTTAATAATTTTATGTAATATTTTCTGCTATAAACAAAAAAGAATAACAGTAGGTATCATATTAGCATCTAAAAACAAAATTGCCACTTTAAAAAACTACTACTAACAAATCAAATGAAAATTCAATAATTATTTGAAATAGTCAACTCCAAACTCAGTAAATTTATTTCTTCAAAGAAGATATCACACTGATACTTAGGTTATAGTTGGATTCATTTGCTTTCAAAATATATTCTACTTAGACTCTTTAAGGTCTTTAAAATGTTTTTTATTAATATTGGGTAGGTACAAAAGAAATTTGGGAAATATGTATATGGTAAAAAGAATGACACAACAAATATTTATATAACACCATTCAGTTTAAAATAAGAACATTACCACTGCCTTTAAAGTCTCCTGGGTATTCCAACCTAACCCATCTCCTTCCTTTTCCCTTTAAGGTGATTTCTAAACTGAATTTTGTTCCTTATTCTTTTGCTTGTCTTTACAACTTTACTACAAATGTCGGTATAGTCCTAAATAAGATACAATTGAGTTTTGTATGATTTTGCTGAACATTATGTTTCTGAGATTTTTCTCAATTGTTGTGCATAGCTACAACTTGCATGTATATTCCATTGTATACCAAATGTATTTTTCATTCTGCTGTTGATGGACATTTTGATTATAGGTTTTTGATTGCTGTTACTCAAAGTATTAATATTCACGCCACTGCACTCCAGCCTGGGTGACAGAGCAAGACCTGCCCCAAAACAAAATGAAACAAAAAACTACCATGAACACTGATATTAATAACTCAATGTACTAGTTAAGGCCAGGTGCAACGGCTCATGCCTGTAATCCCAGTGCTTTGGGAGGCCGAGGCAGGTGATCACTTGGGGCCAGGAGTTAAAGACCAGCCTAGCCAACATGGTGAAACCCTGTCTCTACTAAAAATACAAAAATTAGCCAGGTGTGGTGATGCACGACGGTAATCCCAGCTACTTGGGAGGCTGAGGCATGAGAATCACTTGAACCCGGGAGCCGGAGGTTCCAGTGAGCCAAGATCATGCCATTGCACTCCAGTCCAGGCGACGCAGCGAGACTCTGTCTCCCCCCACCAAAACAACAACAAACCCTCAATGTACTAGTTAAGCAGCTAAAGAGAGAATGATAAGCAGACGAAAAATAATACAGAGAAGTTCAGAGAAAAGGAGAATAAAATGAGCAGCCCTATAATATATCTAATAGGAGGGTGAGAAAGAAATAGAGGAATAAAGGCAAAATCTTCAGTGATAAAGACTGAGAATTTTAAAACAAAAACGAATCCATACCGATACATTAGAGAGAGCTACAGCACATCAGATATAAATTATAACCTCTGAGATAACAGTTGAGAAAGACAAAGAAGGATATACATATGTATATATGAGATAAATTCATAAACAATCATAAAGTCCTGGAATCTCAGTGTTATAAACAATCCTAGAGGTCAGTTAGTCCACCATTTTACTATAGCATTCCTACATAGGTCATAAAGCAGCTAATCCTAATTTTGAATATTCCTATAAGAAAACTGTTCCATACTTTGAGCAATCCTTCCATTTCTACCCATTTGTTCCACTTCTTCCTTCTGCTGCCATATACAATGAAGTCCAATTCCGCTTCTATATAACGTCCTTTTAAGTATTTCAGTTATAACATAAACCAGACTCTAATGAGTACTCACTGCTCTGTCAGTTAAGTACAGCTAGAGGTTAATAGGGAACAGAGCAGTAAGGTGAGAGGAGGGAAGGTAGAAAGAAACAGCCTTGGGAATACTGACGAAGTTTCCTAGAGGAAATGAGGTTTTCATATTAATAACAAGTTTAGCATGCAAGAAAGACAAAATATTACTCCTCTGATCCCTTCTCTTGGCCAAAAAAGGAAGCTCTATCTTTTGTTGTTGTTTTGTTTTTTAGAGATGGGATCTTGCTATGTTGCCCAGGCTGGAGTAAAGTGGCTATTCACATCACAATCATAGCACACTGCAGCCTGGAACTCTTGACCTCACGTGATCCTCTCGCTTCAACCTCCCAAGTAGCTGGAACTACAGGTGCACGCCACAGCATTGGCTAGGAAGCAGTATTTTAAGAAAGAACAAAAAGGTAGCAGCTATCAACACATCAAATCTCTTTTCCTTTTGTTCAGAATTCCATTGTGCCTCTTTTTTCCTTAATAAAAAAATTAATAAAGGGAATTAGTGTGGACACTCATAGCAATAGCTCCAAAGTGCATCCAGATTACACAAATAGCTAAACTGGCAATGAAATTGTCTCCCATTATCCACTATGAGGTTTGGGCTGTTATTTATAAAATGGAGCAGAAAGAGAGGTATTAGAATTAATTTACCTGAGAATTAAATTAAATTATAGTAGGCCCTCCAGATCTGTGGGTTCTGCATAGCAGATTCAACCAACTGCGTATCAAAAATATTCAGGAAAGAAAATGAATAGTTGTGTCTCTACTGAACACGTATAGACTTTTTTCCTTGGCATTATTCCCTAAACACTACCGTATAACAACTATTTACATAGCATTTACATCATATTAGGTATCATAAGTAATCTAGAGAGGATTGAAAGTTTGTGGAAAGATATGTATAGGTTATATGTAAATACTATACCATGTTATATAAGCAACTTGAGCATCCATGGATTTTGGTATCCTCAGGGGGTCCTGGAACCAATTCCCCACAGATACTGATATTAAATGTAAATATTTTTCTCAGCCAGGCCCGGTAGCTCACATCTGTAATCCCAGTGCTTTGGAAGACCAAGGTGGGAGGATCACTTGAGACCAGCAGTTCAAGACCAGCCCAGGCAATGTATAAGACCCTGTTTCTACAAAAAATTAAAAAATCAGCCAGGTGTGGTTTGGACTGTGTCTATAGTCCCAGCTACTTGGGAGGATGAGGCAGGAGGACTGTTTGAGCCCAGGAGTTGGAGGTTATAGTAATCTATGATCGCACCACTGCATTCCAGTCTGGGCCACAGAGTGAGATCCTGTCTCTAAAAAAATAAAATATTTTTCTCATCCATGAGTTCTTAATGAAATTCTAAATAAATTTTGCAATCATTATAAAATGTTAATTTCGTACTCCTTAAGAAGAAACATATAGCATTTACATGTTTAACAAATTAACGAATAAGTAAATGAACATAAAGTTGCAAAATACTTTACTTGATGAAAACTGCATGTAGAACCATTTTTAAGACTATTAAAATAAGCAAGAAGACAGAATGCTATTCACTATTTCAATAAGAGCAATTTATAATATAGTCTTACTATTCTCAAGGGAAGAATATCTTTAAAAGTGCCTCTTACATTACAATTTCCATAACAATTAGGTAGCACTTCACAAAAAAAAAATTCACTGAACAAACAAGCAATTCTTGATTCATGATTCATGTTTCAAGAACTCTGTAGCCAATTTAGCAATAATGTGTTCACTCATGTTCCTCATTACATGGAGTTAACAAATCTACTTCCTAGATACAATGCGTGTGTATGTAGTGTAAGACTAGTAAAATTTGCAACAAATATTAAATTACAAATTTGTTCATTAGGATAAGAAAAATTAACCACAGGACCAAGAATTGGAAAATAAATGATAGGTTTGTAAGGATACTGAGACGTCATCAAGTTCAACCTCCAACCTCCATTACTATTTACAACTAACAATCTGCAAGGAACAAATCTGTTTCCTAACAGTATCTTCCAAGCAATGCTCCAAAAACTGCAAAATTAACAAAATTGCTAGATCACAGCATCTAACCCTAAAGAAAAGGCAATCATTTTTTCCAAATCCCAGGAATTGACAGAAACATACAGAAAGATCAACTAGTACACAACTCTAACTGCCTCGCATTTAATTATCTAATTAGAAAGTCAAAATAGACAGACTTCATTTAGACAGCTAGGTGGACTTTCAGGCACTGTCCAAGGTATGCAATCAGAGCAGACAAGAAAAGCTCTTTATCAGAGATCCTAGCTCTGCTTTACTCCATTGGCAGTAAAAAGTTTGCAAACCAGGTTACATTTTGTGCTTCTTTGAATTTGTCTAACCTATCTGATCCTGATTGGCACTTAACTGACAATAACTTTTGGTCTGTTTCTTTG
>NW_012099854.1:93571-96159 GCF_000951045.1 Mandrillus leucophaeus | reverse complement strand
GCGAACTCGGCTCACTGCAACCTCCCCCTCCTGAGTTCAAGCGATTCTCCTACCTCAGCCTCCTGAGTAGCTTGGATTACAGGCGTGCACCACCACAACGAGCTAATTATTGTATTTTTAGTAGAGATGGGGTTCCACCATGTCGGTCAGGCTGGTGTCGAACTCCTGACCTAGTGATCCACCCACCTCAGCCTCCCAAGGTGCTGGGATTACAGGCATGAGCCACCGCGCCCAGCCTCAGCCTTTTATTTACACAATGGGGAACCTTGCTGGTATTTTTTCCCCAGAAAGGAATAGCCAAGTTGGATCTCTGCTAGGAAGATAAACCAACAGCAACATGTAAGGCAGGAATGGGGAGGAAAGAAAAATACTACAAAAACACCAGAAACAACTACTGAATAGCAAGCATTCTCTTGTCATCTCACAATACCAAAGACATTGCTTTGCACATAAGGGATGCCCAACAAACTTTCATTTCTTGTCTGGGAAGAAGATAGGAATTATGATGAGGCCAAAGAATCCGGTAACAGTGAGAAAACCGGACTTTAATACATTTCTTTTCCACAGGAAAGATTGTATTCATATTTATGTAAGAAACTCAGAAAAGTCTTACTCTTCACTTATGTTTTGTATAAAGATGATTAAGAGGATATTGAAAATATAATGTGATTTATAAGATGATCTATAAGATAATGAAGCAAGATAGTTCCAACAGAAAGACTGAAATATTTCTGCGAAGCTACAACACACAGCACCTAAAGCCATCTTTAAAGTAGAACTTGTCCCTACAAATGGAATTCAGAGACACAGCAGAGATTTAAACAGACACACAGAAGAAATACAGTATGTGCTTTGGGATCAGCCCATGATTTGAAATCTCAGCACAGTGACTTATTAGTTATATGATCTCATGCTAAACTCTCAGTTGGTGTGGGCATAATGACACTTACCTAAAATGTGCTGTGATAATTACAGACATGATTTATAAAGCACCTGACCCAGCACCTGGCTCTGATACATAACAAAAGTACTCAACATAGTGCTGTAGTAATAATAGTAACTGTTATTATAAAATAGACAGATTTAATATATATTCAAATTTAGAATAACCTAAATCTATGTCACGTTTTCAATTTTAAAATTCCAGAGAACTAATTACAAAATTTTTAAGATAGATCTTAGAAATATTTTATGTTTATGAAAAGGTCATTTTAAAAACTACTATATCTTATCACTGTTTTAATTAGTCTAGTAACCAAGTCTCAGATTTATATTAACTATGTCTGTAACACCGAATATCTGATTTAAGAACGTAAGAAAATACAACTAAACTGCTTATCTGGCCAGAGAGGATTTTGGAGACATGCCTCTATAACAACATCAGGCAACTTTTTACTTTGAAACCGCTCCAATACTTAAATTATAAATAATAGCCTGGGAGATAGCTTGTGAAAACGACTCATGGTAGTTGTAAAGAGGAGTAGGTGTTAGACCACCCCTGATCCCTAAGGCCCCCCTCTCCTTACACACACCTTGTCAACCAACAGTGATCTACCCTTTTTAATGTTGTTTATTCACTTCTAAACAATCAACTGCTGCTCCTGAATAGTGAGAACCCAAGCAAAAGTGGTATTTATCAGAAGCAATCACACTGGCTATTATCAGGCCAGAAATCTTCGGAACACCCTTCTAAAGTGGCAGCTTGAAAACTCAGCTCGGTTGGTCCTGTTAACTTCCAACACAACCCATGAAGGCTCCAACGCAAACCCGACAGAAAGGAAAGCCAAGAACCTACTTCGTTTAATTCTACGGTGCGGTTAAATTATGCATCAGGGCAAAGAAAATTTCCATCCTTACTCGTTTTCTTTAACCAGAGTTAATGCTCTAATTGGTTACTACTAAAACAAGGAAATTTCAGATTTTTTTTTTCATTTTTTATTTGAAGGCATTCTATAGATTTCAAGAAAGGGTTTTCTTAACGTTTTATGTTTACTCACACTTTTTGCAGCAACTACCAATTTCTACGGTAAATCGACCAGTGGGTGCCCGAAAGTTCACTAATTTAAACACGGTCAACGCAGGTATTTGCCACAAACTGCCTGGTTTAGGTAGGAAGCGCCCGACTCCAAGTGATTGCAATCAGCCTCGGATTGCATTTCACGGGGATTCGGGCTTTAACTCACAATTTGTTACTCACACTCAGAATAGTAAGAAGTCGCTGGACTCTAGCAAAATCTTTACCTTAAAAAAAAAAAAAAAGACTCGGGAGTGAGATTCTTACGCTTTACTCTCATTTTAAGACTTTCCAACAAAAAAGCAGCAACTCCTCAAGCCGAGTTTCTGGTTTCTTGAGCATCGACGCCGCGTCCCCGCAGCGCCCACAGGTCCCGCAAGTCCCCCGCCCGCCCTCCGCCCAAAACAAAGGACGTCTCCCCCAGACCTCTGGACACAGAAGCTCCACACGCACGCACACGCACCCCTCCCTGTCACCTCCCTCCGAGAGCCCTTCAAACGCCTCAGACCCCTCGTCGCGGTAGCGCTCACCTCCCGCGGGCCGGCGGGTCCCGGGTACGCGGTGAAGGTGCAGC
>NW_012099854.1:87416-89136 GCF_000951045.1 Mandrillus leucophaeus | reverse complement strand
TTGTTGTTGTTGTTTGTTTATTTGGTCTGTTTCTTCCATCCATGGATCTATACAAACTGGTAACATTCATCAGACAATAAATATATAATTTACTTTTCTTGCCTCCAGGTTAGATCATCTGAACTATATATAAACCTTTTTGGTAAACATAGCCATTTATTACTACCAATGATGGTCATCAGCTTCAATCAACTAATACATATACATGATAATTTTAAAGCTCAACAGTGAAATAGAAAGGAAATGGTCCTTTCCACTAAGCATTTTTTTTTTTTTTAAAAGAGATGTAGTCTCACTCTGTCGCCCAGGCTGGAGTGCAGCAGTGACATCTTGGTTCACTGCAACCTTCACCTCCTGGGTTCAAGTGATTCTCCTGCCTCAGACTCCCGAATAGCTGGGATTACAGGTGTCCAGCACCATGCCTGGCTAATTTTTGTATTTTTAGTAGAGACAGGGTTTCGCCATGTTGGGCAGGCTGGTCTCGACTCCTGGCCTCAAGTGATCCGCCCACCTGGGCCCCTCAAAGTGCTGGGATTACAGGCGTGAGCCACGGTGCCCGACCCAAACACATTTTTAAGCAGAAATAAATTCCAAATGCGGAAATATTATAAATGCTTAGAAAGGGTCCCTAGAGAGTTTGAGTTTAGAATTCTCCATAGCAAAATATATTAAGCATGATTTTATCTTCTCTTCCCAAAAGTTATCAACATTCTGTGGGAAAATAAATGTTTCTATTCAATAATGTTTTGAGATAATATGGGAAGAATAATTCTAACTAAAAAGGACCAGGGAAAAATTTTGGAAGCAAGGAAGTTTGTACTGCACCTTGAAGGATGGCTTGATCTTATTAGCCAAATGAAGGAAAGGCATTACAGTCAAGGGAAAAGAATGACTCAAGAAAAAGGGAGAGGTAGAAATGCGCAGAATGTGTTCCAGGATAAGCACATAGTGTTCAGAGTAGTGAAAGAGAAGTCTGAGAAGTTAGAACAGTTAACAAATTGTGAGGGTCTCTGAATATGTGGCAGAAGCATATATTCATATTCAGCCTTCTTTTTTTTTTTTTGAGATGGAGTCTGGCTGTCACCCAGGCTGGAGTGCAGTGGCGCGAACTCGGCTCACTGCAACCTCCCCCTCCTGAGTTCAAGCGATTCTCCTACCTCAGCCTCCTGAGTAGCTTGGATTACAGGCGTGCACCACCACAACGAGCTAATTATTGTATTTTTAGTAGAGATGGGGTTCCACCATGTCGGTCAGGCTGGTGTCGAACTCCTGACCTAGTGATCCACCCACCTCAGCCTCCCAAGGTGCTGGGATTACAGGCATGAGCCACCGCGCCCAGCCTCAGCCTTTTATTTACACAATGGGGAACCTTGCTGGTATTTTTTCCCCAGAAAGGAATAGCCAAGTTGGATCTCTGCTAGGAAGATAAACCAACAGCAACATGTAAGGCAGGAATGGGGAGGAAAGAAAAATACTACAAAAACACCAGAAACAACTACTGAATAGCAAGCATTCTCTTGTCATCTCACAATACCAAAGACATTGCTTTGCACATAAGGGATGCCCAACAAACTTTCATTTCTTGTCTGGGAAGAAGATAGGAATTATGATGAGGCCAAAGAATCCGGTAACAGTGAGAAAACCGGACTTTAATACATTTCTTTTCCACAGGAAAGATTGTATTCATATTTATGTAAGAAACTCAGAAAAGTCTTACTCT
>NW_012099854.1:79173-82236 GCF_000951045.1 Mandrillus leucophaeus | reverse complement strand
GTGACAGGGGACTTGGGAGCTTGGTCCTCCTCTGCTCTGGCACGTGTCCTCAACTCTCAAATTGAAGTTTCTTTCCTGTCCCCTTCTTTCTTCTTCAGACACTAAAAAGTAGAGCAATAAATATTGTCCAGAGTTGGCCGGGCGCAGTGGCTGACGGCTGTACTCCCAGCACTTTGTGAGGCCAAGGCGGGCGGATCACCTGAGGTCGGGAGCTTGAGACCAGCCTGACCAACATGGAGAAACCCCATCTCTACTAAAAATACTAAATTAACCGGGAGTGGTGGCGCATGCCTGTAATCCCAGCTACTCAGGAGGCTGAGGCAGGGAATCGCTTGAGCCTGGGAGGCGGAGGTTGTGGTGAGCCGAGATCGCGCCATTGCACTCCAGCCTGGGCAACAAGAGTGAAACTCCGTCTCAAACAAACAAACAAGCAGACAAAAAATCATACGGAGTTCAGATAGGGGCTGGCTTAGATCCCTTTAAAAATGGAGCACAAAACCAGAGCCGCCTTTTTGGAAGACTTGGTGCTGCCCTGCAGAATGAGTGTCCCAAGCGGCAGATGCGGGATGTAGAAGAAAAAGAGGCCTCTGTGGAAGGAACAGAGGGACCGTGTGAAAGTCTGAACAAGGCAGCCTCAGTTCTTGAGGCTGTGCCACAATCTTGGCGTTTCCAGCTGTTGGAAAAGCAAACTTCTGTTGACTGCAGAATCGCTGGTTCCCAGGAAAATTGGGTGGCAGTTTTACTCAGTTTCAGCACCTACATTCTAAAGACACTGGGAAGAATAAGTTTTATTTCCATTCACCTCTCCTCCATGTCAAGGTGGCCCCAAAATAGTAGTCACCTTGTAGTTTGTTCTTCACAAAATACCGGCAGGGCGCAGTGGCTCACATTTGTAATACCAGCACTTTGAGAGGCCGAGGCGGGTGGATCACCTGAGTTGGAGACCAGCCTGGCCAACATGGTGAAACCCCATCTCTACTAAAAATACAAAAATTAGCCATGCCTGGTGGCGGGCGCCTGCAATCCCAGTTATTCGGGAGGCTGAGGCAGGAGAGTGGTTTGAACCCAGGAGGCGGAGGTTGCAGTGAGCTGAGATTGCGCCACTGCACTTTCAGCCTGGGCGACAGACCGAGACTCCGTCTCAAACAACAACAAAAACCGAAATACCAAGACCAGAGTCTCTCTGGGGTAAAGCATCTGATGAATTTACTTAGATTATTTCTCAAATAGATATTTCTCTTCTGAAACAAAGTTTAAATGTTTCTACAGGGTAAAGCCTATGTTCAAGAAAACTCTGGGTTCAGTATCTCTGTGAATGATGGCCATCACCAGTGATCCGAGCAACATTTCCCATTAGGTGCATGTTGTGGCAAATTGCTTAAAGGAACAGCTTTGTCATCAAACTAAACCTGGGTTTGAGTTCCAACTCTGCTACTTACTTATCTGATTGACCTTGAATGAGTTATCTTCTTTAGTCTTAGTTTCCCCAACTATGAAACATAATAAAGCCTCTTCTAATAAGGGTAGCTATGATGCTTCCGTGAGGTAAGGTTGTTAAGTGGTTGACATAGGGCCTGACACATAGAAACTGCTCCATACTTGATACCTATTATTATTATTATCAACAACCATCTTTAATATCAGGTTCTGGTAAATAACAACGGAATTGGTTGGCTGTACTGTTTCAGAGGTAGGTATTAATTCCTTCTTAATCATAAATTCTTTTAAAGTATGGATACTGTGAAAGCCACAAAGGAAGTTTTATATATATAGAGAGAGAGACAGGACCTCCCTCTGTCACCCAGGCTGGAGATCATGGCTCAGCAGCCTCAATCTCCCAGGGCCAAGTTATCCTCCAATCTCACCCCACCCCTACACCCCAGTAGCTGGGACCACAGGACCTTGACACCATGTCTGGCTAATTTTATTTTTCAGTAGAGAAAAGGTCTCACTACATTGCCCAGCCTGGTCTTGAACTCCTGGGCTCAAAGGATCCTCCTGCCTCAGCCTCCCAAAGTGCTGAGATTACAGGCGTGAGCTCCCTCACCCAGCTGGAAGTAAAACATTACATTCAACATGTCCAAAATTATTTCCCCCTGCAAATCTTCTCTTACGTATGTGATTTCTATCTCTGATATTAGTTACTTCCATCTTCCTAATCACTCAAATTGAAAAATATCTTTTAAATGGCATAAGTCAGATTATGTCACTCTCCTACTTGTAAACCTTTAGTGATTTCCCATTTAATTAAAAATAAAATAAAATCCAAACTTCCATTGGGGAAAAAGGCCTTAAGCCATCTAGCCCCTGCCAATTTCTCTCTTCTCTCCTATTTTTTCCCTCCTGCTGCCTCACTTTCCTCCAAGTATACAAGGCATTCTTCATGCCGTAGAACGGACTAAGCCTCAGGGTTCTCTCAGGACCTCCTCTCTGCCTAGATTTTCCTCCAAGCTCCTTAAATGGTTGGCTTCTTTTCATCCTCAGCTCTCAGCTTATTCATTACAGTATTCAGCAAGTATGTATTAAGTTTCTGCTGTGTGTCAGGAACTGTTCTAGGTACAGGGAATATAGTAGTGAGCACAACAGAACACAGCCCCTGATCTCTTGGAGCTCAACAAAAATAAATAACAAGAAAAATATCAGGACTGGGTGTGCTCGCACCTGTAATTCCAACACTTTGGAAAGCTGAGGTGGGAGGACTGCTTGAGGCCAGGAGTTTGAGACCAGCCTGGGCAACATAGCGAGACACTGTCTCTACAAAAATAATTTTTTTTTTATTAGCCTGGTGTGGTGACACACACCTGTAGTCTCAGCTACTCAGGAGGCTGAGGCTGAGGCTCAAGAGTTCAAGGCTCCAGGGAGCTATGATCCAGCCACTGCACTCTAGCCTGGGTGACAGAGCCAGACCCTGCTTCAAAAAAGAAAAAAGAGGCCAGGATTCACGCCTGTAATCCCAGCACTTTGGGAGGCCAAGGAGGGTGGATCACGCGGTCAGGAGAGCGAGACCATCCTGACCAACACAGTGAAACCCCATCTCTACTAAAAAAAATGCAAAAAATTAGC
>NW_012099854.1:73018-78478 GCF_000951045.1 Mandrillus leucophaeus | reverse complement strand
GGAGTTTTGCTCTTGTTGCCCAGGCTGGAGTGCAGTGGTACACTCTCAGCTCACTGCAACCTCTGCCTCCAGGGTTCAAGCAATTCTCCTGCCTCAGCCACCTGATTAGCCGGGACTACAGGCCTATGCCACCACACCCGGCTAATTTTGTATTTTTAGTAGACAGGGTTTCACCATGTTGGTCAGGCTGGTCTTGAACTCCTCACCTCAGGTGATCCACCTGCCTCAGCCTCCCAAAGTTCTGGGATTACAGGCATGAGCCACCGTGCCTGGTCCTGATTTATATTTTTTAAAAAGCACTCTGGCACAAATCCAGAACTTGAGACATTCTACAACTAGCCCAGACTCTTCATAAATGTCAATGCCATGAAAAACAAATGAAAAAAGGCACATTAGTCTTGTTGGGGATCCTGAATCAGAGAAAGAGAGAGAGAGAGAGAGAGAGAGAAAGAGAGAGAGAGAGAGAAAGGGATCTGTTTAAAAACATATTGTGATCTGCTCCATAACATTTATGTTTAAATGCCTATTTCATGCCAGGCACTTTGCTGGATGCTGGGAACACAGCAATGAAGTTTTTACCACACCACTTCCACAATACTAGATGAAACCCGCTGGTGCTCACACTGCTGACAGGCTTCCTTGACCATTTTCCAGTGTGTTGGAGTAGGGGGAAAGCACTGAGAATGTACATAGCCTCACAACATGTGGGGTTGTTAGGATACGCCAAGCTTTGCTTTAAGATGAAACCAGGGTCGCTAGACTTCCCTGAATTATAAATGACCACACTGAATCAAGGCAAACTTGAATAACCAAGTAAATAACATTTGTTGCTTCCCTCCCCCAACAAAATCTATCAGAATAACAGTGTTCCCTTGATTAAAAGAAAGTTAGAAGATTGGTTGTGTAGTTTCCTCAGCAAGAATGTGGACTTGATAACTCCATCTTTTAGAATAAAAGAAGATTGGGCATGGTGGCTGATGCCTTTGATCCCAGCACTTTGGGAGGCTGAGGTGGGAGGACTGCATGAGCCCAGGAGTTGGAGACCAGCCTGGGCAACATAGTGATACCCTGTCTTTACAAAAAAATTAAAATTAGCCTGGTGTGGTGTCGTGTACCTGTGGTCCCAGCTGCTTGGGAGGCTGAGGTGGGAGGATCACTTGAGCTCAGGAGGTCAGTGCTGCAGTGAGCCATGACTGTGCCACTGCACTCCAGCCTGGGCAACAGAGCAAGGCCCTGTCTCAAAAAATATATATGTGTGTACATATGTATATGTGTGTACATATATATACACATACATATGTATGTATATATGTATGTACATATGTACATATATGTAGGTATATGTGTGTGTATATATATATAATAAAAATAGAATAAAAGAAGGAAAAAATGAGGGCACGGAGTAGGTAAGAGCTTTCCAAAGGAATAGCTAAGAAAAAGAGAATGGGAAAGAGACTTCAAAATGCATGGAAACAGCCTGCTAACATGCCTAATCTCTCATGTGAAATCTAGAGTAAATCAGTAAATAATAATAGCTAAGATTTATTGGTGCTAAATATATGCCAAGCAAAATTCTAAACATTTTTCATGTTTGAGGATTATACCTGGACATTGACTGATGTAAGGATTAAATGAATGAATACATATAAACTGTTTAGAACAGGGCTTAGCACATATAAGTGCTAAATTTTGCTATTATTATTATTTTGACTATTATTTAATCTCCACAGCAACCCTATGAAGTAGGTACTAACATCATCCCCATTTTACAGTATCTTAGGTTGGTTTCCCTAGAAGCCAATCCCGAGATGGGATTTAGATCCCTATAATTTATTGAGGGAGGGCTCTTTAGGAGGAACCCATAAGGGAGAGAGTGAAACAGGATAGGGAAGGGGAAAGATCCAAGAAAAATGGATCTTAGGAAATCCTAGCCGTGATCTGCTCCACCGAGGGAGTGCTCTGGAAACTACAGCATAAACCAAACTGCAGAATTAGCCCCCATCTTACACAAAAGTGTTTGTACCTTTGTATCAGGATAAAGTGGGGCGTAACCCTCCCCCAGGTGTGGCTGCCTTCCCTAGTGTAGACTCTCCAGAGAAAAAGGCACCTGTGAGCTCTAGCCGCCAACCTCACAACAGTGGAGAGACAGGTGTACTGGCCAGTAAAGGGTATCTAAACAGGGCACCTAACACGCCATCCACCAAGGCTAGTAAATAGTAGAACCAATCTGTCTCAGGAACCATGCTTTTACTCTCTGTACATATACTGACTTTTAAAAAATCAAAAGGAAAATAACAAATGGAGACCTGTGTTACTGACAAAGAGTTAATACCAAATACTTAGTATTTAAATGAAATTACCTTACAGCCTAACCTCTTACAATGAAATAACCTCAAAGAAAAAAAAGACAACAACCCAATAGGGCAAAGGACAAGGACCAGCACTTAAGTGACCACAATGAGCTCACATAGGAACTTCAGCTTCATTATTATTAAATAAATGCAAACGAGAACAACAATGGGACTCCTTTTTTGCCCGTCAGACTTCAGATTTTAAAAAATCATGTTCCCCGTTGTTGCTGAGGATGTGATGGAACGAGTGCTCTCATAAGCTGCTGTTGGAGCTGCAAATAAGTATGATCATCTTGGAGGGCGATTTTGTAATATGTGTCAAACGCCTTAGTACCTCTTGACCAAACAATTCCATTTTTTAGGACTTTACCTACATAAACAATCAGGCAAGTGTGCAAAATAAATGCACCAGGAAGCTTATCAATTGTTTTTAATATTCAAACATTTGAAACCACTTACATGTCCAAAAGAGCGGTGAAAACAATCAAGTCACCCATACAGTGGAATATTGTGCAGCAATTGAATTTATTTGCTAGCTAAGATGCATATTGGTTGACATGGAAAGGTATTAACAATGTATTGGATTCAGTTCTTTTAGGAGCAGGTTATAAAGTACTATAAGTATTAACGTTTTCTAATATGTTTACAATGAGCATGTATTACTTGTAATTAAAAAACAATCATATTGTAGATAATAGCTAAATGTGCAAAGGACAGAGATAATTCACAAATGAAGAAATAAAAAATGGTTAATAAACATGAAAAATGTCCAACTTCATGAATTATCGAAGTACTACAAATTAAAACACTAAAATACCTTTTTTTAATTAACAAAGATTTAAAAAATTACAATTTAGTGTTGCAGAGACCATATCAATATATTATTCCCACACTGTTGATGAATATGCTTGTAATCAATTTTGTTTTTATATTAAGAGCATTAAAATACTTATATTCTGTCCTAATACTTTCCCATCTAATAATCTATCCTAAAGAAATAATTAGAAATACAGGCAAGGATGTTTTACTGTTGTGTTATTTTAAAATATTGAGGCCAGGTACAGTAGCTCACTCCTGTGATCCCAGCACTTTGAGAGGCCGAGGTAGGAGGATCACTTGAATCTAAGAGTTTGAGACCAGCCTGGGCAACATAGCAAGACCCCATCTCTACCGAAAAATTTAAAAATTAGCTGGGTATACTGGCACACGACTGTAGTCCCAGCTACTCGGGAGGCTGAGGTGAGAGGACGGCTTGAGCTGTAATTGTACTGCTGTACTCCAGCCTGGGTGACAGCAAGAACCTATCTCAAAAACAAAAAAAGAAAATGTTGAAAACTTGGATATACCCTAAATGTCTGTCATTAGGGAAATGATTATAGTATAGCCATGTAGTGGATATAACTCTTAAAAACAAGTATTCATTTCAAAGGTTTTAATAACGTAGGGAAATGTTCTTGACATTAGATGAAAAAAAGCATCGTATGCAATTTTTTATGTATTGTGTCCTCGAAACACAAGAAACAATTACGATGAAGCATTGTCTTTCTACACTTTTTTCGATGTTTCATGTTTTCTACAATAAGCAGATAAATATAAAATATAAAAAAGTTAAAAACTGGCTGGGAGCGGTGGCTCATGCTTGTCATCCCAGGACTTTGGGAGGCTGAGGCAGGTGGATTGCTTGAGTCCAAGAGTTCGAGACCGGTCTGGCCAATATGGCAAAACCCCATCTGTACTAAAAATACAAAAATTAGATGGGCATGGTGGCACACACCTGTAATCCCAGCTACTTGTGGGGCTGAGGTGGGAGAATAACTTGAGCCTTGCAGGCAGAGAGTGCAGTGAGCTGAGATCATGTTACTGTACCCCAGTGTGGATGACAGAATGAGATCCTGTGTCAAAAAAAAAAAAAAAAAGTTGAAAACTAAGAAAATCCCCTGTGGATTTGTATATATTTCCCACACGTGCCTCTCTCTATCACCTCCTTCTGGTATCTTTCTATTGTAAAAAAAAAAAAAAAAAAAAGGGTGTGAAAAGAGATTAAGTGCTTGGGGGAGACAGATAATACAGATATTAGCGGTTGGGTAGGGTGGAGAGAATCTGTCCTGAGCTGGGGTGACCAGTCATCCCGAGACTGATAGAGTCCCAGGATGAGGGACTTCCTATTTTAAAACCTTGAGGAGTTGGCAAAGGCAATTTAGCACGGAAACCCTTTAGGACTTGTAGATCAAAGATGGTAGGTTTAAGAAGCCTGTCTGAGAAAGAGAAGCAAGTAAGTAGCTTAGGGCTTTAACCAGGAGACCCCTCTCTTTCTTTACAGGGTTGGTGAAGATATATTAATACCTTTTAGTGTTCACTAAAGTTGACGTGGGTGCTATCACTGGTTAACAGCAGATCTAGAGGCTGCCTTCGCTTTGCCAGCAAAGCAATCAAGTGCTCTTAATTTACATGGTGTCAGGTGTAAAGGAAGTTGCAAAGAAGTTGCCTAGTAAAACTTCATTACTACCATATTGTTCAAAAACTCAGTAGGGTGGCTTGCTTAGAAAGGAAGCGAGACTTTTATGATGACCCTAGAAGTCTTCCATGTACTTAACTTCTAAGAGTCCGTTTGCCTTTAGGGTAACATGCTTGCTCAGATGTTCTCCTCTGAAGATAATGACACTGTTTTATGATGTTATTATCAGTTTTAATAATGGGATTGCAAATGTGCCCAGAGGTTTAGGCAAATCATAGCAATCTGAATTGTCATCATTTGGAATTCTTTCTACCTTAGTGGCTAGACTCCACCTCAGATAGGTGTCACTGACGCTTCCCAAACCATTGTGTTTTGCATTAGTAGAACCTTGGTAGGGCTCTGGTCTCAGAGACATTAACCCATTTATGCCTGAGGTTGCAGTTTTTTGAATTTTTGCAATCAGACCTTGGTGATGACCTTGAGCAGTAGGATATAAATAATTCCCACATGCTTAGCCTTCCAATAATGGAACACTAGGCATAAGAACTAAGTAAATTTTTAGCGGTGTCTCACTTCCTCATTGGGTCACATTCTTTCCAAGAAACCAAGTGTAGTCATCCTACAGATACTTGCTAGCATGCTGGAGGGATTGTG
>NW_012099854.1:70167-72968 GCF_000951045.1 Mandrillus leucophaeus | reverse complement strand
GGTGGCTCATGCTTGTCATCCCAGGACTTTGGGAGGCTGAGGCAGGTGGATTGCTTGAGTCCAAGAGTTCGAGACCGGTCTGGCCAATATGGCAAAACCCCATCTGTACTAAAAATACAAAAATTAGATGGGCATGGTGGCACACACCTGTAATCCCAGCTACTTGTGGGGCTGAGGTGGGAGAATAACTTGAGCCTTGCAGGCAGAGAGTGCAGTGAGCTGAGATCATGTTACTGTACCCCAGTGTGGATGACAGAATGAGATCCTGTGTCAAAAAAAAAAAAAAAAAGTTGAAAACTAAGAAAATCCCCTGTGGATTTGTATATATTTCCCACACGTGCCTCTCTCTATCACCTCCTTCTGGTATCTTTCTATTGTAAAAAAAAAAAAAAAAAAAAGGGTGTGAAAAGAGATTAAGTGCTTGGGGGAGACAGATAATACAGATATTAGCGGTTGGGTAGGGTGGAGAGAATCTGTCCTGAGCTGGGGTGACCAGTCATCCCGAGACTGATAGAGTCCCAGGATGAGGGACTTCCTATTTTAAAACCTTGAGGAGTTGGCAAAGGCAATTTAGCACGGAAACCCTTTAGGACTTGTAGATCAAAGATGGTAGGTTTAAGAAGCCTGTCTGAGAAAGAGAAGCAAGTAAGTAGCTTAGGGCTTTAACCAGGAGACCCCTCTCTTTCTTTACAGGGTTGGTGAAGATATATTAATACCTTTTAGTGTTCACTAAAGTTGACGTGGGTGCTATCACTGGTTAACAGCAGATCTAGAGGCTGCCTTCGCTTTGCCAGCAAAGCAATCAAGTGCTCTTAATTTACATGGTGTCAGGTGTAAAGGAAGTTGCAAAGAAGTTGCCTAGTAAAACTTCATTACTACCATATTGTTCAAAAACTCAGTAGGGTGGCTTGCTTAGAAAGGAAGCGAGACTTTTATGATGACCCTAGAAGTCTTCCATGTACTTAACTTCTAAGAGTCCGTTTGCCTTTAGGGTAACATGCTTGCTCAGATGTTCTCCTCTGAAGATAATGACACTGTTTTATGATGTTATTATCAGTTTTAATAATGGGATTGCAAATGTGCCCAGAGGTTTAGGCAAATCATAGCAATCCGAATTGTCATCATTTGGAATTCTTTCTACCTTAGTGGCTAGACTCCACCTCAGATAGGTGTCACTGACGCTTCCCAAACCATTGTGTTTTGCATTAGTAGAACCTTGGTAGGGCTCTGGTCTCAGAGACATTAACCCATCTATGCCTGAGGTTGCAGTTTTTTGAATTTTTGCAATCAGACCTTGGTGATGACCTTGAGCAGTAGGATATAAATAATTCCCACATGCTTAGCCTTCCAATAATGGAACACTAGGCATAAGAACTAAGTAAATTTTTAGCGGTGTCTCACTTCCTCATTGGGTCACATTCTTTCCAAGAAACCAAGTGTAGTCATCCTACAGATACTTGCTAGCATGCTGGAGGGATTGTGTGGAAAAGGGTAGATCTTTTGTGAATATTTGAGCAACACGACCTTGCCAATGTCTAGGAATTCTACCCATTGCCTCCATTCTCACCAATTATGACTGTTCATCCCCTGACCACAGGCTTCCTTTAAGACATTTTTGTGTTCACAGAGCCTCTCAAACCCATTTAGGAGGATTATAGATGTTCTCTCTAGCAAGCTAGGTTCTAAGGCTTTTTCAGTCCACATTTCTCAGTTAAATTTTCACCCTTACTTGCCCTTCCATTTGGGGAAGAGGGAGAAGGAGAGAAGGTAAAAAGGTTTGACATTTTTTGAGCACTTACCGTGTGTCAGACACTGAGCAAGGCACTTCCATATACTTATCTAATTGCCACGAGCACCCTTTTTCTCCATTTTGTGGATGTGGGGACCGAGGTTCAGATCACTTGGATAACTCATCCAGGTCCTCAATTACTAAGGAGCAGAGCTAAGGGTCAAACTCAGTTTTTTGTTTGTTTATTTGTTTGTTTGTTTTTGAAATGGAGTTTCGCTCTTCTTGCCCAGGCTGGAGTGCAGAGGTGCAATCTTGGCTCACCGTGACCTCCACCTCCCAGGTTCAAGCGATTCTCCTGCCTCAGCCTCCCGAGTATCTGGGATTACAGGCATGCACCACCACTCCCGGCTAATTTTGTATTTTTAGTAGAGATGGGGTTTCTCCATGTTGGTCAGACTTGTCTTGAACTCCCGATCTCAGGTGATCCACCCTCCTCAGCCTCCCACAGTGCTGGGATTACAGGCGTGAGCCACCGTGCCCGGTCCAAACTCAGTTTTTAAACAACTTGTGCTTTTCCACTCTCCTCAAGCAGCCAAATAGGTCTTCTTCCCTTCCTTCCCTCCTCCCTCTCTGCCTTCCCTTTTCTCACTGTCTCCCCTCTCTCCTTTCACCAGTATTTTATTATTGTGATAAATGCTACTAAGGAGATAAGCGGAGTACTCTGGGGGCTTATATCAGGGGACCCTGGCCTACTGTAGGAATGAGAGAAGGTTCTGGAGGAAGTGGCATGCTAAGAGTTGAGTAAGAACCATGTAGAAAGGCAGGAGGAAGGTGGGGTGGACACTTCAGGCCCTGTGAACAGATGAAGGGAAGGTCTAAGGTAGGCAGTAGGCAGTGTATTTGAGGAGCAAAAGAAGTTCAGGGGACAGAGGATCCCCAGGGGTCAAGGAGTAAGTGCAGAGAGTGAGCGCTTCGGGGAGAGGATTCCAGTCTCCTCACTAGCTGCACATCACACTCACATGAAGCACTAGGGAAAAGGATTATTTGCAGTCTTTTTTTTTTTTTTTTTTTT
>NW_012099854.1:47997-70117 GCF_000951045.1 Mandrillus leucophaeus | reverse complement strand
TTTTTTGAGACAGAATCTCTCTCTGTCGCCCAGACTGGAGTAGTGCAGTGGCGCGATCTTGGCTCAGTGCACCCTCTGCCTCCTGGGTTCAAGCGATTCCTTTCTCTCTCAGCCTCCTGACTAGCTGGGATTACAGGCACCACATCTCGCTATTTTTTGTATCTTCAGTAGAGACAGGGTTTCACCATGTTGGCCAGGCTGGTCTGGAACTCCTGACCTCATGATCCGTCCACCTTAGCCTTCCAAAGTGCTGGGATTACAGGCGTGAGCCTCTGCGCCCAGCCCATTTGCCGTCTTTACAGAGAAAACACACTTTATCCTTGAGTAGTGTTTCTAACTGGCGTTTTGGACGAGAGCATTCTTCTTTGCACAGGACTTTGCTTCCACTGTGGCCTCTGAGTACTAAATGCCAGCTGCACTCCCCCCCCATTTCTAAAAGCCCCTGGGTGGCCCTGCCATCCTATTGAGAACCAACTGCTCTAGTTCAGGCTGCAAGAGTGTCACTGCCACTAACTTCAGGACCGTGCTTTGTCCCTTCATCCAGCAACATTCAAACTCCTCTTTTGGCAGATCTTCTTCCCTGTAGACATCCTAATGGTTCTCATGTATACCACCATGACACACTGAGAGCATTTCCAGTTCCATAAAATAAATGTTGAGACCCTGCCATCCCTGCTATATGCCCTGGCTGGGATTACAGATAGGCTAGTGACAGGACAGATATGAAACAATTAATTACAAGATAGTGGAGAAAGTGTAACCGGGGAACCTTGTACAGGGCATGAATTGACAAAAGACGAAGGGATGACCTCTCCTGGCCAAAGAAGCCAGAGAGGAAGGGCATTCCAGGCATGTCTTCTTCAAAGACGGGGACATAAAACACCAGGTGAGCTTGGGGAGTTATAAATAGCTTAGGATTGTTGAAGCATGAATTTCAAGGCAAGGTGTGGTAGGAAGACAGGTTGGAGAGGTAAGCTGCCACAGTTCACAGAGGGCCTCAGAGGCCATGTGGAGCTTAGACAGTATGCAAAACAAACTGCTAAATGTGTTACACTTGCAAACCTGCAATCATCCTAAAATGATAACATCTGAATGAGGTCAGTAAACATTTTCTGAAGAGCTTTATAGATAAGGTTACTGCTGTTTGATACAAGTTTCTCCCTGGCTCTATGATCTCATTTTATGAAGTTCCTGTGTGCTTTGGAGGATTTTAAAGTCTCTTTTCATGTATTATTATATTTTTGAGACAGGGTCTCCCTCTGTACCCAGGCTAGAGGGCAGTGGCGTGATCATAGCTCACTGCAGCCTCCAACTCCTGGGCTCAAGTGATCCCTTCTGCCTCAGCCTCCTGAGTAGCTAGGACTACAAGCTTGTGAGCTTCTGTCACCATGCCCAGCTGGTGTGTGTGTGTGTGTGTGTGTGTGTGTGTGTGTTTTAAAGACAGGGTCTTACTATATTGGTTTTAAACTCTAAGCTTCAAATGATCCTCCACCCTCAGACTCCCAAAGTGCTGGGATTACAGGTGTGAGCCACCAAGGCCTGCTCATGTATTATTATTATTACTACTACTATTATTTTGAGACAGGGTCTGGCTCTGTCACCCAGGGTGGAGTGCAGTGGCGTGATCTCAGCTCACTGCAACCTCTGCCTCCTGGATTCAAGCGATCCTCCCACCTCAGCCTCCCAAGTAGCTGGGACTACAGGTGTGCACCACCATGCCCAGCTAATTTTTGTATTTTTAGTAGAGATAGGGTTTCACCGTGTTGGCCAGGCTGGTCTCAAACTCCTGACCGCCTCAGCCTCCCAAAACACTGGGATAACGTATTATTTTTAACAACTTTCTTGAGCTATGGCTGACATACAATCAACAGGACATATTTAAAGGGCACGATTTGTGAAGTTCTGAAAAAAAAATCACCACAATCAACATATCTATCACTTCTAAAAATTTTCTCATGTCTCTTGGTCACCTCATCTCCCTTCTCAACCTCCACCCAACTCAGGCAACCACTGATCTACTTTCTATTATTATACATCACTTTGCATTTTTCACAATTTTATATAAATGGAATTATACAATATATACCCTGTGTGTGTGTGTGTGTGTGTGTGTGTGTGTGTGTGTATGTAACCTGGCTTCTTTCAAATAGCTAAATTACAGTCATGCACCACATAATAGCATTTTGGTCAATGACAGACTATATCTATGACAGTGGTCCCGTAAGATTATATTACCATATTTTTACTGAAACTTTTCTATGTTTAGATACACAAACACTTACTATTGTGTTACAGTTGCCTACATCATTTGGTATGGTAACATGCTGTATGGGTTTGTAGTCTAAAAGCAATAGGCTATACAATATAGCCTAGGTGTGTAGTAGGCCACACCATCTAGTTTGTGTAAGTACACTCTATGATGCATTTCTCAGAATGTATATCTGTTGTTAGGTGACATGTAACTGTATTTTGAAATTCATCCATGTATTACAGTTGCATGTATCAAAGTTATCATTTTTAATTTTTTTTTAGCTTTCCAATTTTGAGGTATGCCCTCCTGCTGTATCTCAATAAATTACAATTGTTCTACAGGATAAAAAAGCTTCACATCAAGAGGGGCTTTGGGGTAGTAGTACCCTCTGGAGATACAATAAATGCTACTTGGGGATGAAATGATGAGGCATAGATCCTAGTTTTCTAAGAATCCTCCAAAAGAGTACTATGGTAAGCAAAACAATGGCCCCAAAAGATGTCCAAGTATTAATCCCTGGAATCTGCAAATGTGTTACCTTACATGTCAAAGGGATTTTGCAGATGCAATTAAATTAAGGGTCTTGAGATGATTATCCTAGATTATGCGGGTGAGCCCAGTGTAATCACAAGGGTCCTTGTAAGTGAAAGACTGAGGCAGGAGTGTCACAGTCAGAGGAGATTTGAATATGTTGTGATGTTGCTTTTGAAGATGAAGGAAGGGGCCATGGGTCAAGGACTGCAAGTGGTCTCTAGAAGCTGGAAAAGGCAAGAAAGTTGATTCTCCTGTCAAGCCTCCAGAAGGAATGCAGCCCTGCCTACACCTTTATTTCAGTGCAGTGAAATTATTTTCAGACGTTGACCTCCAGAACTTAATCAACTTGTGTAGTTTTACACTACATTTGTGATAACTTTGTGAAATAAAATTTATGAGAGGTCATTGGTTGACTGAGCTCCTGCACTAGGCCCCAACAGACCAGACCCAATAAGAATGGAGTCACTCGTGCTCGGGGCCACATAACCAAACTGAACTTAGAAATGGGTCAGTTTCCTAAAAAAACAGGAAATTCATAGCAACCAACCTAATGGGGCCCAGTCAACTTGATCAGGCATGATAAGGAAATCCCCTCTGCTTGAAGTCACTTTGAAACAATCAATCTGCTTATGGGTCCTTGTTCCTTATTTCTGCTTACTTTAGCCTTTTCTGCCTGTAAAGCCCAGCCTCTCTGCTTAGCTCATTGAAGAGCCTTTCTATTTCATAGATGGTATGCTGTCTGATTCATGAAGTGCCAATAAAAGCCAATAAGATCTTTGAAATCAATTTGTTGAAATTTTGTTCCTTAACAATTTGTTATAGAAGCAATATGAATCTAAAACAATAACCAATCTTATTAAAACAACAACAACAACAACACTGATGAGTCTGACTGCTTCTATTTCTTCTTCCTGTTTGTGACATGCGGTCTTACGGGAGCAGAAGCACGTTGGCTTTGGATGACCTATCCTAGCTCTGTTCCTCTGAGCTCAGTTATCTTTTTTTTTTTTTTTTTTGAGTCCGGGTCTCACTCTGTCACCCAGGCTGGAGTGCAGTGGCACGCTCTCAGCTCACTGCAACCGCTGCCTCCTAGGCTCAAGTGATTCTTGTGCCTCAGCCTCCCGAGCAGCTAGGACGACAGCTGCATGCCACCATGCCCCATGTCCAGCTTAATTTTTTTTTTTTTTTTGTATTTTTAGTAGAGACAGGATTTCACCATGTTGGCCAGGCTGGTCTCAAACTTTTGTCCTTAAGTGATCTGCCCGCCTTGTCCTCCCAAAGAGCTAGAATTACAGGCATGAACCACCGTGTCCTCAGTCCTCATCTTAAAGAAGCAATGATACTTACTTTGGGGGCTGTGGAAAGGACTGAAGAGATACACACAAAGCACCTACCACACAGTCGGCTTTTAATCCCACCTCACACCTGATTCCAAGGGATTAAATCCTGGCTGCTAGTGGCCTGCTGTATAATTTTAGCTAAACTGCCTCCTCTCCTTCAATCTGTTCCACAAGGTTAGAGATACTTAAGTCCCTGAGAGTGTTTAATTAGAGTTTGCAATGTGACTGGATACTGTTGGTCGAAAAGTGTTATTTAGAGGCAAAGCGCTGTTATTTTTGAGCAGATAATTGTTTCCTGTCCTAAGTTGTTTAACCTTGTACCTAGTTTCCTTCTCTGAGATAATGACACTGCTTGAGAGGGTAAAGAAATACCTCACCTAAGTGTTGTGAGTTTTAGTTAATTAACGCTTATGAAGCCTACACAAGCCTATCATAAAAGGCTAAACGTTGATTATTTACCTTTCATATGGTTGTCACTTCTGGTATCTTAATACTGTCTAGTAAAAATTGGCATTGCAGCATTGGATCAGGTAATATTTACTTCATAATCGTGCTGGGGGCTCTAACTTATGACTATGCAAAGAGCTTTGTGCTTTTTACAAGAAAGGGGTTAGGGAAGTATTGATAGCTATTGTTTTTCTACCATGCCACAACTTATAACAGATTTACATTTCAAATTCTCATCTCATATAAAAACATACAAAAAAGCTAAAATTGTGAAATACTGAGAGAGGTATTTTACACAATGGTTAATAAGTTTTTAAAGCTAGCATGTATCAAGACATTATGTGTCAGGCACTGTTCTAAACCTTATGCATGCATTAAAGCTAAAGTAGGCATAGGCTGGGTGCAGTGGCTCATGCCTGTAATTCCAGCACTTTGGGAGGCTGAGGCAGGAGGATTGCTTGAGCGCAGGAGGTCAAGGCCAGCTTGGCAAACAAAGTGAGACCCCACCTCTACAAAAAATTTAAAAAAAAATTAGCTGGGTGCTGTGGCAGGAACCTGTAGTCCCAGCTATTTGGGAGGTTGAGGCAGGAGGATCGCTTGAGCACTGGAGGTTGAAGCTGCAGTGAGCTACAATGATGGCACTGTACTCCAGCCTGGGCAACAGAGGAAGGCCCTGTCTCAAAAATAAATAAATAAATACATAAATAAATAAATAAATAGGTTTAAGTGATTCTCGTGCCTCAGCCTCCCGAATAGTTGGGATTACAGGCACACGTCACCATGCCCAGCTAGTTTTTGCATTTTTAGTAGAGACGGGGTCTCATCATGTTGGCCAGGCTAGTCTTGAACTCCTGGCCTCAAAGGATCCTCCCACCTTAGCCTCCCAAAGTGCTGGGATTATAGGCATAAGCCACCACACCCGGCCTACAAATATGTTTAAAACATAGAACATGCTCTAACAAAGGTAATCATCTTTTCATATGTTTAAGCACCATGTATATTTGTATATCTTTTTTTCTCTTAATTCATGTCTTTTGTTCTTTGGGGTCTTTTTTTTTATTATTGATTTGAGTGATCTTTATTCTAAAATACTTGGAAAAATACAAGAAAGCATGACAAGGGGTCCTGATTAAATTCTCCCCTGCCTTCACAAGCACATTGCCAGGTTTTGTTGATTGTTACTTAAAAACGTCTTATGTCTTGAACACATCAACTTATTTCATCTCTGCCACCACCATGCTAGTTCCTTTCAGCTTTCCCAATAAACAATGTTATTTTCCATCCTCAGGTCTTTGCACACATGTCCCCTCAGCCCAGAACGCTCTGCCCCAACTCTCTGCGTGGTTGGTTTGTGTCCTTCAGGCTCCAGCTTGAAATGCATGGCCTTGGAGAGCCCTTCCCTGCCTATCCGTTCTCAAGAAAGGTTTATAGTCTTTCTTATATTCTTTCTTCCAGAAGTCTCTTCCTATCATTCATAGCACTTATCACCATTTATAATAATATACAATGTGCTAAATCCTTTGCACTCGGTTAATGAATATTTGGAAAGTGATTAGAATAGCATCAGGTGCATTGTGCTATGTAAATGTTGCTTTAAACAGCAACTCACATACTCTTCACAACAACCCTATGTGGTAGTGCTATTAATACCCCCATTTTACAGATGAACGAACTAAGGAATAGAGAAGTAACTTCTCTAAGATAGCACAACTAATGAGTAGCAGAGCCTAACTACAAACTCACTCTGGCACCGAAGTCCACACACCTAACTGTTCTCTATATTTCCTTTTGATTCCAGGACCTAGCGTGGTACTGTATGCCCAACAGGTACACTCAATAAATATTTGTTTAATAAATGAAGGAATAGTTCTAATGAGAAAATAAAAGTTACCTGTAATCCTACCACAGGTTTTGAGATTCATCCTACAGATATTTCTTCTAATATAAAAATAAACTTAATCCAAATCCTAACTTTTCGAAATCATTTTGAGGAGCATAGATTAGGTATCATGTGCAATATATTTAACCTTGTATTCATTATTTAAAAAAATATATAATTACAAGTCAGTGTTCTTCCTTTAGGCAGGGGGAGGAGGGCAGAGGAGAGAAGCATAAGTCTTTGGTTAAGGGAGGAAGGGTTTTCATAAAATATTCTGGCTGTTCTTATCTCCAGGCAGAGGTTGCAAAACTTAAGTTTGAAAGTTTAGGGAAGGGCAGAGAATTTTCAGGGACAAGATGAAAAACAAATTATACTTATTCGAGGCTGGGTATGGTGGCTCATGCCTGTAATCACATCACTTTGGGAGGCCGAGGAGGAGGATCGCTTGAACCCAGTAGTTTAAGATGAGCCTGGGCAACATAGCATGACCCTGTCTCTACAAAAAAGAAAAAAAAAAATTAGCCAGGTGTAGTGGTATGTGCCTGTGGTCCCAGCTACTCAGGAGGCTGAGCCGGGAGGATTGCTTGAGCCCAGGAGGTAGAGACTGCAGTGAGCCATAATCATGCCACTGCACTCCAGCCTGGGTGACACAACAAGACTCTATCTTTAAAAAATAAATAAATAAATAAAATTTAAAAATTATACTTCTTTGGCTGGGCATGGTGGCTCACTCCTGTAATGCCAGCACTTTGGGAGGCCAAGGCAGGCGGGTTATGAGGTCAAGAGATCAAGACCATCCTGGCCAACATGGCGAAACCCTGTCTCTACTAAAAATACAAAAATCAGCTGGGCTTGGTGGCACGTGCCTGTAGTTCCAGCTACTCGGGAGGCTGAGGCAGGAGAATCACTTGAACCCGGGAGGCGGAGGTTGCAGTGAGCCCAGGTTGCGACACTGTACTCCAGCCTGGCGACAGAGTGAGACTCCGTCTCAAAAAAAGAAAAAGAAAAAGAAATTATACTTCTTTAAATCAGTGTGTTTTAAAGTTTATCACTGGAATTATTTTCAGCAAATCAATTGGTAAGAGTTTTCTAAATGTTTCCAAAGCACAGCAAAGGTCCGTGGTTTACAGCACAAACTAGGCTACGTCAATGGGAAAATTGGATAAAAAGACGGTGCTAACCTCATCAAAGTCCGAGGAAAACCAGTAAAGTTTTCTGGTAAAACACGGGCAGGAAGTTTCTCCAAATATTGCTTTACTCATACTTTTAAAAGGCTTTTCTCCCTTCCCCCCACCTTCTAAAATCGTTTTGGGATAACAAATTTGTAACAGCTGGTCATCAAACTCATGTGCACTCCCAAAAGGATGACGTCACTGAAACTGACTATAAATAATACATCCATCTGGCTCTTGTAGGAGTATTGGATTGACTTGTTGCCCATCACAGTGTCTCCCTTCTGCCACCCACAATGACAGAGTGAAGCCAGACGGCCTCACTGAATGGTATATGGTTACAGCTGAGGCACTGCATTGTGGGTACCCCACATTTCTGAGATAAAGTTAGCTGATAGAATTACCAGAGCGTAATCAAATGCAGTCATTACAGAAGGAGTCTATATCACCTTACCTTTGAAAATATTTTAATCTAGAAACACCATACACTGGATACAAAATTCATGAATCCCTGACCCCTGGGCGTGGCTTTGGACATATTATTCTGAGCCATCTCCTATTTTCTTTCATATGTAAATAGAATTCTCGAGCTAGGAATAGAAGGAGAGAAAGAGAAAATTGAAACAGCCAGACCAAGTGTTTTTGAATGCTCTTAAAAGACAAAAAAAAAAAAAAGACAAAAGTTTGTATCACATCAGAAGTTCCCTATGTGGTCTTCAAAGCTGATTTCTTGCAGTTAAAAGAATCCAGAAGAAGCAGGCATGCCATGATTTTGAAGCTCCATTTTTGTTCTGTTATTCAACTGCAGTCAACTTCCAACTGTTGAAAAAAAGACGATTTAAAGGATTGCTTGTCTGTGTCGCAAGGCCATTCAACTTGTTCACCCTGTGATATCCAGAGCCTCCAAGTTGTTGGTGAGTTTCTATTGCAATTGCCATATTACCATGGTTTTGCCTCTTTCTGTTGACTGTAGCATTGTGTTGTTTGAAGACAGAGCAGCATATTGCTTTGTGCAGCACAAATTATTGATGGATAATGTACTTAAAGCTTTTAGCTGTACACTATTCACATTCTAAATGACAGATACAAAAAGGAATAATCAGAATTCAGGTTGTTGAATCATTGCCTCCAACAGCCAACTCTTACCATGACAAAGTCGGTAGGGCTGATCTTAGAAGTGTAGGACTTGTGAGTGTTATGTGGCTGTGCTAACTGGTACTTTAGTGGAGGGGCAGAGCAGGGTGAGTAGAAACAATGCCTGCTTTCTCCTCCATGTCTGGGTCCTACACATCGTCCCCAGTTTGCCTGGTTTGTAGAGGTTTAAACACAGAACAGAGGGTGTTGGGAATGAGATAAAGAGATTGTAACAGGAACATGGCCCCACGGTTTTCCTTTGGTGATTAAAACAATCCTGTCAATATGGAAAACTGTGTTATCACAAAATGGGCTTAGTAAATAGAAGAATTGTCACCTACCAGCCAGAAACAACAATTTGCAGACCACCTTTGGCCTCTTGCCAGTAAGGAGTTTGGTTTTCCCATCTGTAGAAATTCTTAATTGAGTCCATCAGATTCCCAGTCATCCTAGCCATGGTTACCTTCTTCTCTAAGTTGGCAGGTTAGTGAGCTTAGGCTAGCACTTCAGCATCAAATTTAGACTTCATGATAAAGTAAATCACACAGGGAATAGCTGTCAGCATGGTGACTACCTTGTTGTTCATTCTACTCAGGGACTGGCCTGAAGTGTTTTCACAGCCTGGGTCACTATGATGTCCTGGCCCTGTTTGCTCAAAGTGTTCATCTCAGAGTGACTTGTGAGGTATTGCTGAGCACATAATGGCCAGGATAGCTGCATAAGCAGGCGTGGCCCCAAATGTAGTCACCTGACTTCAGAAAATCAAATTGGATTCTACAGAAAGGTTCTGTTGGATTCTGACCGGAACCTCTTTGGGTGTGCCTTTGGATTTCAAGTGTTGACATGGGAAGATGCTCCAGTTCCTCAAGCCATCTGAAACAAGCTCATTACAATGCTAAGGGTATGGACTGTCCTTTTCCAGAAAAATCCTCTTGATATTTTGCATGCACACACACAAATAATAACAACAACAGAAGCTGTTTTCCTGTATGTAACGAGAGTGTTCCTCAGGCTTCTGGTTTATCTTGATGGTATCTCACTCTTTCTTTTCCTTTCTCTCTCTCTCTCTCTCTCTCTCTCTCTGTGCGTGTGTGTGTGTGTGTGTGAGAGAGAGAGACAGACAGACAGACAGACAGAGACAGAGAGACAGGGTCTTGCTCTGTCACCCAGGCTGGAGTGCAGTGGTGTGATCTCTGCTCACTGCAGCCTTGACCTCCTGGGCTCAATTGATCCTCCATCTCAGCCTCCCAAGTTGCTGGGACTACAGGCACGTACCACCACTCCTGGCTAATTTTTAATTTTTTTTTTTTTTTGTAGAGACAGGGTCTTGCTTTGTTGCCCAAGCTGTTCTCAAACTCCTGTCCTCAAGCAATCCTTCTGTTTTGGCCTCCCAAAGTGCTGAGACTACAGGCATGAGCCACTGGACCTGGCCTTTTTTTTTCTTTTTCTTAAGAGCCAGAGCAAAATTCAAATTGTATCAGTTTTAATGGAATTATACTTTAAAAGTGGGAATTTGGCCAACAAAGTGTCTTTCCTTTCTATACAAGAAGGCTATGGAGTTTGGCAATGAGCTCCTGAAAATGTAAAGAAAGCATGAGGATAACTTTGGGGCTGTTGCTTGGGTCATTAAAAGTATTGCAAAACTAGAATTTGTTTTCTTCCTCCATTCTCTCTGTAGGCATTTAAACATACTCTCAGGCTGGGCACAGTGGCTCGTGCCTGTAATCCCAGCACTTTGGGAGGCTGAGGCAGGTGGATTACTTCAGCCCAGGAGTTCAAGACCATCCTGAACAACATGGTGAAACTCCATCTCTACAAAAAAAAATTAAAAATTAATCAGGTGTGGTGGTGTGTGCCTGTAGTCCCAGCTACTCAGGAGGCTAAGGGAGGAAGATCAATTGAGCCTGGGAGGTTGAGGCTACAGTGAGCCATGGTGGTGTCACTGCACTCCAGCCTGGGTGATAGAGTGAGACCTTGTCTCAAAAAAAGAAAAAGATACTCCCTTTGTTTTTGTTTTGTTCTAAAAAATTAGACAAAATTTTGTTTAAAATTGCTTAGTGATTATTATTATTATTATTATTTTAATATTTTTGAGACAGAGTCTTGCTGTCACGCAGGCTGGAGTGCAGTGGCATGATCTCGGCTCACTGCAACCTCTGCCTGCCGGGTTCAAGTGATTCTCCTGCCTCAGCCTCCTGAGTAGCTGGGACTATAGGGGTGCACCACCATGCCTGACTAATTTTTGTATTTTTAGTAGAAACGAGTTTCGCCACATTGACCAGGTTGGTCTCAAACTACTGAGCTCAAGTGATCCACCTGCCTCGGCCTCCCAAAGTGCTGAGATTACAGGCGTGAGCCACCTCACCCGGCCTGATTTTTTTTTTACCTTCAAATATATTTATTTACAGGTTGAGTTTTAAAATTGTCTTAACGTTCTTGTAGAGACTATGTCTTTTTTTTTGAGATGGAGTCTCACTCTGTCACCAGGCTGGAGTACAGTGGTGTGATCTTGGCTCACTGCAACCTCCACCTCCTGGGTTCAAGTGATTCTCCTGCTTCAGCCTGAGTATCTGGGACTACAGGTGTGCACCACCACGCCCAGCTAATTTTTTGTATTTTTAGTAGAGACAGGGTTTCGCCATGTTGGCCAGGATGGTCTCGATCTCTTGACCTTGTGATCCACCTGCCTTGGCCATCCAAAGTGCTGGGATTACAGGCATGAGCCACCTTTCTTGGCCGAGATTATGTTTTACATATGCAATTCCTTCCTTTATCCTTCAAATATCCCCACAGATAAGGAGTGCCTCACCCCTGGACCTGGGCATTCTTCAGTATTCCAATACTGAGACTGGTTTTGTGTTTTCATTTTTCAACAACAATGTATGGAATTCTCACTCTGTGCCAAGCCCTATGCCGAGTACTTTACGTGCCTTATCTCAGGTATTGCTAGTCCTATTTCTCAGAAAAGGCAACCAACCGAGACTCACAAAAGTTAAATAACTTGCCAGATGACACACAGCTAGAAAGTAGAGAAGCCAGAGAATTCACATCCATGCCTCTCTGCTTCTGCTTTCCCACTGTGCCGTTCACTTTCTTGGGAAGCCTTTTCCCTTGTTCTTCAACTTGGGTTAGAGTAGCCTGTAATTCTTTTCACGAAGATGTGCCTCACTTTATACTAAATATTACCCTCTTTAAATGATTTTAAATAATCCTGCAGTGATATTCTCCTTTCTCTCCACCTGTCTAAACAGAGCATCTGTTTAATTTGGATTCTCTAACATTGGCATGTGTCTATAAATTAAGATTTTTGTACAATGTCTCGCAGATGTTTCTACCACATTTAGTTTGTACTCCTTTTTTTCTTGGACGACTTAGTTCAAAAAAAATTTATTTTGGTCAAACATATGATTTTAGCTTTTGAGGTTACCTAATAAATCACCAGTTTATAGACTCATAAAAATTTGGTTGGAGAGAGAACCTCAGAGATCTGCTCACCCAACCTAATCATTGTATGGGCAAGGGAGGCTGCCAGCGGCTGTGGTCACCCTGGTGCCCCAGGGGAGAGGGAACCTCAGTTACTCCACCTAAAACTTGAGATAATTTTACTGTTTCTGAGGAATCATCCCAAAAGTTCACAAATCAGGAAGAGATATATGAATGGGTGCTTTGAATTTTGTTTAAAGAAGAGAAAATAGGACTCATACCAAATGGCAGCTGGTTTTACTCCAGCCATTTTCAGGAATATCCCCAAAGACTCTGGTACCACCAGACTGCCGCGTGGGCTGTGGTGGCTGGCAGGGGTTCAGGGAAGGCAGCCTCTCTGACTAGGTTCCTGCCTGAGTCCAAATTAGAAAAGGGACATTTGGCTGCAGACTGGCCTCCAGGTGTCTGAAAGCCTATTTGTCCCTTGGTCACATTTCTTTTTTTTTTTTTTCTTTTTTTTGAGACAGAGTCTCTCTCTGTCACCCAGGCTGGAGTGCAGTGGCTTGATCTTGGCTCACTGCAACCTCTGCCTCCCAGATTCAAGCAATTCTCCTGCCTCAGCCTCCCGAGTAGCTGGGACTACAGGTGTGCGCCACTACACCCAACTAACTTTTTGTATTTTTAGTACAGACGGAGTTTCACCATGGTGGCCAAGCTGGTCTTGAACTCCTGACCTCAGGTGATCCGCTTGCCTCGGCCTCCCAAAGTGCTGGGATTACAGGTGTGAGGCACCATGCCTGACCCTTTGGTCATATTTCTGTAAGTCCTTCTCTGCCCTTCTCAGACATGCAAGGGAAAGTCAGAAGGGGACCAGAAGGTCTGGAGGGACAGGTGAAAAAGCACCAGAATGGAGAAGATGGGTGTTACATGTGAGCTAGGCCGGCTTCCAGCGCTATACGTCTTAGAAGACTGTCAGTGACATGTGGACAAGGCGTGGCTCTGGTAGTTAAAAAAAAAATCAATCCTTTACTTGCATCCCAAGTTCCTACTTTGGGAGAATAAACTCCAAATAGTATCTCCTAACAGAGGTTGATAAATATTTGGCCATTAACTGTAGACTCATGTCTCTCTCAAAATTTAATAGATGAAAAATGTAACACTCTCCCTTTTTTTTTTCTCCCATTCCTTGCTTTGATACTACTGATTGTGTTAAGATAGTGTGGATTGAGGATGGGTCAGCTTGTGGCTGAGCTTTCTGCCTTCCTGTTTGTAACTGAGTTTTTCTAATTAAAAAACATCCACTTTGTTCTGGCATAGTTGTATACATTATTCCAATATATTTAACAATGAGGCTGTTCTCATTTCACACAGAATAGCGCACAGTGAAGACAGTCAGTGAGAACCAGAGCTATTGTTACAATTGACAGCAGCCAGCTCAGGCGGCAGAGGACGAGAGAGATCGGGCTGCACACACATGGATGAGGCTGACTTTTCAGAAGACACGACTTATAAGCAGGAGGATTTGCCTTATGATGGGGACCTCTCTCTGATTAAGATATGCAATGATTACAGTTTTACCTCAAAAAATGATGCCTTTGAAGTCTCAAGTCAAATTATTTTCATAGCAGATGACCCTCAAGAGGAGGCTATGCATAATGAGACTTGTGGAAATACAGCTATGACCATGCCCCTGGGTAAAACTACTGAAAATGCTGCCAACAAAAAAGATGAGAAAGAGAAACAATGCACTGCAGCTCTTCATATTCCAGCAAATGAAGGAGATGCTTCTAAGTCAAGCATTTCTGATATTTTACTTCATCATCTTTCCAAAGAGCCGTTCTTACGAGGTCAAGGCATTGATTGCGAAACCCTCCCAGAGATCTCAAATGCCAACAGTTTTGAAGAGGAAGCTATTATTAAAAGTATTATTTCATGTTGTAATAAGAATTCTTGGCCAAAAGAACAAACCCCAGAACTCACTGACCAACTCAACCCCAAAAGGGATGGTGAAAACAGCAATAAACCTGGTTTTCCCACCATGACAGAAGAAAATATCTCTGATTTAGAAGAGACAGTGGCTGCTGGAGATAGCAGCCATCAAGAAAATGTAAATATTCTAACTAAAACCAAAGGTCCAGGTGATAAACAAAACAGTTATCAAGGGCAAGCACCCCAGAAACAGCATACTGAAAAAGCAAGTTCGGGCAACAGGTTCAAATATGGCCAAGGTCAAGTTCATTACCAGCTCCCTGATTTCTCTAAGATTGCTCCCGAAGTGAAAAATCCTAAAAACAACATAATTAATAAACCACTTGCAATAGCTAAACAAGCCAGCTTTTCTTCTAAGTTGAGAGAGAAACCCGCAGTTGTGCAAGATATTTTAGAAACCACGCCTGAGTCAAACCGTGTTGAAAAACAACATCAAGAGCAGAAAGGGGAAATCACTGAACCTTCACAACAAATCCAGGTAAATGAAACGGTGTCCTGTAAATACATTAATTGGGATCACTGCTCGTCTCTTTCAGTGTGGGTTTTTGGAGGGTGAATAGAGCTTGGTTCTGGTTCCAAGGTTTCATTCAGCACCCTGGGTCACCCTGGGTGAGTGACGTGGCCACTCAGACTCTCAGGGTCCTCATGAGAAGCATCAGGGGCCATGCTGACAAACACATATAAGAGAATAAAATCCAAATTCCGCAAGCCAGAATTTGGCTCTCCTCACTTAAACTTAGCTGCCCTCCTTCAGGGGTCATCTGCAGTTGCCTGGCTGGTCCAGAACCTCTTCCCAGGCCCTGAGCTCTCTGACTTCCTGCCTTGCATGGCACATCCCATCTTGACTTACCAAAGAGCTGCTTGTTTTCATGACCTCCTTCAATTCTCCCTTGGGCCACATAACTTTTCAGGTCTCCCAAGTCACAATCTTTTCCACACTTGTTTGTTTAGTCCTTCCATCAGAGTGTGTATCTCAGCCTGCTTTGGATCATAATAGCAGAAGCATCTGCTTCCTTCACTAGATTCTAAGGCTCTGGAGGGCAGCAACCTTATCTTTGCCTTTCCATTGCCTAACTTCCCCCAGAGGCCGGGCCTCGTGTCTTATGTACATTATGCCCTTAGTTCTTAATGCTAAGTTGAATGGAATTAAGATCGTTAGTAATGGATTTCAAGCTTGTTATCTTGGTAATCATTTGGTACAAAACTTTGTTAATGCTTAATTTATGCTATTTCCCCCTTTCCCTTACCCCCTCTTCTCACACTCCCCCATCAACTTCCCAACATGCTGAGGCTCAGGATCTCATTGACTATTGAGGCCCAATAGTAAGGTAAATCCATATTAACAATCAAAATAAACATTTTAGTTCTCTGGCACTTTTCCTACAGTGCATGATCTGTCTTTTGAGCCTTATATGAAAGTGTCCTGGACTGAACTACACTGCCTGTTTCCATTTCCATTCTCTCTCTCTTTTTTTCTATAACCTAACCTTGGAAGTAATTTTTCTTTTTTCTTTTTTAAATTTCCATTTCAATTTTCATGCTTCAGCTCCCCTCTCTTTCAACTGAATGCTTTGGGGAGTTTGAGCATCCAAACCTGAGCCAACAGCCCACCTGGCCATGACTGGGATGCTCTCTAAGTCTGACAGAAACCTGCACCCCCGTGGTATTGGGAAGTGTCGGGGTTCCTTGTTCTGCTTGCAGGAGAACATCCTCATTGTGTCCAGTTCTCAGTGCCCTGTGGTTAGCAGAAGCAGATGGATATCAGTCTCATTTCCCTCTGGTATGCGGGTTCAAGGTCAGGTATCTGATTTTTTCCAGTCCTGTCAATTCAGATTGGAGAATTGGACCCTGCAGGTTTCATATCCATCATACAGTTGGGATATCTAGAAAGACCATAGTCTATTTTGACCAACTGTCTGGCACTAGCATATTTCTGAGCTTTATCTGTTGGGAACAAAGGGAAGACCCCCCAAGGTGAATCACTCTGGAATTTAAACTGTTCAATTAGCCTGTGGTGGGGAGAAAACCATCACTGTCTTGACACACAGTTTGGAACTTAATACATCCTCTGTTATTCTCTAGAGTGTGGCTACCATGTGTTTTGTGTTAGTGAGAGCACCAGCAACAGAGCTGGTGACAAGACTAGCAATGGTCCCTACCCTTACGAAGCTTATGGTCTAGTTTTAGGAGAAACAGTTCAGCATTTCACATACTAGTATCAAACACAATGGTGATAACAAATAACATGTATTGTTAAATGCTTACCACCTGCCTGATACTATGGTAGATATTTAACATTTCATCCTCATAACAACCACCTGAGGTAGGTTCACTTAATATCCCCATTTTCCTGCCAAGGAATTGCAGGCGTATAAGTGATGAGACAACTACTTGGGTTGCCCAGCAAGTAAGTGTCAGAGTGGAATTCAACCTTGGCATCATGGTCCCAGCTCTTCACTACAAACCTGGGCTGCCTCTACGATGACAGAACATGTTGGGTCATTCTGAATAGTGGTGTCATTGATCAATATCGACAGTAATGTTTTCTTACCCTTTAATTGTGCAGATGGAGCCCACAGTACATATCCACCGAGAACTTCTCACAGGTACTAATGTTTTAAAACTTCTTTGAGAGAGAGAGAGATATATATATATATCTGTATATATATACACACACACATATATACATATATATACAAACACATATGTATACATATATACACACACATAGGTATACACATATACACACATATGTATACATATATATACACACATATGTATACATATGTATATATGTATTTTGTGTTTTTTGTTTTTGTCTTTTTGAGACAGGGTCTCACTCTGTCGCCCAGGCTGGAGTACAGCAGCACAATCTTGGCTCACTGCAGCCTCGACCTCTTGGGCTCAAATGATCCTCCCACCTCATCCTCCCGAGTAGCTGGGATTACAGGTGCATGCCACCACACCGAGATAATTTTTTTTTTTTTTGTAGAGTTGGGGTCTCACTTTGTTGCCGAGGGTGGTCTTGAACTCCTGGCTTCAAGTGATCCCCCTGCCTTGGCCTCCCAAAGTGCTGGGATTACAGGTGTGAGCCACTGTGCCTGGCCTAGATATATATTTTGAAAAAAAAATTTTTTTAAATAGTAAGTTGTGGTGACTGCAACAACTTTCTGTTTTCAGTACTTAATAAAACTGTGATAAGCTGAGATGAATGGTAGCCCAAATGTATTCTTTCTTGTATAGGAATAGAATCTGAGGGAAGTCTCTCTAAGTTGTCACCAACCTCTCAGAAAGGAACTTCCTCAAGCTCTTCTTACATATTTCAGAAGATATCCCAAGGGAAACAGATGTGTCAGGAGTTAAAAGAACAGACTGATCAACTGAAGACTAAAGTAATACTTTTAAAGCTTGTTATAAACAATATCAGTAACCAAATTCATATATGAGACACCATGCCATTAATGAGAGATTGTAATTTTTCACTGCAGGTACAAGAATTTTCCAAAAGAATAAAACAGGAGTCTCCTTATCATTTGCAAGACAAGAAGCTGGTAATGAATTTTATCCTGTTTTTAAAATCTTGATTAGAGAATTTGGCTTGGATAAAGACAAATAACTTTATAGTGCCATGTTTTCTCTACAGTGGCAGGAGTGGAAATGTTTTGCTAAAGATTAAACCATCTTTGTTTATGGGGGCTAAAAGAGCTTGGCATTCTGTTTCTCTCTCTATTTAGCCCTCTTTCCTTCTCAGGGGATCTATTACTTATGGCTGTTACTCCTTGCCAGTTACTCATAATTAATCTGACACCATGGGAGTTTCAAGAGGAGAACCTGTAATCAGTTATAAAGGGTGGGCCTGTCCACAGTTGATGGGTACTGGTGGATTCAGGTTATAAAAATTGCCATTGCCTGGAAATTAAATATGACTTTGAATACTCATAAAATCAACCTTGAAGCAATGTTTTTCAGATCAAAATCTTTTACTTTCACATCCTTGCTAGTTGCTGCATTGAATCAAACCATTAATTTACGTGATCACCACAGCAGTCTTGTTGTCAGTGCCAGGATCATGGGAACTGGGGTGGAGCAATGGGGTGAAAGGTAAGGCTGGGAGAACCAGAAATACGCTGACGTTGAAGATGTAGTTGAGGTCATCGGCTCATCAACAAGGGATAAGGTCAGAAGTTCTGATGTAGGCACAAGCAAGGTTTAGGGAGGGCTGTGCTTCAGAAACCCAGCAGCATGGACAAAAACCAGGGGATCCAAATGCTAAAAGACAAAGTTGATTATTTTCTCATTCATCATGTTAATTAAATCATTCATTCAACAAACATTTGTCAGGCATTTTGTATGTCCCAGACCCTGTACCAGACACTAGGAATTCAAGATGAATAAACAATTCCTTTTTCAAGTGGCTTATAGTCTTTTAGGAACAGTGGACTGGTAAACAGGCAGCTAAAATGCAGCTGGAGAAATGTTACAGAGAATGCTAATGGCAGCCTGGAAGAGCCTCACCTTTGCCAGTGAGGGGACATTTGGAAGGCTTCCTGGAAGTCACTTCTGAGCTGGGTGTTGCAGGAGGAATAGGGATGAGCTTGGCAGAAGGAGATCAAGAAGTATTCTAGAAAAAGGAAACAGCAGGTGCAGTGGCACAGGGGTGAGGAAGCACTGCCAGCGTGAGGAACTGTGGGCACTGTGATTTACCATACGGCACTGGGGAGCATGTGATGACACAGGCGTGGGGGAGGACATGGAACAGGTGGACAGGGGTACATCATGAAGGCCTTTAAGCCATGCCTAAGGCTGAGTAATTGGGCAACGTTGAAGCTTTTGTTTTGTTTGTTTGTTTTTGAGACAGGGTCTTACTCTGTCACCCATGCTAGAGTGCAGTGGCATGATCTCAGTTCACTGCAACCTCCACTCCCCAAGTTCAAGTGATTCTCCTGCCTCAGGCTCCCAAGTAGCTGGGGTTACAGGTGTGCGCCACCACGCCTGGCTAATTTTTGTATTTTTAGTAGAGACGGGGTTTCACCATGTTGGTTGGGCTGGTCTTGAACTACTGGCTTCAGGGTGATCCACCTGCCTCAGTCTCCCACTGCCTCGGTCTCCCAAAGTGCTAGGATTACAGGCGTGAGCCACTGCGCCCAGCCGCATTGAAGGTTTTCAAGCTGACAAATGGGAAGCACCATGGGGGCAAGGCTGAAGGCACAGAGATTGGTTAGGAAGCCAGAATCCAGGTAACAAGTTAGGAGGGCCTGAACCAAAGCTGGCAATGAGGATGGAGATGGGGACAAATCTGGGGGTTTAGGGAAATGGTGGCAGATGGAAAGGGCTGAATACAGCAAGGGAAGAGGCTTGGATGAGCTCCAGATTTCTGGCTTGGGTAACCAAGGTCAGGAATAAAAGTAGAGGATCCCATTTCAAACGGGTATGGAAGGCAAGCAGGAGGCAAGACGTCAAGTTTAGTTTGGGGCATTTTGAGTTTGAGCTACCTTTGGGACATCTAAGTAGAGAGGTTCAGTAGGCAGTTAGACCACTGTTTGGATGAACAATGTAGATTTGGGGGATAGTTGTGGGTTGACCCTGGAGTGGATAAGACGGGCCAGGCAAAATACACAGAGTGAGAAGTGAAGAGGGCCCAGGAGAGACTCCAGGGAAACGGCAGCTGGGGAGGAGCAGAGGCGAAGAAGCCAGGAGAAAAGAGGGTTTGCAGGAGAGGGGAGTGGGCTCAAATAAGAAGTGCATTGGATTTGGCAATCAAGAGGTTATAAGGGTCCTTGGCAAGCCTGGTTTTGAATGAAGTGGTGGATCTGGAAGCCAGATTGCAGGGATTATGAAAGAAACAACAGATAAACAAGATCTCCAGAAAGCTAGGATTTCAGGAATCGGAAGAACGCAGAATTTTAAAGGGCCGAGCAAAGCAGAGAGAACTGGTTCGGTCAGGAGCCTTCGGAAGCCTGGATGCGGGAGGTTTCTTCCTGACGTTATCGGGTATGCGGGGATCCCTGCTGACTGAGAGGAGAGTAAAGGTGGCTCCTGACAGTATCAGCCTGCGGTCTGGGACTTCCGGGCCCAGGTGGTTCAGTCTTGAAAGAAGCCAGACAGGGCGACAAGCAGCCGCCTCAGCCTGAGCAGCACCACGCAGCAGAAAGCATTTGGATTTTGGAGCGGGTGTCGCGCCCCTACTTATTGGTTACACAACTGTAGACATGTTACAGCATGTCTTCCCTTTCAGAGTTGTTATGAGAATTCAGTGAGGCACATTTCTGCCGAGAAAATTGTGCCCTATCTTCTGCAACATAACGCAATTTAAATTCCAAGGTCCTGAATTATAATTCATGATTAGCTTTTATCTCTTTTCTCAGTACCCTCTTTCCCTTGAACACCTAATTCCCCCTCAGGGCCTCAGCTGCCATTTTCAGGCTTCCAGTTCCTAAATTACTCGTCCTGACTTCTCATCTATAGTTCCAAATGTTTGTGTCTATCCTCACTTCGGATATCCCACCCTCACTGCAAACTCTACCTTGTCCAACATTGGTATCTTCGAGCCTGTTAGCCTTTCCAACTTCCTCAGTTTAGTCAGGTCTACCACATTCTTCTCACTTCCCAAGCTTAGAAACTCAAACGTTGTCTGTGAGATTTACAGTGTCAGTGTTCTGGCAGGGACCAGATGGTTACTTAAATGGTGCAACCGAGGAGAGTTTAACAAAGGCATTATTTTACAACAGTGTGGGCAAGGCTAAGGGAAACGAATAAGGGATGGAAAAGCATCTCCTGGATGGACCCATGGGGAGCTCCCCTTTGACCTGAAGGGGCAGAGGAAAAGCAGGTCCTGGAGCCTAAAGAGAGCAGCTGTCACTGTGGGACTAGCTGACAAGCCCTGTGGCTTTTGGTGGAGGGACAGAGTCAACTCCATGACGGCACAGGGGGGAAGAAAATTCTCCCATCTCATCCTCCAACACCTCTCTCCTGCTGTTGCCTTCCATTGACTAAAATCAACCAAAGCCAGGGCCCAGGGGAGCCTGTGGTGCAGTCCATGAAAGGTCAGCACAGAGAAAGACAGAGGATGAACCTGGGGAGAAATGTAAAACATCTGCCACGCCTGCTGTTTTTTATACACCCTTTAGCCAATATGTTTCCAAACTCTTGTTTATTCATTTTTAATATTAATAAGAATTGGCTGGGAGTGGTGGCTCCAGCCTGTAATCCCAGCACTTTGGGAGGCCAAGGCAGGTGGATCACCTGAGGTCAGAAGTTTGGGACCAGCCTGGCCAACATGGTGAAACCCCATCTCTACTAAAAATACAAAAATTAGCCGGGAATGGTGGTGCGTGCCTGTAATCTCAGTTACTTGGGAGGCTGAGGCAGGAGAATTGCCTGAACCTGGGAGGCAGAGGTTACAGTGAGCCAAGATCGCTCCACTGTACTCCAGCCTGGGTGACAGAGCGAGAGACTCTGTCTTAAGTAAAAAAAAATAATAAGAAGAATTAATAATCTGTCAAGTATGTACTATAGTCCTGGCACAATGCACATGATCTCATTTAGTTTTTATAATATGAGGCAAGGAGTATTACCTTAATTTTACAGATGTAGAAACTGAAGCTTAGAGAGTTCAAGTTTACTTCATACAATGAGTAAGTGAGAGTCTGAACTTGAACCCAGTTGTGTGTGATCCTATAACCTCACCGAGCTATGTTTCTGTCCTGGGCAACCTCTCCCCAATTCATCCCTTCCTCTCCATTTCGTGGGTACTGCCTGGTCCAGGCCCTCCAGAGCATCCTTTATGCCTGATTTAAGTTGCACTCCTTCCACTGGGCCTTGGCAAAGGTCTCTCTCTCTATCTATATATACATATATAGATATGTGCTCCAGAGCTCTGGTTTTGGTATATATGTAAAATATATATAAAATATGTATATTATAGATAATATACTATATATTTCGTATATAT
>NW_012099854.1:44504-47772 GCF_000951045.1 Mandrillus leucophaeus | reverse complement strand
AAAATAGAGAGAGAGAGAGAGAGTCTTGCTCTGTTGCCCAGGCTGGAGTGCAGTGGCGCAATCTCGGCTCACTGCAACCTCTGCCTCCCGGGCTCAAGTGATTTTCGTGCCTCAACCTCCCGGATAGCTGGGATTACAGGCATGCACCACCATGCCCGGATCATTTTTGTATTTTTAATAGAGATGGGGTTTCACCATGTTGGTCAGGCTGGTCTGAACTACTGACCTAAAGTGATCTGCCCACCTCAGCCTCCCAAAGTGCTGGGATTATAGGCATGAACCACTGTGCCCGGCCTTTGGCTAAGTACTCTAAGCCACAGTCTCTTTTCTCAATGGAACAACATCTCTGAGACCAGGAACTGTTCCTGATGCAATTTTCCAATCTCACACTTCTAGCCCAGGGCCAGACATAGGCAGTGCTCAGGGAATGTTTAGTGACTGGGGATGTGGGACTGAAGCCTCCATACATCTTCAACATGCCCCTAACCCGCAGAGTTTAAACATTTGTCTGCCTGAGCCTGCACGTGGTGATGTCTGGAGACCCATTCACAGCTCTGGCTAAATCTTCCTGCTGTTCCTTCCCCATCTCATCCTCCAACTCCCCATAGACTGAAATCCAGGCCATGTAACTCCAGTTCCTTTTTAAGAGTGTGCCCTCAGACATACTGCTAGAGCTCCAGTTTCCTCCTTTGTAAAACTGGGAAAATAAAATATACTTTACCACATTTACAACATTGATGTGTTGATTAAATAAGATGAGGAATGGAAAAATGCTTTGTAAGTAAAAACCATTCTGCAAATATACAGGATTATGAATGTCCCACTAAGGAAGGCCAGAGGCTTCTGAGTGGGTTCTGAGAGAGAAATCAGAAGTAATTGTATTTTTGAGCTATATGCTGTGAGGGTTTGTGAATGCTGAGATGACCCTTGGGTTTGTCTGTAGTTTAGATGTCAGATTCTGAGACAAAAAAATTCATGCTGCTGGGAGAAGGATGGCAGCTTCATTTTGACACTACTGTAGGGTACGGCTGCTTTGTGTTTTTGGGAAAACAATTACACACACAGACTTGCATGTGAATAATTCCAGTGACTTCACCGCTGCAGGTCCTGGAGAAACTGCAGGGACACCTTGAACTGCTGGAGCAGAACTTTCTGGCCACCAAGGACAAGCATCTGACTTTGCAGCCGCAAGTCCACAAGCACGAATCAACAATTGTCGGTGACTTTGATCCAGAAAGGTCAGGTTTAAACCAACTGTGTAAGGTGGAGGGGTTCAAAGGTGATCTCCTTCAGGTGGGATTCTGATGTGGCTGCTGGTTTAGTGCTTGGAGAGTCACTGGTCTAGGGTCAGCAAAAACTGTGTCACCAATGAACAAAGTGTCACCCCATGCCACAGACAGCATGGAGGACCTGTTGAGTGTAAGGTACTGTGCTGGACATTGACTCAGATGGAACACCCAAAATGAACAAATGCTTCCTGGGGCAGAGGCATTGTACCAAAATTTTGCAATTTGTTGGATATCATTATAATTGGTTTGGAGACCCAGAGGAGCCTAAGAAAACCCTAGAAAGGCTCACATGATAACCACAGAGGGCCCTCTTCTCAAGTTCCTCCTCTCCTCTCCCTCTCAGCTTTTCCCTTTCTTATCTATCTCTCCCCACACCTGCCTTTAATGTCCTTGCCTGGTTCTCTCTTCTGTCCCCCTCTTTCCCCTTCTCTTTCCCATTCACTGATAATTCCAAGGCACACTGGGCAGGAGGGGGTCATTGTAAAGTTAATGGGTGTCAGGGTGAGGGACCTACAAATCCTGATAAAGGAAAAGTGTTAAAGCTTAAAGTTAAATGATTTTTGAGTTAATTCACATTAGAACCTTGAACACACACTCGAAACTGAAGTTTCTAACTGGTGGATTTTATGGCACTGTATTCTCCTCTCTTCATTCCAAATAATTTTCAGCTGTATTCCAGGACTCAAGGAGTGGATTCTTTCCCTATAATTTCCTGGTATAAATTAAAATAAACTATTTAGTAGGCTTAATATTTGTAAGTTCAGCCCTTTCTATTCATAGCATTTTAATATGGAATCATTGTTGCCAAATTTTTTAATGGTTTACGTTTCAGCCCTAGCGTTCTGTGGTATTTTTTTCCCCAAGGTATGGCTTTACTTTTCCAAAATGAATGGAATCTCTGTCTACCTTTATTTCAATACTGAGTAATTAGACAGTAAGGATGAGGTTTTAATATTGATTTTTTCCCAAAGGCTTTTTTGGGGGGTAGGGGAAGAAAGAACTCCGCATGCTTCAGCTATTTAAAATTAATAGAGTAAGGATATTTATTTTCCAAAGAATCTCCTGTTTGGGCAGTCATTTTAAAGACAGACTTCTGTGCACATTAAGACCAAAGTTATTCAATGTCTTATTTATATCCTAGTTACAACCACACTGTGCCTGGCACGAGTATAAATAAAAAGAACTTCAACTGCAATTACATTCCATATATGGCAGAAGCTTTCAGCACAGGCAAGGGAGGGATCCAGCCTTTCCCAAATCTCAGCTAAAGCCACCTCAGGACAGGCAAAGACTCATCAGCTCCAGAATGGTCCTCTTGTTCTCAAATGGGCATAATGTGACAAGGAACAGAACCCTATACAACCCTTGGGTTCCTGATATGTCGAGAACCTTCTAAGTGTTGAATCCAAAGGCTAATGCAGAGGGCTTTCTGGAGGGGCAAGAATTCTGCAAATTCATTGACTAGTCCTTTGTTTACATCACCTACTGTGCTCTTATTAAAGCCTTCTCATTATTACCTTTACAAGGTAATATGCAAAAATATTTGCTTGGATTTCATGCATCTTGCTTATCAGAATGTAGTCCAATAGTAATTTGATTCTTCCACATACTAACACCAGAAGCCAAGAATTCAAGAAATGAGGTTCCACCTTCATCAGCCACTTCTCCCTGAGAGTCTCAGCATGAAATCTTATCTTCCGCTTTATAGAAAAGATCACAACTTCCCTCAAAAATGTCTCTTCCATCTCCAAATCCCCATGTTTTCACCTCTTCTCCCTTCCTTAATTTGCTCTCCAGCCTCTCTAGCCACGATCCTTGAACCCATCCCTTTCTACTACCTTGAGGCGTTGCTCCATCATTTCATTTCTTTTATTATTATTATTATTTAGAGATGGAGTCTTGCTCTGTTGCCCAGGCTGGAGTGCAGTGGCATGATCTTGGCTCACTGCAACCTCTACCTCCCAGGTTCAAGTGATTCT
>NW_012099854.1:33861-35169 GCF_000951045.1 Mandrillus leucophaeus | reverse complement strand
TCCTGCCTCAGCCTTCCAAGTAGCTGGGATTACAGGCCCATGCCACCACCGCCTGGCTAATTTTTTATATTTTTGGTAGAGAAGGGGTTTCACCATGTTGGCCAGGCTGGTCTCAAACTCCTGACCTCAAGTGATCCACCTGCTTGGCCTCCCAAAGTGTTGGGATTACAGGCGTGAGCCACCTGAAAATAAAGAATAGCACACTCAGTGAAATAATTATTTCCCATGAATCCACTTCTGCATTTTCCTTTTCTCAAGTTAAATTCTTTTGGATTTCTACATATGCAAGATTCAGAATTCAAATCAACCACCACTGTCTTTCTACACTTTTTGCCTTTGTAGCCTCAACTATCAGAACATTCAGACTAAAATTAAAATTCTCAGAAATGGAATCATTTAAATAAATACCTTAAATTGACTCTTTAGTTTCATACAGTATTTGAAGCCACAGCCTGGGGCTGATATTCCAACTTGAATGAGGATTCTGTCAGAGCAAAGGACAAAGTGACAAAGATTATGTCAACGTTAGCCCTTCCGAAGAAGTGTTTGCCTCCTCAAAGCACTTACCTGCCTGGCAAAATCTCACTCATTGAAGTCCCAGCTCTACTGTCAGGTCATTTATGCACTCCTAGTCAGCCACCCTCCTCACCCCCAAGCCCCCCGATCCCCTGCACCTGGAGGAATTCTTGGCCCCAGCCTCTGTGTCCCCGCAGCACTGGGTCTCGTTTGTCTCTGTGACTCTGCCCTCATCTTTGAATCCTGAATGTCCAGCTGAAAGCCCAGGAGAGTCGATGCTTCATAGAGGAAGCCCCGAGCCACTGCGGATGTAACAGCCCATCTCAAGGCACCCAAGCAGTCTCCAGGCTCACAGCGGCTGCCCTGCTAGTCTTGGACCTGCAGGAGTCGCGAGTCTTTGTGAGGCCACCTCAGGGTTGGCCCTGCCCTCTACCTGGCGGCTCTCTGGGTCTGGATCTGCTCTTCTTTACTTGGTCCCAAGTTTACAGATACTGTTGTGAAATGATGAGAACTCTCTAAATAACTTTGTGGTAAGTGGCCCTGGAAAGAGTCTACTGCTGGCATCCTTCATTCACTCAGCAGTATGTATTGCTATATGCTAGCCCTTTTCTAGGTACTGGGGATACAACATGAACAACAGACAAATCACCTGCCCTCAAGATGCTTACATTTCTGTGAGAGAGACATATACTTAACAAATTAAGCTGAGTGCGGTGGCTCACGTCTGTGATCCCAGCACTTTGGGAGGCTGAGGCAGGCGGATCATGAGGTCAGGAGTTTGAGACCAGCCTG
>NW_012099854.1:28645-30371 GCF_000951045.1 Mandrillus leucophaeus | reverse complement strand
TTGAAAAATTTTTTAAAAGGCTTGGTAGAACTCACCCATTATCCTACTCTTCATGACTTTCGTGGAGTAGATTTTTGACAATTTCCATTTTTCTCTGGTTATTAGTCTTTTCATATTTTCTACCTTTTTAAAGTGAATTTTAATAATTTATATTATCCTAGAAACTTGCCCAATTCACCTAAATTTTAAATAGTGTTGATATGAATTTTCCAGTGCCTTTTGATTTAAAATGTTTCCTATTTTTCCTTTCTCATTCTTAATGTTATTTGTTTTTTGGACTTCCAGTGATTTGTTTTATAGATATTTTGGAAAAAAACATGTTTTATTTTATTGATCAAATTATTTTAAGTGTCATTTATTTCTAGTAATTTTATGAATCCTTTTCTGCGGTTTATTTTATATTCCCTTTTCTATCTTCCTGATTTAAATAGTTTATTGATTGTTGATTTTTTTCCAATAATGCATTTAAGACTAGAAGTTTTCCTCAGAGTACTGCTTTAACTGCATTACATTTGATTTCCTATGTTATTCTCTCATTTGTCATTGACTTGTAAGTTATGCCTAATATTCATTTTTGTTTCCTATTTAATCCAAAGCTATTTAGGTATTAAAATTTCTAATTAAATAGGGTTTTCTTGGGGGGCTATGTTTTCGTTGTTAATGTCTAGTGATAAGAGAATGTAGGTAGTATAATTTTTAATATTTTGGATTTTCTTGAAATTTTTCTTTGTGGACTGTTACAAGGTAAATTTTTATAAATGTAACAGATTTGAAGAAAATGGATTCTCTTTGTTGGGTAAAATATATATTTATATACACATACATATATTCATATGGGTTAGAACTTGTTAATTAAATTATTCAGATACCTAATATTCTTCCTCTTTTTAAATTCACGTAAATTTCCATTAGAATCACAGTTCTTAGAATCCCTTGTAAGGGACCTCAAAATCATCAAATCCAGATAAGTAAGGTACAGTATTGTTATCCCAGGTTATAAGTGAGACATTGGAGGCCCAGAAATGCTAAGTGATTTGTACACGTATACGCAGCTAATGGAGAGCAGGTGAAGATCAGAGCCCAGGCTGTCAGAGAAACTATGAACAGTCATGAGGGCTCCCATTATCCTTTGTGCCAGAAGACAGGCCACAATAATAATATAAATCAGTGCTGTATTCAAGAACCGTTGTTATTAATTAGAATGCCAACTACATAGCCCAGAAGATGCCTGTGTGTTTATGTTTACTTAGAAAAGTGGAAGGTGAAATCTTCAAGTTGGAGATGCTACTTGAAGATGTTAAAGAGAAAATGGATGAAAGCAAATATACTTCAGCTCCTTCTCTTCCTGTGAGTTCTCCAGTTACCCTGGATGACTTGGCCTCCACCTCCTCTTCACTCTCAAATGAGGTAATACAGCAATGTACAGCCTAATTTTGTGCCAGGAAAAATGGTATTTATGCATTTATAGACTCCTAATTCATGGATTCACTGAATTTCATTTTAATATCTCATGAAAACTTAACTTTCTAAAGTCCTATGAATTATATTATTTTAAATGGAACCAGCTTTTAAAGATTAGAAGCATTTCAAGTGTTAATTTTTGAAACATCTTTATAGTTTAGGATGTAACAATGCTGTTTAAACCCATTAAACCACTGAAGAGCTATTTCTTCCAGATGAATAAGAAAGTTTTTATAGATCATGTCTGGAAGAAATAATTTTTTTT
>NW_012099854.1:24353-26150 GCF_000951045.1 Mandrillus leucophaeus | reverse complement strand
AGGTGCACACCACCATGCCTGACTAATTTTTTTGTATTTTTAGTAGAGACGAGGTTTCACCGGGTTGGCCGGGCTGGTCTTGAACTCCTAACCTCAAGTGATCCGCCCACCTCGGCCTCCCAAAGTGCTGGGATTACAGGCATGAGCCACCGTTCCCCAGGCTCATTTCTTTTAAACTTTCAGTCTCTCCTTGTCCCCTGTTTCATTCTCTTCTGCCTGCAAAGTCACAACATATTTTCCTATATTTTATTCAATTATTACTTTTTTTTTCATGCTTAGATCTTTGTCCCACCACTTATTGGTTAGGGCAGCCTTTCCCCACTGTTTGAGAAAGCCCCTTATATCAGATACAAAACCTCCACGTGTATACAGAGCTGTTTCTATTCCATCCCATGGATCTATGTTTCTATTTCAACATTATCCACACAGTTTTAAATTATTATAGGTTAGTGTATATTTATGCTTTCTGTTTTCAAAAATTTTCTGTTAGCTATTCTTATACACTCCTCTTACTAATAAACTTTATAATCAGTTCACCAAGTTTCTTAATGAAATTTCATGAGGATTTTGCTTAGGATGGTATTGAATTTACAGGTTAGATTGGGAAGAACTGAAATCTTTGCAGTGAGTATTCCCATGTTTTCTTCATGCAGGTTTTACACATTTTTTTGTTAAGTTTATTACTAGCCATTTTATAGTTTTTCTGAGTATTGTTGACAGATGTTTTCTCTAATTGATATTATAGGAAATATTTCTATATTGTATATTTAACTTGTACTGGGCTACCTTATGCAATTCTCTTCTTAGTGTTTTGTTGATTTTTAGTTGATTGTGCTCATTTTTAAGTATGACAATCCATAGCATCTGAAGATATTAAGAAGCTTTTTACTCTAGAATATTTGTATTGTACTTTCTTTTCTCTCCAACTCTTATATGTCTCATTTCTTTTTCTTTCTTTATTTCATTTGCTAGGTTTTCCAGAACAATAGTGAATAATTAATGCTAGTGACAGACAGCATTTTTTTTTTTCAGACCAAGTCTCACTCTTGTCCAGGCTGGAATGCAGTGGCACAATCATAGCTCATTGCAACCTCAGACTCCTGGACTCTGGGATCCTCTCACCTCAGCCTCCTGAGTGGCAGGGACTACAGGTGCATGCCACCATGCCCAGCTAATAAAAAAATTTTTTTGTAGAGACAGGGTCTCCCTATGTTGTCCAGGCTAGTCTTGACCTTCCAGGCTCAAGTGATCCTCCCACGCCTTGGCCTCCCAAAGTGTCAGGATTACCGGTGTGAGCCATAAAAGACAGTATTCTCGTCATGTTACTAATAATAATGAGAATTCTCTCAGGTATGATTCAAGTAAATAAGCTTCATCAAGGAAGTTTTCTTCTATTCCTAGCTTTCTAGAACTAGGGCTTTTGCTGTTATTTAATTTAATAACATGTTTAATCGAATGGGATTTAGAAATCTAGTTTTTCTCCTTTAATCTATTAATGTAGTGGAATATATTAATAAATATCCTAATGTTGAACCACAGAATGAGTTGGGCAATTTTCCCTTTTCTTTTCATGTTCTGGAAGAGTCTAATAACATAGGACTCATCTGTTGCTTAAAAGTCTTGATAGAATTATGTTTAGTGAACTCTGAGGTTCTATACAAGTGTTTCAGGGGCCTGCATATACTTGATTTAAATTTCTCCTGTGAAAATATATATTGAAATATATACTTCCAAACTGTAATAAATTACATTTTAAACTATGTAATATATAAAAATTAACATACTAGAGACGTTGAA
>NW_012099854.1:0-21303 GCF_000951045.1 Mandrillus leucophaeus | reverse complement strand
CTCACGTCTGTGATCCCAGCACTTTGGGAGGCTGAGGCAGGCGGATCATGAGGTCAGGAGTTTGAGACCAGCCTGGCCAACATGGTGAAACACCGTCTCCACTAAAGATACAAAAAATTAGCCAGGTGTGGTGGTGCACACCTATAATCCCAGCTACTTGGGAGGCTCAGGCAGGAGAATCGCTTGAACCTGGGAAGTGGAGATTGCAGTGAGCCAAGATTGCGCCATTGCACTCTGGTCTGGGCGACAGGGCAAGACTCCATTTCAAAAAAAAAAAAAATTAAATTAACATATAATTATTAAATGTTAAAAGCATGGTGCAGAAAATAATAATACATTCTGCATGACTCTGAAGCCAGACTGCCTGGGTTCACATACTGGCTCTGTCACTTATTAGCTTTGTGATCTTAGGAAAGTTATGCAACCTCTCTGTGCCTCAGTTCTCTCTTCTGTAAAATGGGGATAATAATACTTGCTTCACGGGGCTGTTACAATGTTTAAATGAGGTAATATAAGTAATGTGCTGAAAATAGGGCCTGGCTCACAGTAAGCACATTACTCCTGTAATAGTCATGTAATAGTCATGCTATCATGACTATTAAGTAATGGGATATGACCAAAAGTAACTAAATGCAGAAGGTTTGAATTACTAAGGGAGAAGGTTTTTCAGAGAAGGTGAGATTTGGACTGAGTCTTGGAGGATGAGAAGGCAGCTAGGTAAGGAGCTGGGGGAGATGGGTGGGGATTCCAGGCAGGATGTTATGGTGTCTTACGGGCACTGTAGGGATGCTGAACTGATTTTGAGTTACCTCCCGTGGGACTGTGGCTCTAATTCAAGTCCTTTTGTGTGGCTCTCCAGGTTCCCGAGGAGCACCCTGGCCACCCTCCTGGGCCTCGAGGCTCAGGTGGGAGTGAGGCGACAGGGACACCCCAAGGAGGGCCGCAGGAGGCCCCCAAGGAGGAGCTCTGTGAGCTGACCCCGCAGATGTGAGTTCTCGCCCTGCAGCCCCAGCAGACACAGGACACAGCAAGGGGCCCTTTCCTCATACAGCCTCCAGAGGGGCCCACGGGGCTCCCACAGGAAAAGCAGTCTTGGACCACGAGTTACAAAGCCTGGGAGCCTGGCTCCTCACCTGCCCCACCAGCAGGGCCTGGCCAGCCTCTGCAACCCTCTGGGCAGAGATCTGAGGGATGGGACGGCTGGGGCTGGGGGACAGGGGGAGAGGTGAAGGTCAGATGGCCACACGAGGCCCACAGCACTCTTTGCCTTAGGTTGCTCGCTCCCACCATCCCAGGGGTGCTAAATTAAATTCCCAATGACTCTGCCAGAATAAAGCCAAATGATTCCAAATAGTGGAGCTCCCGGGTAGCTCAAGAACTGATTCTAAAATTCAAACTGCTTTTTTTTTCTTTTTAAATTAGTTACCTAAATGGTCATTATGGAGATGCAACTGTCCAGAACCAGCCAGACCAAGTGGCCATGAGGCTGTCTTCTAACTCTGGGGTAATGTCCTGCAGCCACGGCCTGGCTGGGTTCTTCTCATTGTTGGTTCTTTAACTAAAACCAGTGTTGCCGAATGTGACTGTGAAATTGGCATAATCAAGATCATCTGCCTCTTCCTAATGGCATCCTTGGTGTCAGTGCTGGTGATGGCTGGTACTGCTGACGGTTTCTGACTTTCGGCACTCCTGAGAAACTTGGCAGGCGTACCTAGACCGGAGCTTCTCCAACTTCGCTAAGCCTACGAATCAGCTGCAGATCTTGTTAAAATGCAGGCTCTGATTCAGTAAGTTTGGGGCGAGCCTGCAATTCTGCATTGCTAACAAGCCCCAGGTGATGCCAAAGCTGCTGGTTCTGGTCTGGGGACCACACTTTAAGTTCCGAGGGTCTAGAGATTATTTCATTTTGAATGAATTGGAAATGCTGGGATTAACAACCCTGGGGTCTTAAATGATAGCAATATTATAATAAGCAGTAAACAATGATATAATAATTCTGTTGGCTCAGAGCTTTACAGTTTGCAGAGTCTTTTTGTTGAGGAAGAGTAATTTAGAAAGGTGAGATTTGTTCAGGGTAAATGATAGGCGATATTAAAGCCCAGGTCTCCAACTCAGGAAGAGGGGCACCGCCCTGCATTCTGCTAATGTAAATCTGCCTTAAATGTCAAGTGCAGGAGTAACCCTGTAAGCTTAGCAGTGATAAAATATAAAAATTAAAAAAACAAAACAAAACCAAACACACGGGAAAAATGGATGAAAAACCCTTTTTAAAAAATTATAAAACTGATACATGCTTATTACAAAAGAAATGAGAAAATAAAGAAAAGTGTAAAGAAGAAACTTCCACTGAGAAGAAAATCAATGCTAATTTTTTTTTTTTTTTTTCTTTTTTTGAGACAGTCTCGCTCTGTTGCCCAGGCTGGAATGCAATGGTGCGATCCCGGCTCACTGCAACCTCCACGGTTCAAGTGATTCTCCTGCCTCAGCCTCCTGAGTAGCTGGGATTACAGGCATGTGCCACCACACCTAGCTAATTTTTGTATTTTTAGTAGAGAGGGGGTTTCACCACGTTGCCCACACTGGTCTAGAACTCCCGACCTCAAGTAATACACCCACCTCAGCCTCCCAAATTGCTGGGATTACAGGTGTGAGCCACTGTGCCCGACCCATTGCTAATATTTTAGTGTATTTCCTTCCAGTCTTTTTTTCTCCTATATATACATTTTGGCCAAAATAGGATTTTACTATATATATATATAGTTTTATGCTTTTCATTTAATGTTATATTTTGAGCAGCTCTCCACATCACTTAGAATAAACCTATCACTTCATTTTTGATGACTGCACTATATTTCATTATATTAATGTACTCTGACACGTTTAGACAATCTCTCATTGATGGACGTTTCATTTTTTCCAGTTCTTTGATATCATAAACATTGCTTCAGGTAACATCATTTGACATGCAAACTTTTGTAGCTGATCATTTCTTTAGAATAAAACCCTAGGATTGCAGTTAATGGTTCAAATGGTACATGCTGAAAATTCTGATAATCTGGCCTTTAGGAAGGCCGTGGGGGTTTTATAGGCTGAGGGCGTGCGTGGGAATGTTGGTGTCTCCAGTTTGAGCCTACCCCAGACATTTTTTTCTTTTTCCAACTTTTGCTAAATGCATAAGTGAAAACTGATATCTCATTATTTTAAACTGGCTATTTTTGAAATTCAACCTATTTTCATATGTTTCTTGGCCACTCGCACCTCCTCCTTGACAATACTGATATTTTAAATTGTTTACAAAACTGAAACCATAGTCAATTAAAAAAATGTAGATGGACAACTGAGAAAATATTAAGAGCAAATAATGTTCATTGCTGAGAACTTCATTATATCAAATGCTGTGACAAATTCCCCAAGGAGCAGAACTCTGGTTAAGAACACAAGCATACTGGCTGGACATAGTGGCTCACACCTATAATCCCAGCACTTTGGTAGGCCAAGGTGGGTGGATCACTTGAGGTCAGGAGTTCGAGACCAGCCTGACCAACATGGTGAAACCCTGTCTCTACTAAGACATACAAAGATTAGCTGGGTGTGGTGGTGTGTGCCTCTGGTCCCAGCTACTTGGAAGGGAGGATGAGGTGGGAGAATCGCTTGAAACTGGGAGGGAGGCGGAGGTTGCAGTGAGCCAAGATTGCGCCACTGCACTCCAGCCTGGGCAACACAGAGAAACTCCATCTCAAAAAAAAACAAAAAACAAAAAACAAAAAACACAACATACCAGTCAGATAGGTAAAAGTTCAAATCCCAGCTCTCCTACTTACTCATGATGCGACCTTGCCAAGTTGCTTAAATCCTCTGAGCCTCATATTACTCACCATTAAAATGGAGACAATGTGCCAGGATGGCTGGAAGTATTAAAGAGACTATAAAAGAAGCACCTGGCACATCATGAACAACTAACAAATGGTAACAGGAAAACACTGAAACCCTCCAAGAAAATTAATGGACAAAGGACATGAGCTAAAGTCACCAGTAAGGCCGGGCGCAGTGGCTCACGCCTATAATCCCAGTACTTTGAGAGGCCGAGGAGGGCGAATCATGAGGTCAGGAGCTTGAGACCAGCCTGGCCAACATGGTGAAACTCTGTCTCTACTAAAAATAAAAAAAAAAAGTAGCTGGGGATAGTGGTGGGCACCTATAATCCCAGCTACTCAGGAGGCTGAGCCAGGAGAATCGCTTGAACCCGGGAGCTGGAGGTTGCAGTGGGCTGAGATTGGGCCACTGCACTCCAGCCTGGGCAACAGAGTAAGACTCCGTCTCAGGGGGAAAAAAAAAAAAGTCACAGGTAGGAAATACAACCAATAAATCAACATACAGTAACAGACTTACTTCCTTTCGTCAAGGAGGAAATGCAAATTAACACAAAAAGTGACACCCCCCCGCCTCATTCAATTAGCAGAAACATTTTCAAGTGGTAATTCCTGATGCAGAGGAAGGTGTGGTCAAACTGAGCCGACCACATTGTTGGTGGCTGTGAAATCTGTACAACTTTTGTGGAAAGCCATTTGGCAATATGGGTCATCACACAAACATGTTCACAACCTTTGGCCCGGACATTTCCTCAGGCAGTAATCCAAGATGTGGAAAAAGCTATGTGTACAATGATACTTCTGCCATTGTTTATAATGATGGGAAAAGTACATTTATTTTTTACTTACGTAAAGGGTAAGACCATAGTCAAAAACACAGTGGGTGGTATCAGCCCTCACAGGTCAGTGGAGTAATTGTTTTGTGTTAGAAAGGGACATACAAGCAAGCCTTTAGGCCCCCAGACAGTCCCTAAACCTTGTTTTAATTCATAGCTGAATATATTTCTTTGGAAAGGCTTTTAGAACTCTACTAGCTAGTGGTCAGATTAATAGACCTAAAAATTATGTTCCTAAATCTGTTCATTCTCTGGTGAAGCTTGGAGTAATTTGAAACTAAGGGAAACATAAAAAGGGGAAAGTATTCTGACATCTGTATACCAGATTTTAAAATCTGTTTAGAGGAGGAAAGAAGCAAGCCAGGGTGGAAACTTCCATTCTTCAGTCCAGGACGTTAGAGATGCAGCCCCAACTGAGTGAGACATCAGAACTAAGGATGGGCTCTTTCTTCTTTTCCTCCTGTCCCCCTGCGCCTCCGTTTCCCCATCTGGAGGAGAGGTTTGGCGAGTCTCTCTCTTGGCCTGACGTGGCAAGTTCAGCCGGACCTCAGCTGCTTGCTGGCCTGTGCGCGGCGTGAGTCACATCCTCTCTAACATCTCCATCCGTATGCTTTGTGACGCAGGAGGACCCCAGGTGCACTCCAGGAAGGCAGGATTGTGCAGAGACGACGGCACCCAGTCCAAGCTGTGCCTTCTGTCGCAGGCTCCTTGAATGGTGAGGGCTTCTTGCGGCTACATTCCCAGGGTGGGTTGGAGTCAGTCCTGGCATAGTAACTCCAGCGAGGGTGGGCGGCAACTAACTGAGGCCGCTGGCTGAGTTACAGAGTCACAGATCTCAGGCCTGGGCACAGAGCCCAGCCTCCCTGTCACCCTACAGATCCGGTAGCAGTGGTCCTCAACTGGGGAGAACATCAAAATCACCATGAGAGATTTTACAATCATGCACATGCCTCCACCCAACCTACTATCTCAGCATCGCCAGCGGTGGGGCTCTGGTAGGAATAGTGCTTTTAAATCTCCCCAGGTGATTCGGATAAGCCCCGTTGGTTAAGAATCATGGTTACAGCCCACGGAGGGTGGTCCTGTAGGCTTTTGAACATTGCCCACGTGGGGGAATCTTATCCCGTATAACAAACAGGTCCCACCATCCCTACTCTCTCCTTATGATAAGCAAAAGTCTTCTCTGTTGGGTTTCATCTAAGCCCCCCAGTCCCAGGAACAAGCCTCATCCCTCTTCTCAGGGCTGACTTCTTCCCATTCCTAAGCACTAAATCTTCCAGAGCTAATAAGCTGTAAATCATGTCCAATCCTCAGGAGAAATTCTTTGTTTTTGAAACACCCATTGGTGCAACTATTAATCCGTGTCGATTCAGTATCATTTATCTGAAGCTTCTTTCAGGTAGTGAGAGATGTTACCTCTAAGCTCACTGTGGACTCCAGCCAAAGCTTGGCTCATTGACCTTTGGAAGGTCGAGAGTCAGGGAGGCAGCAGGTGTTAAGCAACCACTATTATATGTACGTAATGAACTCTAATAGAAGCAGATGACCGGGCCTGAAAGACTGAGGCTTCCTGTTAGAAAGCATTCCGTTGTGGGAATGGGCACCTGTCTTAAGTGTTCTAATGAATGTCCACCCCTGAAAAAAGAAACTGCATGAAGCTTGTGCTAAAAATGGAAATGTGTCATCATGTGTGGGTCATTAAACCACCATGTCAGTCATCAGCTTTGAGCTCCCCTTTAATCCAAGGGGCACTCATGAAGCTTACTCACTGAGTCATCCCAGGCCTACTATTTTTATTTATTGAATTAAAGTCTAATTTTGGATTTTTAAAGATTTTACTAAGTATAATGAAAGTATTTTGACATTTAAAAAACATTTTTATTAAGCATTCAAGGTACTAAATTTCTGTCTTCTAAATTCCTAGTGTATACCCTACAGAAGTACATTAAGTACCAAGACAGGAACCAATGTTCCAGACTAAGTCATACTTTTTTATGATAGCCAAGCTGGAAGGATAATCAAGTGTACAATCAAATCTCACAGTGAATCCACTCCTGGGGAGTGATGAGGAGATACACATGACTTAGGAATTAAAATCTTGGTAACCTACATAATCCCTGAGGAATTATTGATTGAAGGGAGGGCTATGTACTCTTTCTGTTAGAAGATTAAATCTCTCTCTGGTGGGGCTTGTCCTTTAGGAAGCTTGCTGATGTACATATTATTTTCAGGATATTTGTAAATTGTTTATATGTAAGTGGATAAATTATATATGTATAAAATGTAAAATTTGCTTATCCCTTTATGTTATTTCTGATGCAAAACTTTGGATTTAAGGGTTCACTTTAGCTGCTTTGTCTTGTTGAAAAGCTGTCTTCTCCAGTGGAATTAAGTTTGGCCAGAAGATTTGAGTGCACAAAGGAGTTTAAAAGCAGAAAAAGCCCTGTGTTGGACTGCACACACTTGAGTGAGATCCAAGTTTCCCACTTTGGAGAGCAGATGTTCAAATGCCCCAGAGGAGGAGGGTGGAGACAGAAAATGAGGTGTGAGAAAATATGTGACTCAGGAGGACAGCATGTTTTTCCAAGAGGAGGGAAAGGGCCTGGCTTCTCAGCCCCAGCCCCACGAACCCACAGTCCCGTCCCTTCTCCGCCAACAGCAGGCCAGGGCACAGCGCGGCCCCTTCTCCGCCAACAGCAGGCCAGGGCACAGTACGGCGAGCGTGTGTTTGCCCAGCAATGCCTTGGGCTCAAACCCCAGCCCTGGGCAATCTGCCTCATTCAGGCCAGGATGTCTTGGGCATGGTGCCTTCCACACTAAGAATGAACAACTTTCCCTGGGGGCTATTACTGTATCCCAGGAGCTGAGCAAGAGCTTTGTTCAGAACTGTTATTAATTCGAATTCCTTTGGAGGAGTTGGGATTTCTGAGGAGGAGGGAGGAAGCTGCAGGTGGGCCACAGGAAGGCTCCTGAAGAATGTCCATTGCAGTTGCTTCTTTCTGATGCCACCTGGTGGCCATGTGCAACTAAAATCACCTCCACATGCTCCCACAGCCTTTAGTCCCACAGACACCTGACAAAGCCCACTTTGCTGGAGTTGTTGGATATAATCAGCTTGTACTTCCAGGGCCAAAGCTACGTGACCCATTACTGACGTATAGCATAGTTTCTTCCCCTGGTAGCAACTGTTTGTTTGTTTGTTTGTTAGTTTTTGAGATGAGGTTTTGCTATGTTGCCCTGGCTGGTCTTGAACTCCTAGTCTCAAGCCATCCGCCCTCCTTGGCCTCCCAAAGTGCTGGGATTACAGGCATGAGCCACCACACCCAGCCTGGAATGGATTTTGATGTATGAGGAAAATTCCAAACTTTAAAATTCCACACTTCAAATGTGTTTTGTAAATGTGTACATGATGATTAGATATTAACCTCTGCAGAACAAAACATTTATTTTTCATGTCTTGTGTACATTTTCTTATCAGGCCAAATTGTGCTGGGGTGCAATTTTTTGTAGAAAAGCTCTCAAACAGGCAGGCAGACGAGAGCTCTGTGTGGAGGATGACAAGCCCCTCCTACACTGTTTCAGGCTCTGATATAACAAAATTTAACGTTTCAGCTTTACCAAAACTTTCCCTATCTCTATTGGAAATGCACTGAAAGTTTACAGGATCTCCTGCCCTTTTATAGGAAGCCAAAACTGGAGGAAAAGGGCCACATAAGGATCCACTGTGGAAGATTTTCAACTGTCCATGGAAAGGCACCACATTCAGATTCGACACCCAGTAAGTTGATGGGCTTGGGCTGGGTGCTCAGTCTTCAGCGTCCCTCCCCATGGGGTCTTCTCACGGTGGGCACTAGCTTGCCATCTGCCACTCCAAGAGCATTTCCCTAGGCTAGGATGTTGCGTGATGTATTTATTTATTTGCAAAATGTAAAGAATTTTTATGCTAGGCATGGGGGCTCATGCCTGTAATTCCAGCACTTTGGGAGGCTGAGGTGGGTGGATCACTTGAGCTCAGGAGTTCAAGACCAGCCTGGCCAACATGGTGAAATTCCATCTGTACAAAAAAATACAAAAATTAGCCGGGTGTGGTGGCTCGCGCCTGTAGTCCCAGCTACTTGGGAGGCTAAGGTGGAAAGATTGCTTGAGCCGTGGTCGAGGCTGCAGTGAACCATGATCATGCCACTGCACTCTAGCCTGTGCGACAGAGTAGAACCCTCTTTCAAAAAAAAAAAAAAAAAGAAAGAAAGAAAGAGAAAAAAAGAATCACTTTCAATAAGACGTGGTTAAGTAGAGTGAAGCATGAACACCTGTTTCTAGCTGAAAATGAAGGACTCCATGGACTCAATCACAAGATGTCTTTCAGTCTGTCCATCCTCATCCTTCCCACATGACCCATAACTGTACCTGGTAAGGTTACAGGCTACGTGAGAGTTGCTGCTGTCTTGGATTATACATTTCACAGAAGCAAAGAAAGTTGGAGCTGGGAGGTGTCCCAGTGCATGCAATTCAATGGTTTTTAGTCATAAGATCCTTTCTGCAAAGATAGTTGAAGGAGAGAAACATTTAGCAGAACTGCCCTGGGAGAAGAGGTGGGGCTGGAGGCCTCTGCTCAGGCAGCTTCTCAGCTTAAAAATCACCTCTGAGCCTAACCTACCTACCCAGCTTGTCTCCCCAGCTTATGCATCAGGAAGTTGCACTGGAGAGCTGCCCAGGCTTTCTTACATCCGCACTGCCTGTGGCCCAGAGCCGTGCCTCCAGCTCTGCCTTCTGTTCAGTCACACTTCGTTCTGCACTGGCTTCTCTGTAGAAAACACATTTACAAATAATAATAGGGTTCCCTGGGCCGGGCGCGGTGGCTCAAGCTGGTAATCCCAGCACTTTGGGAGGCTGAGACAGGCAGATCACGAGGTCAGGTGATTGAGACCATCCTGGCTAACACGGTGAAACCCGTCTCTACTGAAAAATACAAAAAAACTAGCCGGGCGTGGTGGCGGGCGCTTGTACTCCCAGCTACTCGGGAGGCTGAGGCAGGAGAATGGCGTAAACCCGGGAGGCGGAGCTTTCAGTGAGTCGAGATCACGCCACTGCACTCCAGCCTGGGCGACAGAGCCAGACTCCGTCTCAAAAAAAAAATAAATAAATAAATAAATAAATAATAATAGGGTTCATTGATTGAAGATGTATTATGCCAGATGGTATAACGAAGAAGGGGTTTTCCAGCTGTAATCGGGGGGTCCCCGGGGTTTCCTGAAACCCTTTCGGGGGGCCACCGGGTCCTTCCTTGACCAGCTATATAGCTGTGCAACTCTAGTATTGCAGGCAACTGATGGAGATGCAGCTGTGGAATCCAGTTGCCTTTTATTAAGCCAGATATTCAAGATATTTGCCAAAACATAAAATGATGCCACTCTTCTCACTAAATTTTTTGGAAATAGTTATTTTCATTAAAAACATGCTATTTTGTTAATATGAAATGGATTTATTACTTTTTAAATGCTATAATAAATAAAATTGTCTTTTAAACGTCTCAGTTTAAAATTCTAAAAAAAAGCACCTTGGAACTGCTCATTTAGTTTTAGGAAATCTAAATGATTCTGCACAAGCAAAAAATGACTAGTAATCTATAAATTAGTGCCTCTCTACCAATCCACCTGCAGTGGACTGAATGTTGAATGATAGCTGTTCTCCAATGAGGGGGGATTTTCACCTCAGGTATATAAAATGGTATATATTATCATTTTATGGTAGATTAAAACCACAGAAACAAAGGCTGTTTGGGGTCCTTAGTTTTAAGAGTGTAAAAGGGTTCTGGAATCAAAAGTTTGAAAACTGTTGCCAGTGTGTATCACATAACTCTCACAATATCCCTGTAAAGCAGGAATGCTTATAGATAAGGAACTAGAGGCTCAGAGAAGTTAAGTGACTTGGCAGGATCAAAGAGTGAGTGTGAGTGTATTAGTTATCTATTGCTGTGTTACCAAGTATCCCAGAACTTAAGGCTCAAAACAACAAACCTTTATCATCTTAGAGTTTCTGTGTGTCAGGAATTTGGGAGCACTTTAGTGGGGTGGTTCAGGCTCAGGGTCTCTCGTGAGGTTTAGTCAAGATGTCAGCCAAGGATGCCATCATCTGGGGGCTTGCCTGGGGCTGGAAGATCTGCTTCCAAGATGGTTCACTCACATGAGCATTGGCAGGACATGTGGGCCTCTCCGATAGGCTGCTTGAGTGTCGTTACGACACGGCAGGCAGCTTCCCCCAGAGCAAGTGATCCAAGAGAGATATACTGAGATGGAAGCTTCAGTGTCTTTCATGGCCTGGTTTTGGAAGTTATATGCCATCACTACCACTTTATTCTATTTGTTAGAAGTGGGTCACTAAACCCAGCCCACACTCAAGGGGAGAGGAATTAGGCTCTACCTTTTAAAGACAGTGTCAGTTGGGTGTGGTGGCTTATGTCTGTAATCCCAGCACTTTGGGAGGCTGAACCAGGATTGCTTGAGCCCAGGAGTTCAAGACCAGGCTGGACAATATAGGGACCCAATATTTAAACACAAAAACACAACCAAAAAACACAGAAGGTGGAGGCTTGTGATTGAGCCACTGCACTTCAGCCTGGGAGCAACAGAATGAAACCTTGGTTCAAAAAAAATAAAAACAGCATGTTAAAGAATTTGTGAACATATTTTCAACCATTGTAGCTAATAAGTAGCAGAGCCAGGCTTCAACCCTGGGCCTTCAAACTCATTCCATTTGCTAATATGAAATGGATTTGTTCTTATACAATGAAGTTATTATACATTGTATAATATGTTAAAAGTCAAGATGTCAGCCAGGGATGACTTCACTTTAACATACTTTGAAAGATAATGTTAAAAATGAGTCTAACCATGAGTTCAGTAAGGTGAGAAGCATTGGAAGAGGCTTTGTCACTGCAGCATCTGTCCTGCAGCAAGATGTTGCTTGGACATCCAGGCCTGACATGCTCACCCGCCTGGCCCCAGGCTTTCATACTCTGGCCTTACCTGGAGTGCTGCTCTGTCCACAGCCTGCCAGACAGGTTCTAGACCTGCACCAGATACATGTGCTGTCTGCTACTAGCTTCTCTGAGGCTAAGAGAGCAAAGTCATGATTCAGGTTCCCTTATAGGCTTATGAATGTCACATAGAAGAAACCCATCTTTCCAGTTGCCTGGATGACAAAATACAAGCTCTTGGCCACAGCAGGGTCTGAGAGAAAGAATGTGGATGTATCAGGCCAACTATGGAAAAACAAATACAAATACAAGGTTGTCTGATAGTTCAGTGGGCCAAATTGCCGCAGATCCATTCATTCAGCAGGCCTTTACTAAGCCTAAATATGTATGCTACCTCTTGAGATTTTCACACAAGAAATGTTAATTATCAAAACATTTCTCAGTTGTCAGAAGGGAATCCCAAATGTTACCCCAGGCTGGCAACTCCCCTTGGTGACACAGCCGGGACGTTAAGCACTTTGGTGCCAAATACATACCCTGCATGGTTATAGCTCTGCTCTCCACACCGTATTTTATGACTATAATTAAGACACTTACCCTTCATTCATGCAACTTGGGCTTTTTCAGATTCTGATACAGGACACAGCTTCTGTTCTGATTCTGGCACTGAAATGCAGAGTAACAGATGTCAGGACTGTGGCACTAAGATTCCTACCTCCCGAAGAACCTGCAGAAAGGAACCACCTAAAGGTAATACTCACCTGGGGCCTCAGAAAGGCGAGTGGGGACAGCCACTGTTCCCAGGCAATGAACTGCATTTTTAATCTTTTCTTTCCAGAATTTCATTATAGATACAACACTCCAGGACAGAATTACTCAAATCATAGCAAAAGAGGTGCCTTTGTCCAGCCCCATTCTTTAGATGAAAGTAACTCTTCACCCTGTAAGTACATCTCCTGCATGACCCCATCCATGTCAATAACCTAATGTCCCAGGTATGGGACATTCATGTGACACTGGCCACTGCTTTCATCTTGGAAGCCCTGGCCTCTCCATTCTGCTGCCCAGGTCTTGTGTACTCACCTGACACTTCCAAATCCAGCCCTACACCTGGATGGCAAGAGGCTGAGCTGGGGCTAGAAAATATGAAATCACAGTGACCAAGGACTTTGAAAGTTATTAAGGACTCTACCAGTGCAAGTTGGTAGCAACCCATAAGTTTGCTGAACAAATAAATGACTTATTGGATAATCACCACTATTATTGTTACTATTCAGAGGTGGCTAATGCTTTACATATATCCCTACTAAGAGTCAGCATGTAGAGAAATAGACTATTTTTACACTCCATAGGCATCACATTGCTAACTTCCAATGCAAAAATTTGCTGTCTGAAAGAAAATTAAAATCCCACAAACACATATTTAAAAAGATGAATGACATGGCTGCCCCTTCCCAAGCTCTTGAAAGGAAGGAACTCATACCCAAATAAGGAAAGCTCAAAGCAAAATGGGGTAAGTTCTAAAAGCAGGGCAAACTGTGCCCAGGGAACAGGAAGGAGGGAAGGAAGTACTCCTAGTTTTACCCCTGAATAACAGCTATACCTGGTTCTCTGACAGGCGCCACATCCTTGCCCTCATACCTTCAGAGCTCTTCCTCCCCTTCTCTGGGAGAGGGCGCCAGGGAGAATGTTTCTTATCTTTCATGATGGCCAGTGCCCAAGCCTTAAGAATGTCATTTACCTGACTGACCTCAGCTGTGTCTCCCCTCGCCACCTCTGGCTGCCACATCCTCCAACTGCATGTATTCTTTTGAAGTGACAGTCATTAAGACTGGAGAAGCCATAGCTCAGATTTCTTCACTGTCTTCTTAGTCTTGAGGTCTACAGCCTGTGTCATGCCAGTATACGAACAAGGGCTGCAACGGATTCATCCACAATCTGATCTTGAACTCCATTAGCTAACTAAGGGGGTAGAAGTCATAGGGAGGCAGCTTCTCCTCCAGGTTACAAAGACCCTTACAGCAATTGGAGCTGACAGAAAATGGAGTAGGCTGTGGCAGGAGGTTGTGAGCTCATCTTTGGACTGGGAGGCAATGGACTTTGTCTGGATGCTATAGATCTGTACACTGCACTAGAACTGGACCAGGTGACACTGTGGTGCTTTCTAATTCTGAGTTTCCAGTAAAATCCAAAATTACATTTGAAGACTACCAAAGCATCAAGATTGAACTGGTTAGTGCCTCTTCATCATGCCCCAAGTCTCCAAGTCTAGGTGGTCAGCATGACTAAATCTGGGTTTCTGGCTTCTGCCCTGCCTTGCATGTCTGAGGGACAATCTCTCCCAGCGTCCCTTGTCCAACGGGACCCTCCTGAGGGTGAGTGAAGCCTGGCTACTTGACATCAGTGAATAAGACAGGAGACCTGGAGGGAGAACGAGGGGAAGACAGAAGAGAAGAAGAAGAGGGAAAGGGAAGGGGAGAAGGGAGCCTTGGAGGCAGATTTGTTGGCCACTGACTCATCTCTTTTTCTTTCTCTGTCTTCTTGTCTTCCATGGTGACTTTTCCACATTTCCCTTCTCTGTTTAGTCTCTATTTTCTGGAATTGTCTTTGCAACATAATCATTAGTTTCTACTCCTAGAATATTAACTCCTAAAATTGAAGAGGATTTCAGAAATCCATTTGGTCCAACCTCTTGGAAGATATTATTCCTCCATTTATCAGATGTGGTAGTTAAACCCAGAGAAGTCAGACGTCATGCACAGGTCACACAGCAAGTACCCAAAGAACCTAAACTCCTGGTTTCTAATTGATAATAAAACTCTTCTTTTTTTTTTTTTTGAGACAGAGTCTCGCTCTGTCACCCAGGCTGGAGTGCAGTGGCACTATCTTGGCTCACTGCAAGCTCTACCTCCCTGGTTTCTAATTGATAATAAAACTCTTCTTTTTTTTTTTTTTTAGACAGAGTCTCGCTCTGTCACCCAGGCTGGAGTGCAGTGGCACTATCTTGGCTCACTGCAAGCTCTACCTCCCGGGTTCAAGTGACTCTCATGCCTCAGTCTCCCAAGTAGCTGGGATTACAGGCACCCACCACCATACCCGGCTAATTTTTGTATTTTTAGTAGAGACAGGGTTTCACCATGTTGACCAGGCTGGTCTTGAACTCCTGACCTCAAGTGATCTGCCCATCTTGGCTTCCCAAAGTGCTGGGATTAAAAACATGAGCCACCGCGCCTGGCCTAAAACTCCTTTTAAAATTGAATTTCTTTTCCTAAGTTCAGAATACTTTATAGAAAGTTCTTTTTTTTTTTTTTAATTTTATTTTTTGGGACAGGGTCTAGCTCTGTCGCCCAGGCTGGAGGGCAGTGATGTGATCATAGCTCAATGCTTCCTTGAACTTCTGGGCTCTAGCGAGCCTCCTGCCTTAGCCTCCTAAGTAGCTACAAAACTGTAGGCACATGCCACCATGCCCAGCTAACTTAACAAAACATTTATAGTTAGTATGGAAGGGGCTTATGAATTTTTTTTTTTTGGTAGAGACAGGGAAGACTGGTAGCAAACTCCTGGCCTCAAATAATCCTCCCACCTCAGCCTCCCAAAGCACTGGGGTTACAGGCATGAGCCACTGCGCCCAGCAAAAGTTCTTTGTTGTCTGTTTCCCAGTTTTCTGATTTATTAAAATTTTATGAAATATTTCATTCATACAAAAAGTTCAAGGAATGATACATATGCACCATTTGGGGCTCATTTTTGATACTCTGAATTTAATCATAGCTAACATTTTTCAGCTTTTTTAAAATTCAAACGGATCTGTTCTCAGAGAGTGAATTCAAAATCCTTTAAAGGTGAACATGAGCCCACACCAGGAAAGTAAGTATTATTTCATGATTACTAACAAAACATCTCTCATTGGTTGGGTGTATACAGTGTACTTGATAGTGCATTAACTACCTACCCCAAGATAACCTAGATCATTAGGACAGCCAGGATTCAAACCTAAACCTATCTAATACTTCAATCATTCATTTGTTTATTCAATAAACCAAGTCATTGTGCGAGGTACTGAGGACACAGGACAAAGTCAGCCACTGTCCCTGCCCTCACAGAGCTTTCTTTTTTGGCAGAGACGCTGCATAGTCTTTGTAAGTGCCAAGAAGGGGATGTACAAAGTCCTATTGATCTAATTTGGGGGTTCAGGGAAGCTGAGCTTTGAAGGGTAAGTATGAATGAACTAGCAAGGGGATCTGGGGGCAGTGAAGAACATTCCAGTCTAGGAAAGCTTCTTGTTGTGAGAAGGCACTTGGCAAGTTCAGGAATGGTGTGACTGGAACCCAAAAGAGGGAGTGGCAGTGGAGCAAGATGAGGCTGATGAGGGAAGGAATTGTCAGGGCCAGTCCGTAGAGACTTGTCAGCTCCAGGAAGTATTGCAGAATCTTAGGAGCAAGAGGAAGCCAATTAGGGTTTTTTTTTTTTTTTTTTTTTTTTGCTGTTAATTCATTTTTATTTTTTAGAGACAGGGTCTCCCTCTGTCACCCAGGATGGAGTACAGTGGTGATCATAGCTCACTGCAGCCTGGAACTCCTGGGCTCAAGTCATCCTCCCACCTCAGCCTCCTGAGTAGCTAGGACTATAGGTGCCCATTTAAAAAAAAAATTTGTAGAGACAGGGTCTTGCTATGTTGCCCAGGCTAGTCTTGAACTCCTGACCTCAAGTGACCTTCCCACCTTGGTCACCCAAAGCACTGGGATTACAGGTGTCTGGCCCCCCAGTGAAGTTAAAAAAAAATTTTGAGGCAGGGTCTTGCTCTGTTGCCCAGGCTGGAGTACAATCTTGGCTCACTGCAGCCTTGACCCCCTTTGCTCAAGTGATCCTCCTGGCTCAGCTGCCTGGGTAGCTGGGAGTACAGGCATGTGATACCACAGCCAGCTACTTTTTTTTTTTTCTGTAGAGACGGGGTCTATGTTTCCCAGGCTGATCTTGAGCTCCTAGCCTCAAGGAATCCTCCTACCTCAGTCACCCAAAGCACTGGGATTACAGGCATGAGTCACTGTGGCAGGACCCCCCACCCCAATTAAGTTTTTTAACCACGGAATTTAAAAAGATTTTTAGTGTTTTAAAGGATCAGCGTAGCTACTGAGGGAGTGGAAATGAATTACAGGAGTTAAGATTGGAGGACAAGGCCAAATAAGAGGCCAGTGCAATAATTCAGGTGAGATGATGCAGCTTGCCCGAGGTTGGTGGAGATGGAAAGAGAAGAGTCTGTGTATTCATTCAAGAGCTATGTAAGAGACAGAACCAATAGCACTGCAGAGTGGCTAACAATTCAGGCTCTGCTCTCAGAGCCACTCAGTCTGAACCTACTACCCTCTACCATAGTCTAGCACAGTGTTTAAGAATGTGGCCTTTGGAGACTTCTTAGGTTTTATTTATTTATTTATTTATTTATTTATTTATTTATTTATTTATTTTTTGAGATGTAGTTTCACTCTTTCGCCCAGGCTGGAGTGAAGTGGCACAATCATGGCTCACTGCAACCTCTGCCCCACTGGATTCAAGTGAATCTCCTGTTTCAGCCTCCCGAGTAGCTGGGATCATAGGCACCCGCCACCATGCCCAGCTAATTTTTTGTATTTTTAGTAGAGACAGGGTTTCACTATGTTGACCAGGCTGGTCTCCAACTCTTGACCTCAGGTGATCCACCTGCCTCAGCCTCCCAAAGTGCTAGGATTACAGGCGTGAGCCACCGCGCCTGACTGACTTCTTGGGTTTGTCTTGGTTCTGTGTCGTTGGGCAGGTTCCTTGACCTAAGTGTGCCTCCATTTCCCCACATGTAAAGTGGGAATCATAATAGTGCTAAACTCATTGAGGACTGAGTCCATACATATAAAGCACTTAGAATGGTACCCGGCTCATAATAAGTACTCAGCAAGCGATGGCTGTTACGTTGTTGACAGTGGACAGTGATGGGATATGGGGAGAGAGAGAGGACTCTTCTCCAGTCTGCCATCCCCTGCCCAGAGTATTTCGTTAGTTAGGGGCCCTGGATGCTGGACCACCTCTTGCCTGGAGGATCAATCCAATGTGTTAAAATAACTTGCAGAACCAACTGATGCTCATATGGTAGGGGAGAGGGATGAAAGGACGTTTTCTGGAGATGATATTGCTCACAAGTGTTTTATGTACCAAAGTAATGCTTAACAGGAAACCTGAAGCCAGAGGAAGATGTGAGGGTGGCTCTATGACAGCCCTGTCAATAGGCAAGTTCTTGTGGTATCCCTCAGGGCCAACAGCTCATGCTTGAGAAAAGCGTAACTCCAGGCTGTGCCCTTCACAGACTACGCAAATAACCCCCTAGAGCCATGCTCTGCACAACCCGAAGAGCCCAGTGGCCCTGCAGCCCTCACTCACCTAGTGCAGACTTCCGGCCATCCCTGAGAGAGAAGCAATCACAGGGTAGCAGGCAAGGGGAGCCTGTTTACTTCAAAAGGAGCTGCTTTTATTTTTTGACTGCTTCTGCCTCCTTGGGGTGAAAGCTCACTGGTGCCAGAATGAACTCAACCCAAGGTACCTGCAATTGGCAGTTTTGTGCATTTGTTTTATAAAAATGCAAGGTAGAAAGTTGGCCCCAAAAGAATGAAAACAGAATAAAAAATGTCTTTAGAGTCTTGCCTCTATCTGTACTAGAGGAAAAGGAGATCAGTTCTGGGAGGAAATACCCTCATGGTCATGGCAACAACGTTTTTCTGAAGCCCAGCTGCGGTCAGCCACATGGGAGTATGAGAGCTACGAGGGCAGCGGGTGCACGAATCCGCCCACACCCAAACCACACACATAGAGCCATTACCAACCACAGAGCTGACGTGAACAGGAGTGTGCTTGAGGGTGGCGCTTGACACAAGTATCAATGCGCTTTTGTCTTCCAGAAAAAACCTTCAGGCTTTCATGACCTACAGCTCAGACCCTGTAACACCCTCGCCCCATTTCTACTCCTGCAGGATTTCTGGAAGCAAATCCGTATGTGACTTTGATAGCACTGAAGAAACAAAATCTGAGGTGAGGACTTAGAAAATCATTCGAGAATCCTTGCAGCTGGTAGGTTTGATCTTGATGCCCACAGAACTGGCAGCTCTTAAGTTATTACAGTATCAGGGCTTCAGAAAAAGCTCTGCTAAAGACAATTTTGTGCTCAGCACTAAGCTAAAGACACATAGCCTCAGCAGCCGCATGGTCTGTATTATTCTAAATTGGTTCCAAGGGAAATTTCCTGGAGAAAGTGATTTGTGGGGGGTGCCTCAGCTACAGGATTTCCCCGGCGGGGGGTTGAAGGCAGTGGATCTGTTCCAGTGACACTGTGATCAGGGTTGCCAACAGTTTCCTATTTCAAATCACTAACTCAAATCCCCAGGCCACGTTCAAATGTTTCCATACGCATGCGCTGTATCCCTGAATACCCTCTCAGTGGTTATGGCCCCCAAATCCCCATCAATGGCCCCCAAGAGCTGTTCTTTTTTTCTCTTTCTCTGCGGCAGGGAAACAGCCCAGCTGGTGGCTGACCTCACCCTCTGATTCATGCTCATCAGTCACGTGCTGGTCTTTTTTTCAATCCCTTTCCCTAACAAATATATTCCATCTCAGACTGGTCTCCTAGGAAACCAACCCTCAAAAACAGAAATAGACCAAGTAGAAAACAGGAATACTCCGAAAATTCCACCTTGTAATGTTTAATAATGAGAGAACCCAAAGCAGTTAGTTTATGTAATTAAAATGTGTGGACTTTTCCTCTGTAGATTTTAAACTCGGCTTTGGATCATGCCCTAAGGACAGCAACCATTTTGAAAGAAACTACAGATCAAATGATTAAAACGATTGCAGAAGACCTTGCGAAAGCACAGAGGCGGAGGAATCGACTGAAATACTAGTTCAATGCTAGGCAACCAAGGATTCAAAAGAAAAAAATGCAAAGAACACTTGATCTTCCCCCAAAATGTATTTTACTTACTACACAATTTAGGAAGATGACTATCTAGAGAAAACACAGAAACCATAAGAAATGGGTAACACAAAGTACTAAAGGAAAAAGAAAAAAAGAAAGGACTTTTGATTCTTAAAATCAAAAGCAACCAACAAGTATTTATTTTAAAATAAATCTATGTTCTTCCTAACTCATAATAAAAGAAACCAAAACAAAACAATGAATTTCCTTTTATCTATTAGTCTGAAAAAAGATGAAAGAACCCTGTGTCAGTGAGGATGGAGGAAACTGGTACTCTCACATGCTGTTGGCGGAAATGCAACTTTTTTGGAAGACCATTTGATAATATCTACCAAGTTCCACAAATTCCAAATCACGTACCTTCAGAGCAGCAGTTTCACCACTAGGAATTTCTTTTATATATAAGCCACACAATGTGGCACGATGTATGTACAAGGAAGGCCACTGGAGCATTGATCGTAACAACTCCAAGGGGGAACTAATCTAAATACCGCCTGTGATGATTCATAAATGACAATACTTTGTAGCCACCGAAAAGAATGAGGTTGGATTATCTGCAAAAGTCAGTGAAAGAAGCAAGATACCTAAGCATATATATAGACAGTTGTAACCTCAGGGGTCTTGCTATGTTGCCCAGGCTGGACTTGAACTTCAAACAATCCTCCCGCCTTAGCCTCCTGAGTGGCTGGGACTACAGGCACACACCACTGTGCCTGGCTCTTCATGTGTGTATTTTTTTTTTAAAGGGCATACATATTTTGGGGAAAGATATCTAAAAATCTTAAGTGAACCTCTAGTAAAGGAAACTGGGAGTTTTGGGGGAGAAAGGGGTTTTTAATCTTCTTTTCTGTACCATATGAAATTTTTACAATATACTTATAAGTCAACATTTGTTTAAAGATCTCTTGAAGTCAGAAATATGTGAAAATAATAGCCTTAATGAAATTTTGGAAAAGACAATTCATTAAAACTGTGTACCAGGGATTAAGTAAATTTGTAATGTTTCACGTAGACCAGAGCAGGTTTTTTTTTGTTTTTTGTTTTTCTTTCAGAGCAAGCTTTTGCTTTGCTTCTTTAAGAGTGATGTATTACCTCCTTAGTGACAGCACAGCAGGGTATTGGCTCTTTCGCCCTTTCCTGAAACTTCTGATATTCATTCACCCCAGACATTCAACAAATGGTTTCCCGACTCCCAGAGTTTAGCTCAGTGGTCAGGAGGGAGTTGAATCTTTTCCCACTTTAGATTTTCATGCCAATGTGGGCAGCTGGTATTTGTCTAGCTGGCTGGAGAATGGACTATTTTTAACCTTGGGGTTTGTAAATTGGTTGAGGGTACCCTGGAAGAGATAAAGCGCAGGTCAGTCTGAAAATACCTCTGACTTTATGGCCAAATTTACTTCAAGCTGTGGCACTGTAAGGAAGATAGCAAAGAAATATGGGTGATATTATAACAGAAAAAACAGAGCTTAAACTGTGTATGTTCTATTAAATAAAACGTATGGGAGGTCATTGTTTTTGGACTAAGCTCCTGCAGGAGACCCCAACAGACCAGACCAAACTAGAATGCAGTCACTCATGCTAGGTGCCACGTAATCAAACTGAACTTTAAAATAGGCCAGTTTTTTTTTTTTTTTT
>NW_012099853.1:0-1159 GCF_000951045.1 Mandrillus leucophaeus | reverse complement strand
CTTTCTTTCTTTCTTTCTTTCTTTCTTTCTTTCTTTCTTTCTTTCTTTCTTTCTTTCTTTCTTTCTTTCTTTCTTTCTTGTCTCTCTCTCTTTCTTTCTTTCTTTTCTTTTTGAAGCATGATCTCAGCTCACTGGAACCTCCATCTCCTGGGTTCAAGCAATTCTCCTGCCTCAGCCTCCCGAGTAGCTGGGATTACAGGTGTGCACCACCACACCTGACTAATTTTTGTATTTTTAGTAGATATGGGATTTCACCATGTTGCCCAGGCTGGTCTCAAACTCCTGACCTCAGGTGATCCACCTGCCCTGGCCTCCCAGAGTGCTGGGATTACAGGCATGAGCCACCATACCTGGCTAAATTTTGTATTTTTAGTAGAGACGGAGTTTCACCATGTTGCCCAGCTGGTCTCGAACTCCTGACCTCAGCTGATCCTCCCTCCTCAGCCTCCCAGAGTGCTGGGATTACAGGCATGAGCCATTGTGCCACGCCTTCATTCTAATTTTGAACATGCATTCCCATGGGAAATAATCTGTTCACAAAATATGTTAGAAACTGAACATAAGAATCATAAAGTTGTTTCTTCCAATACACAGTTTATGTATAATTAACTCTTCCACTGCCCCGCTGCCCCCGGCCTTCCCAGATATTTACTTATCACCCACTCAATGCCAGACGCTGCCACAGAGATCCAAGTTGAGTAAGTCTCTGCTCTCAGGGTGAGAGAGACAGTCGTGCCCTAGGGTAGTATAGTGGCTGAGAGTGCTGTGGGCATAGTTGGAGGAACCAAAGGGCGGGGACCAAATCTGTGCAGAGGGGACAGCAAAGATTTGAGAGTGAAGGGGCCACTTGAGCAGGATGTGGAAGATGAGTAGGTGGCCCTCGGGGAGGTAGGGGTGGGGAGGGGAGTAGGCGTTCTAGACTTTGGTAAGCTAAAGGCCCAGATGTGGGGAAAGGCATGGCTCAGCCTAGAGCTCAGGGGTTCAGGAGCGCAGGGAGATCGCCACAGAAGGCCTGGCAGGCCCGGTCACGGAGTGGGTTTGTCCCTTCCAGACCTCAGTCCACACTGCCTTTCTTTTTTTTTTTTTTCTTTTTCCCTCCCTCCCTTCCTTCCTTCCTTCCTTCCTTCCTTCCTTCCTTCCTTCCTTCCTTCCTTCCTTC
>NW_012099852.1:0-1222 GCF_000951045.1 Mandrillus leucophaeus | reverse complement strand
AAAAAAAAAAAAAAGAAAGAAAAAAAGGAATGGGAGAGGAAATGGGCCAGGCATGGTGGCTCACACCTGTAATCCCAGCACTTTGGGAGGCCAAGGCGGGTGGATCACCTGAGGTCAGGAATTCAAGACCAGCTTGACCAACATGGTGAAGCCCTATCTCTACTAAATATATAAAAATTAGCTGGGTGTGATGGCGCGTGCCTGTAATCCCAGCTACTCGGGAGGCTGAGGCAGGAGAATCCCTTGAACCCAGGAGGCGGAGGTTGCGGTGAGCCGAGATCGCGCCATTGCTCTCCAGCCTGGGCAACAAGAGTGAAACTCTGTCTCAAAAAAACAAAAACAAAGAATGGGAGGAAATGAAAAAGCCCTAAAGGAGCCCAAATAAGTCAGCTAGTAACGACTCCAGAGAAGAGCGGCGTGTTAGCAATGGAGCCAAAGCAAACAGTCAGTTCATTTTTCACATATTTCCAGATGGAGGGGAGTGGGTCCTATGTGCACATTTATACAAGTGATTTTGCAAAGCCTGACTTTTTCCTGTGATGCCTGGATCCAGGAAGCAACTAAATTCAGAGAGGAGACCTGGGGGAGAAAGTCCTTGTGAGGTGGCTCCGATGTGCAGCACTCCCGGGCCAGCCCCACCAGCCAGGGAGAGACAAGTTATCCTGTAACCGTGTCCTAAACACAGGGGCACCGTGACTTGTTTTGTGGGATTAAATGAAAGTAGGCTATTTCCTGATGCGCTGGACCGCATTTTCTGAGCTTGCAGACTCAGCAGTTGGCCAGATTAAAGTGAGAAGTAACTTCTGTTGCCCCAGATCATGCCCAGGCCTACGAGAGGTTACAGTCGGTGTCAGGGTGGGAGACTTGGCAAATCATGACCACCAGCCGGGCCTCCCCACTGCAATCCAGGAGTCTCAGATGGTTCCTATCCTTGGCACACAGAGGAACCAACACAGAGAAGCCGAGGGCCACAGAAGGGATGGTACACCCTGTTCACGATAGGAGGCTTATGGGGCCACACAGCACTCTGGAAGGATCATGGCACAGGGTCCTCAGCACCTGCATGGTCAGGGTCACTCACATCCACCAAGCCATGCAGGGCCCTCACCACAGCACTGACGGGGCCGCCGGTGTCCACCAAACCACGCCAGACCCTCACCACCTGCACGGATGGGGCCTCCCGCATCCACCAAGCCATGCAGGGCCCTCACCACAGCACTGA
>NW_012099851.1:0-1435 GCF_000951045.1 Mandrillus leucophaeus | reverse complement strand
AAAAATCAACTCAAAATGGATTGAAAACTTAAATGAAAACCTGAATATATAAAACTCCTTGTAGGAAATAAGCAGGAAATGCTTTATGACATTGTTCTAAGCAATAATTTTCTATGTATGACAACAAAAGTACAGGCAGCAAAAGCAAAAATAAATAAGTGGGATCACATTAAACTAAAAAGTTTCTTCACACAGAGGAAACAATCAAAGGAGTAAAAATACAACCTAAAGAATGGGAAAAATATTTGCAAACCATATATCTGATAAGAGATTAGTTTCCAACCTATATAAGTAATTAAATACCAAAAAAATCTGATTTAAAAATATGCTAAAAATTTTAATAATTATTTATCCAAATACATACAAATGGCCACAAAGGATATGCCAAATGTCACTAATCATCAGGGAAATGCAAATGAAAACCATACTGTGATATCACCTCACATCTGTTAGAATGGCTGTCATAAAAATTAACCAAAAAAATTAAATAAATAAAACAAGTCTTGGTGAGCATTTGGAGAAATTGAAACTTTTGTACACTGTTGATAGGAATGAAAAATGGTGTCGTTGTTATGGAAAACAGTATGGAGGTTTCTCAAAAAAATTTAAATAATACTGTCATATAAATCAGCAATCCCACTTCTGGTTATTTATCTACAACAACTGAGACAAGAATCTCAAAAAGATATTAGTATCCCAATACTCATTGCAGCACAATTCACAATAGGGAAAACGCGAAAGCAACGTAAATGTCAACTGAAGGATTAATGGATAAAGAAAATGTGTGTGTGTGTGTGTGTGTGTCTGTGTGTACATATATATATTTGCTTCTTTATATATAATATATATAATGGAATATTATTCAGTCTTTAAAAACAAGGAAATTCTGCAATATGTGACAACTTGATGAACTGTGAGGACATCATGCTAAGCAAAATTAGTCACAGGACAAATACTGAATGATCGCTCTTATATGAGGTAACTAAAATAGTCAAACATATAGAATAAGAGATTGGAATGATAGTTATCAGGGATAATATTCTGGGGGAAAGACAGAAATGGGAAATTGCGATTATATGAGCATACATTTTAAATTATGCAAGATGACTATGTTCTAGAGATATGCTGTACACCATTTTCCCTATAGTTAACAATACCGTATTGTGCACACAGAAATTTGTCTGGTGGGTATATTCATGATAAGTGTTCTTACCTCAATGAAATATATATATATTTTTTAATATATAGAAGTAAGGAATAAAGCATTTGGAAAAGTCAATATTCATTACAACTGATAAAGTGATAGTGTCTAAAATATTCCTAATGTGGTTATACCATACAGGCTTGCTCTTTAGTTCTTTTGTAATGTCTGGCACTGCTTATACCAATTATTACAGATCTTAGCTAGGAAAATAACATGCAGCTGACGAACTAA
>NW_012099850.1:0-1414 GCF_000951045.1 Mandrillus leucophaeus | reverse complement strand
AGCCTCCCGAGTGGCTGGGATTACAGGCGCCCACCACCACGCCTGGCTAATTTTTGTATTTTTAGTAGAGATGGGGTTTTATCATGTTGGCCAGGCTGGTCTCGAACTCCTGACTTCAGGTGATCCGCCCGCCTCGGCCTCCCAAAGTGCTGGGATTGGAGGTATGAGCCATGGTGCCTGGTCAGAGCCCTCTTTCTTACCCAGCACAGCATGCTGACTTTTTTTCCTAATGGGAAACAAATTTTCTGTTTCTTTGCATTTTTATTTTAAAGAGCAATTAAGTAATGACCAGATTTAACAGTACATAAGATAATTTTGTTTCTAAAAAAGAGAAAAAAACCACCACCACAGCAACGAACATTGCTTTAGGATGTTGACTTCTATAAAGATGCCTGACTTACTAGGAAACCATTTTGGAAGTGAACAAGTATTCCTTTTTTTTTTCTTTTTTTGGTTATACTTTAAGTTCGAGGGTACACGTGCACAACGTGCAGGTTTGTTACATATGTATACATGTGCCATGTTCGTGTGCTGCACCCATTAACTCATCATTTACATTAGGTATATCTCTTAATGCTATCCCTCCCAGCTCCCCCTACCCCACGACAGGCCCCAGTGTGTGATGTTCCCCTTCCTGTGTTCAGGTGTTCTCATTGTGAACAAGTATTCTTTTAATATTTGTGTTGCTTTCTCAAATTCAATGAGAAGGTGACAAATTTAAGACCTAGGCCCAGAACTGAGATAAATTTTAATCTTTTATTTATTTGAGATAGGATCTCACTCTGACACCCAGGCTGGAGTGCAGTGGTGTGATCTCAGTACACTGCGGCCTCGACCTCCTGGGCTCAGGTCATCCTCCTACCTCAGCCTCCCAACGTGCTGGGATTACAGGCATGAGCCACTGTGTCTGGCATAATCTTTTAAATCTATAGTCTTATGCCAAGGGGTTCTCTGTCTGAATTCAAGATTTAATAGACTGTCTAGGTGTGGTGGCTCCTGCCTATAATCGAGCACTTTGGGAGGCCAAGGTGGGTGGATCACTTGAGGCCAGGAGTTCGAGACCAGCCTGACCAACATGGAGAAACCCTGTCTCTACTAAAAATACAAAATTAGCCAGGTGTAGTGGCAGGTGCCTGTAATCCCAGCTACACAGGAGGCTGAGGCAGGAGAATTGCTTGAACCTGGGAGGCAGAGGTTGCAGTGAGCTGAGATTGCGCCATTGCACTCCAGCCTGGGCGAAAAGAGCAAAACTCTGTCTTAAAAAAAAAAAAAGATTTAATAGACTATAATGACTGAGTGCTCTGTATGAAATCAGGCCCTTTCCTCCACTGACATAACAGTAATGGGGATCAAGAGTTAAAGAAACTGGGTCTCTAGGTCCAGATCAGTTAAAAGTGGCAAGGCACAGTTGTCC
>NW_012099849.1:0-1216 GCF_000951045.1 Mandrillus leucophaeus | reverse complement strand
TTTTTTTTTTTTTTGAGACAGAGTGTTTCTCCATCACCCAGGCTGAAATGCAGTGGTGCAGTCTCGACTCACTGCAACCTCAGCTTCCCAAGTAGCTAAGTTTACAAATGTGCACCTCCACACCTGTCTAATTTTTGTGTTTTTAGTAGAGATGGAGTTTCGCCATGTTGGCCAGCATGGTTTCGAACTCCTGACCTCAAGTGATCCACCCACCTTGGCCTCCCAAAGTGCTGGAATTACAGGGGTGAACCATCACACCGGGCCTAATTTTTTTTCTTTTTTTGAGACAAGGTCTTGCTCTGTTCCCCAGACTGGAGTGCAGTGGCCCAATTACACTCATTGCAGACTCGAACTCCCAGGGTCAAGTGATCCTCCCACTTCAGCCTTCTGAGTAGCTGGAACTACAGACACACACCACCACACCTGGCTAATTGTTTTTTTTAATCTTTTGTAGAGACCAGGTTTCACCAGGTTGCCCAGGGTGATCTCCAACTCCTGGGCTCAAGCGATCTGCCTACCTTGGCCTCCCAAAGTACTGAGATTACAGGCATGAGCCACTGCACCCAGCCGTCATTTTAATGTATTGAATATGATGTACATGAGGATATCCAGATGGCAGCTGGAAATATTGAATTCAGCTTGAGAAAGGGGTAGGCCCAGAGATATGGACGAATTAACCAAGTGGGAAAGAGAACTTAGAGAGAGAGAAGAGAGGAGAATGGAGAACATAACTTTGAGGTATGTTTATATTTAGGAAGAGGACTAAAATGAGGAATCCAGAGACAGAGGAAGTAGAAGGAAATCTGGTTGTAAAAGTCAAGCAAAAGGAAAGTTTCAAGACAAAAAGAGTTGTCAGCAATGTTACACACACATGGATTTTAAGGATACAGCCTGAGAAAGATCACTGAAGTTCAAAATTAGGAGTTCAAGCAAACATTTGCCGTAGGGTGAGGTGATAGAAGCTTTATGTAAATAAACAATAAGGGAGGGAGGCAGTATGAAATTGACCAATGAAAGGAAGACGGCTTGGCACAGTGGCTCACGCCTGTAATCCCAGCACTTTGGGAGGCCGAGGCAGGTGAATCACCTGAGGTCAAGAGTTCGAGACCAACCTAATCAACATGGAGAAACCCCGTCTCTACTAAAAATACAAAATTAGCCAGGCGTGGTGGCACATGCCTGTAATCCCAGCTACTCAGGAGGCTGAGGCAGGAGA
>NW_012099848.1:0-1381 GCF_000951045.1 Mandrillus leucophaeus | reverse complement strand
GTTATTGGAGAAGTGCACTCTGCTGTTCTCTTGGAAGAGGACAATAAAATGCATCTGCCACCCAGGCTGTGGTGGATCCATTGCAGCTTACTGCACCCATTGCCACCTAGGCTCAAGTGACCCTCTGCCTCAGCTTAGCCTCCAGAGTAGCTGGAGCCACATCTGTGTGCCACCGCACCTGGCTACCTTTCTAAAAAAAATTTTTGTAGTGACAGGTGGTCTCACTATGTTGTCCAGGCTGGTCTGGTTTGTTTTGTTTTGTTTTGTTTTGTTTTGTTTTTTTCTCGAGATGGAGTCTTGCTCTGTTGCCGAGACTAGAGTGCAGTGGTGTGATCTCAGCTCACTGCAACCTCCACCTCCAAGGTTCAAGAGATTCTCCTGCCTCAGCCTCCTGAATAGCTGGGAATACAGGCATGCAGGACCACACCGGACTAACTTTTGTATTTTTAGTAGAGACGGGGTTTCACCATGTTGGCCAGGCTGGTCTTGAACTCCTAGCTTCAGGTGGTCTGCCTGCATCTGCGTCCCAAAGTTCTGGGATTATAGGAGTGAACCACTGTGTCTGGCCATAAAGCGCATTTTGATCCACCCGATGAAGTCCTCCTCTGCCAGCGTTCTGCTTCCCCCCATCATTAGGGCAGCCAGATCCTAATTGTGCTTCTCAGGCTTGCCTTCTGCTACGTGTGCACCTTCCCCACATTACACAAATCCTTACCATAATGGTGTGAAACATGCTGGGCACAGGTTTCTCTCCCTGCTTCACAGATGGGTCTAGAGACTTACATGACGTGACCCAGCCAAGGTCACACCGCAAGCCCTGGCGTGGCCTAGAACAGGCTTTCTCAGCCTCAGCACCATTGACATCCGGGGCAGGGCACGTCCTGTTGCCCAGGGCATTGTTGGATGTTTAGCAGCATCTCTACTGTCTGACCGCTGGATGCCAATCACATCAACCCCAGCCATGACACCAACAATGTCTCCAGATGTTGTCAAACGTCTCCTGGTGGCTGAACCAGCCACACTGAAAAATACCGCCTTAGAACGCTGTGGGTTCAGCATGTCGCCTTTCTCTTTACATTGAAAACACAACTCCTGGCCAGGCGCGGTGGCTCAGCCTGGAATCCCAGCACTTTGGGAGGCTGAGGCGAGCAGATCACTTGAGGCCCGGAGTTGGAGACCAGTCTGGCCCACATGATGAGACCCCTGTCTCTACCAGAAATACAAAAATTAGCCAGGAATGGTGGCACACACCTGCAATCCCAGCTGCTAGGGAGACTGAGGCAGGGGAATTGCTTGAACTCAGGAGGCAGAGGTTGCAGTGAGCTGAGATCACGCCACTGCACTCCAGCCTGGGTGACAGAGCATGACTCCATCTCAGAAA
>NW_012099847.1:0-4393 GCF_000951045.1 Mandrillus leucophaeus | reverse complement strand
GGCTAATTTTTGTGTTTTTAATAGAGACAGAGTTTCACCACGTTAGCCAAGATGGTCTCGATCTCCTGACCTCTTTATTCGCCCACCTTAGCCTCCCAAAGTGCTGGGATTACAGGCGTGAGCCACCACACCCGGCTGGAATGACTTTATGATGGCTGGTTCTTAAAGAGCTACCTTAACACATGGTGGAATAAAAGTTATAGAATCCTTGATCGGTAACAACTTTGTGGAACTGCTATGCAGGCCTGGCTGCCCACCTCTGGGCATTTTAAATTTTGAAATAAAATTATGTTTTTAAGCCAATATTGAATTCCCTTTATTTATATGCAGCAATGGGCCTAATACTAAGTGAATCTACTTTATACATCAGAAAATCAATTTTTAGTTAGAAAGTAATAAGCTTAGTGTTAAGCTATGTTTGAAAAAGTACTATGCCTTTCTCTGATGAGTGTGGATAATCAAAACTCACAATGACATACTTCCCTTTTTAAAAAAAATTGAGGTACAATTGAGATACAATTTATAACCATACATACTTAAATTGTAAAATTTGTTAAAGTTTGACTTACATAAATTCCTGTGAAACTATAATTTCAATTAAGATAATAAATATATCCACCACACCCAAAGTTTCCTCCTGTTTCTTTGTAATATCTTCCTTCTGCCTCTTTCTGCTTCCTTGTTTCCATTCACACTCCACAACTCCAGGCAGGCAGTGATCTGCTTTCTGTCACTATAGATTATTGCTGAGTTATTTTTATTGCTGAGTAGTATCACACTGTAATAATATATCACAATTTGTTCATTCAGTTGTTGATATAGATTGTTTTCAGTTTGGGGATATTACAAATAAAGCTGATATGAACACTTAAGTACAAGTGTTTGTGAAAGCATCTGACTTTACTGCTCTTCGGTAAATAACCAGGAGTGGAATTATCTGGCCTGTTAACATTTTAACAGGAAGGGTGACACAAACAAAATGGCAGAATAAGACTATTCAACCCTGATCTTCTTACAGAAACATGATTGTAAAAACCACTCACAGATGAGAGTAACTTTTTGTGAGTCTGAGAGACCAGTGAAGAAAATCCAGCCCCTCTTTGAAGAAAAAACCCAAGAATAAGTGCATTGAAGAAGGTTAGAAGAACAGTTTCACATTACCTGTATCACTCTTCCCCCAACCTGGCACAGCTCAGTGCCAAGAGAGACCCCTCAAGCCTGCGGTTTCTTCTATGGAGGAGAGTGAAAGCACAGTGAATGTTGGATTTCTACAGCCATGAGGGACACTGCCCAAGAGGCCCATTTCTTTCTCACCTCATCCTGAACATGGAGGAATTTGGTATGGCTGAATAGTCTGGAGGCAGCTAGGAGCAGAGAAAATGGGGGTTTTCATAGCAACTTGGGTGAGAAACTCAACAAAGAGCCACGGTTTCTAGTAACTACCTCATGAAAACTACCAAGAGGCAAGCTCTCTAACTTCACAGGATACATCATCTGTAGACACTTTCAACTAGCCCATATGTTCCCTCAGCACTCCATGTGCCCCCCGCCCCACTCTCACTGTGACTGGTGCCCTACATCCACTCCTACAGACGATATGTGCAGACTTCTGCAGATCATGCACAGGCACATGCTGACAGCTGGCTCAACTCTGCTGGTTTGAGAGAAAGCCCTTAACCTTAATTACTTCAAGGGACTGCCCTAGGGAAGATAAGTGGGGGACCATCAGTGCCCAGCCTGGCATTGCAGGATCAAGAGAAGGCATACAATACTAAGACTCCCCTGTCCCCAACTAAGAAGCAATAAAAGAAATGTAGCGCCTCAATCTTGGACTTCCCAGCCTCCAGTAGTGTGAGCCAAATAAACTTCTGTTCATTATAAATTATCCAGTTTCAGGAATGATGATGTTATAGCAACACAAAATGAACAAAGATAAAATCCTTTGAGATTCATAGGAAATCATCAAGCAAAATTATATGTGTATATGAGAATCCTAGAAGAAGAAGGAAGAAAAGGACACAAAGCTTATTTTTAAAAAATGGCTGAAAATTTCCCAAATCATGGGAAAGATATGGACATCTAGGTTCATGAAGTTCAAAGGTCCTGAAACAGAATCTACCCAAAAAGATTACACAGAGACATATATCAAACTACCAAAAGTCAAAGAAAAATAATTTTGAAAGCAACAAGCAAAAAGCAACTTGTCCCATAAGAAATGCCTACAAGGCTGTCAGTAGATTTTTCAGCAGAAAGCAGGCCAGAAGAGAGTGGGATGATATATAGGAAGTGCAAAAAGGAAAAAGACATCCAACCAACAATACTGTACTTGGAAAAGCTGTCCATCAGAAATGAAGGAGAGAGAAATGCATGTCCATACAAACAGAAACTGAGGGAATTCATCACCACTAGACCTGCTTTACAAAATATTGTTATTTAAGTTCAAATAAAATAATACTAATTAGCAACATAAAAACAAATGAAAGTATAAAATGCACTGTTAAAGTAAATATGTATCAGGTTGAGGAAATTCCCTGCTCTGCTAGTTGGTTGAAAATTTTTAATCAGAAATGCATATTGGATTTTGTCACATTTTTCTCTTTTGTTTTGAGACAGAGTCTTGCTCTGTTGCCCAGGCTGGAGGCAATCTCGGCTCACTGCAAGCTCCACCTCCCAGGTTCAGGCCATTCTCCCGCCTCAGCCTCCAGAGTAGCTGGGACTACAGGCACCCGCCACCACACTCGGCTAATTGTTTGTATTTTTTAGTAGAGGCGGGGTTTCACCATGTTAGTCAGGATGGTCTCGATCTCCTGACCTCGTGATCCGCCTGCCTCGGCCTCCCAAAGTGCTGGGATTACAGATGTGAGCCACCGCGCCCGGCCAGATTTTGTCACATTCTATATCTGCCTCTATGAGATGATCATTTGGCCTTTGTCCTTTGGTTTCTCAATTTGGTGAAATGTGTTATTTCTAAATGTTAAACCAACTTTGCATTGCTAGGGCAAAATTCACCTTGCCATGTTATATTATCCTTCTTATTAGTGAATTCAATTTGCTAAAACTTAGTAAGAAATGTTTTTTCTTTCATGAGCAATATTGGTTTATAATTTTCTTATTTTGTAATGCCTTTAAGTATCAGTACAATTTTTGCTTTATAGCATGAGTAGGAATATATTCCCTTTTCTTTAGTATTCTGGAATCATTTGTGTAGAATCATTGCTATTTCTTTGTTAAGTATTTAGTAGAATTTGCCAGTGATGCCATCTAGATATGAAGATTTTTGTGTGTGTGGAAAATATTTTAAGTAAAAATTCAACTTCTTTAATAAGATATAGAGCTAGTGAAATTATCTATTTCTTTTTGGGTGAGTTTGAATATTTTGGGTCTTTCAAGAAATGTATCCATTTCATTTAAATAATCAAATTCATTGGCATAAAATAATTAACATATTCTTATTATTTTCACATCACTAAAATCATAATGATGTCGCATGTCTTATTTCTGATATTGATAATTTCCATTTTCTTCTATTTGCTTCATTTATTTTCTCAGTTGTTTTCTGTTTTCTATTCATTGATTTCTACTCTAATCTTTATTATTTCTTCTGTTTATTTTGTGTTTAATTTGCTCCTCTTTTTCTAATTTCTTAAGGTAGAAGCTGTGGTAATTGATTTGGTAATTTTCTTTTTTCTAATGTAGATGTTTAGTGATATAAATTTTAGTACTGCTATTGTGACATTCATTATTTTTGAAATGTGTTATTTTCATTTTGTTCAAAGCAACTACTAACTTCTTTTTTGATTTTGTCTTTAACTCATAGATTATTTAGAAATGCGTTAGTTAATTTCTAATTATTTAGGGATTTCCCAAATACCTTTCTGTTGTTGATTTGTAACTTAATTCCATTGTGGTTCAAAAACTTCCTATGTATAATTTTAATCCTTTTAACTATATTGAGGATTATTTTATTGTCCAGAATATAGTCTGTTTTATGAAACTGTTCCATGTGTACTTGAAAAGACTGTATTTTTGATATTTTGGGTATTGTGTTCCATAAATGTCCATTAGATCTCGTTGGCTAATAGTGTTGCTCAAACTTTCTATATCTTCACTAATTTTCTGTCTATTCATTGGATCAATTATTGCAAAATGAATGTTGAAACCTGTAACTGTAATTTTGGTTTAATCTGTTTCTCTTTGTACTTTTATACACTTTCCTTCATGCATTTTGCAGCTCTGCTATTAGGTGCATGAATATATAGGATTATTATACCTTTTTAATGTATTAACCCTTTTGCTGTTATGAAATGAACCTCTTGTTTTCCTGATAATTTTTTCCCTTGAAACCTATTTTGCCTGATATGAATATAGACTTTATTATTTTGATGAGTGTTAG
>NW_012099846.1:0-2621 GCF_000951045.1 Mandrillus leucophaeus | reverse complement strand
CATTTGTCTCGAGATATCTTCTAATTTACTTTGGAATTTTTTTTTTTTTTTTGACCCACTGGTTGTTCACGTGTGTGTTGCTTGATTTCCACATTTTTGGAGATTCTTCAATCTGGAGATTGGAAAATATACTCTGTATGATTTTAATCATCTCAAATATATTAAGACTGGTTTCATGGCCTAACATATGATCTCTCTTGGAGAATGTTTCATGTTCACATTTCATTGAGAAAAATGTGTATTCTTCCATTGTTTGGTGGAGTGTTTTGTATGTTTTTTAGGTCCAGTCTATTCCTAGTGTTATTCAAACCATCTGTTTCCTTACTGATCTTCTGTCTGGTTGTTGTATTCATCATTGATGGTGTGGTATTGAAGTCTCCAACTATTGTTGAACTCCTCTCTGTTTCTTTCTTCAGTTCTGTCAGTGTGTGCATCATATGTTTTGGGAACTTTGATGTTTGGTAAAACATGTTTCACTATTTGTAATTGTTCTATCTTTGGGATGATTTCATCCTTGTATCATTGTATAATGTCTTTCTTTGTATCTTGTAACAGTTTTTGACTTAAAGTCCATTTTGTCTTAAATTAGCATAGCCACCCCAGCCCTCTTTTGCTACTATTTGCATGGAATATCTTTTACCATCTTTTCACAATAAACCTTTATGTGTCCTTAAATCTAAAGTGAATTTCTGATGGACAACATATAGTTGAATCCTGTTTTTTGTTTTGTTTTGTTCTTAATCCATTCTGCCAGTCTTTGTATTTTGATTAGGGGATTTAACCCATTTACATTGAAAGTAATTACTGATAGGGAAGGACTTACTGTTGCCATTTTATTTGTTTTCTGTGTCTTAATAGCTTTTTTGTCTCTTATTTCTTCCCTATTACCTTCCTCTGTGGTTTTTTTTTTTTTGGCAGTGATATGTTTTGATTGCCTTCTTAATTCTTTTTGTTTATATTTTATAAATGTTTTCTTTGTAGTTACCATGGAGATTACATACAGCATCCTAAAGTTATTACAATCTACCTTAAACTGACAGCAGCTTAACTTCAATTGCATATAAAACTCTGTTTACAGTTCTGCCTCTGAACTTTGTTATTGATGTCATAATATTTATCTTTTTATATTGTGTACCTGTTAAAATAAAGTTATACTTTTGTGCTTTTGTGTTTTAAATGCTTATAAAAATTTTTTACGAACCAATTTTTAAATAATACAATTTTTAATGCCTTTTTGTGCATTTACCTTTATTGAAGAACATTATATTTTCATTTGGCTTCAAGTTCCTGTCTGGCATTCTTTCATTTCCACTTAAAGGACTCTCTTTACCATTTCTTGTAGGGCAGATCTAGTAATAATGAACTCCCTTAGCTTTCATTTAGGAATATCTTAATTTTTCCCTCATCTGTGTAAAATAGTTTTGGCAGATATAGAATTCTCAGTTGACAGGTGTTTTTATCCAGCACTTTAAATATATTAATATTATTACCTCTGGACTGCAAGTTTCTGCCGAGAAATCCACTGATGATTTTATTGAGGATCTTTTGTATGTTATGAATCTGTTTCCTCTGTTGGCTTTGAAGATTCTCTTTTTGGTTTTGACTTTCAAATAGTTTGTTTATAATATGTCTCAGTGTTGATATTTTTGAGTTCATATATCTTACATTTCTATATTCATATCTTTTTTTTTCAAATGTGGGAAGTTTTTGGCCATTGTTTCTTCAAACAAGCTCTCTGCCCACTTATCTCTCTCTTTCCTTTCTGGAATTCCAAATTGTATGTATTACAATGGAGTGTTCTATAATCCCCTTAAGTTTTATTCACTTTTCTTAAATATTCTTTATTTTTGTTCTTCAGACTTGATAATTTCCAATGACCTATTTTCAAATTTGCTCATTCTTCTGTTAGAGTTTGCTGTTGAACCTCTGTAGAGAATTTTTCAATTCAATTATTGTTTTTTTTAGTTCCAGTGTTTCTGTTTGGTTTTTTTTTTTTTATGATTTCTATTTCTTTGTTGACATTTTCATCTTGTTCATATCTTTTTTTTTTAAATTTCCTACAGTTATATGTCATTTAACTCACTGAACATATTTAAGACAGTTGTTTTAAAGTCTTTGCAAGCTTGAAGACTTTCTTTAGGGTCAGTATCTGTCAGTTTTTTTTTGTTTTTATGACTAGACTGTGTTTCACTTTTTTTGGGTATCCTTTCTCATCTTTTATTAAAAAATCAAGTATTTGCAAAACAGCTGCCTCCCCAGTCTTTGCAGACAGGCTCTGTGCAAGGAAAAATCTTCACCAGTTAGTCTGGCATGAAGGCTTAAGGTCTTTTTAGGGGTTTTCTGGCACGCATCTCCCAGGGCCTGTGGATGTGCTTTTTCTCTTTATCCCTATTCAGACTGGCCCCATGCCTGCAGCTATTTCCCCTGATATCTCTAGGACCTCCATTCCAGGGCAGAAAAATGTCCCTACCTGATGGAGACCTGCTCCCCGAGAGCCCCTTCGTGGGTGGTGACAAACACTCCTTTCTTGACCAAACCCAAGTCAGGCTCCTCTGAGCTGTCTTCTCCACTTGCCTGCTGGCTCTGCTCTAGAGAAGAGCCCTGCTAAGCTGGTTTACTGG
>NW_012099845.1:0-1260 GCF_000951045.1 Mandrillus leucophaeus | reverse complement strand
GCTCTGCATTCTCTACTCTCTCAGTCGTTGTACTGGTTCCTTAAGGTGTCGCAAAACCTGTAGGTCATTTGTGCATCCCTAAAAACAACTGAGTGATTTACAAGTGAACAAAACTCCAAATGCGTATCCTCTGCTGAGTGAGACAGGAAAGGGCACTTAGGTCATTGTCTCAGAGAGAAGAACTCTAAATGAAATACATTCTTTAGGCAAAGTAAGATGTAAGACACTGAAACAAGAAAGAAAATGGGAGTGTTTTATAAGCATTGAAATATATATATATGTATATAAAACAAAGATGCCATAAGGTCTCTTCCTGACTTTGCTAAGCGAAATGGTTTGTATATACATTTCGGTAATTGTCATTTGTCAGCATGAATCCCTGAATGATGGAGTGGTGGATGCATTTCCTCCTGGCAAGTCAAGGGCTTTGTTTAGTACATTTGACAAGGCCACAAGGCAAAGCCCTGAGGCTTCTCACATGACCCATTATGCCCACTTCTTCAAGACATTGGAAAACTTATCACCTGATAGGTGCAAATACAATGGCATCAGATTACTCAGGAATTATTAAACATCTTCAAAAATTTTGTTTTAAGCTCATTTGGGAGAAAGAATAAAAACATGCGACAAACAGAGTTGCTAGCCTTAAATCATTCTTATTATTAACGATCATAGCAAGTTCTTGTGATCTCTATGGCCAGACTGATGAACGTGGCAGGTGAATGCGATATTTGTATGCAGTTTTGTTTTGTTTTCTTAGAGACATTCTGCTCCTGAATTAGAGAAAGTAGAGAATACACTGGAGAATACCTTTATATCATGATAGATGGATGAGCACATGACGTAACTAAAGATATGCTAGTTTTAAAAAAGTTGGCCAGACACAGTAGCTCTCTCTTGCAATCTCAACATTTTGGGCAGCCCAGGTAAGAGGATCCCTTGAGCCCAGGAGTTAAAGATCAGCTTGGGCGACATAGTGAGACCTCATCTCTACAAAACATAAAATTAGCATGGGGACACATGTCTGTAGTCCCAGGTACTCAGGAGGCTGAGGTGAGAGGATTGCTTGAACCCAGGAGTTCAAGGCTGCAGTAAGCTGTGCTCGTGCCACTATACTCTAGCTTGGGTGACCAGCGGAGACACTATCTCACACATACAAAAAGCGAACTTTTCCATGTGTGTATAAGAGTCATATCTAAATAAATATACATGAGAATTGGTTGATTGAGGGAATGTTCGTTGGTTAGCCAATTTTAGCTA
>NW_012099844.1:0-1073 GCF_000951045.1 Mandrillus leucophaeus | reverse complement strand
AGGCCAAGGCAGGCGGATCATGAGGTCAGGAGTTCAGGACCAGCCTGGCCAATATGATGAAACCCTGTCTCTTCTTAAAAAAAAAAAAAAAAAAAAATTAGCCGGGCATGGTGGCACACACCTGTAGTCCCAGCTACTCAGGATGCTTAGGCGGGAGAATCGCTGGAACCCAGGAGGCAGAGGTTACAGTGAGCCGAGATCGTGCCACTGCACTCCAGCCTGGGCAACAGAGTGAGACTCTGTCTCAAAAAAAAAAAAAGGCACCATCATGATTTCTTCATTTTTTTAATGGACTGCTTCACTCAGATAACAGATATTTTGTACTCTAACAAGACTTTTAAGAGGTAGAATAAGCAGTTTGCCTGTTTTTAAAATTAAAACTAAATCTAAGGCTAAATGCCATGCAAAAAGTAAAGGCAAACAAGTCTTATTAGTGAAATAAGATGACATTCATTAGGAGGATACCATCAAATAAATGAATGGATGTAAATCATATTCATTTGATGGCAACATTTTTATACTTCATATTTTATATGGTAACATGATTCCAAGAGGGTAAGTTTTCAGCTTTTGAATTTAAGTCACTCAATTTTTTCATCTCATTTACAGGTGTTAATTTTGTTTTCAACTTTACAGTATCCAGTATAAGAATGGGCTGTATATGTTTTCTCACCCTGTATGACCAAGGTTATAAGCTAAAAATATTAGAATTATATTTGACTCCTTGTTCATCATCTTTATTGACTCTATTATTCAAATCTTGCCCTATCTCTTTCTGAAATTTCTCTAGGATTCAAGAGAAACTTGTACCCTAGTCTTATATCTAATCACCTCCTAAATAGATAACTATAATAGTTTTCCTAGGTGATATTCCCCATCAAATTTACCTAAAGTAATTTTATCTCTCCTTTGCTTAAGAATTTGGAAAAGTTGGCCGGGCGCGGTGGCTCAAGCCTGTAATCCCAGCACTTTGGGAGACCGAGACAGGCTGATCACGAGGTCAGGAGATGGAGACCATCCTGGCTAACATGGTGAAACCCCGTCTCTACTAAAAAATACAAAAAACTAGCCGG